>NW_023458556.1:81273780-81278264 GCF_013731165.1 Rhagoletis pomonella
TGTTGCCTTTTTTTGCCTTTTTTAAGATATTTGCCTTTTTTTGCCTTTTTTGCCTTTTCTACCTTTAAGAAAGTGATTATAGCATTTACAATTTTTTTTTTTAAAGAATACAAAATATACACATGCCCATGGCCCAGGCTTATAGAAGCGCAGGGACCTCTTGCCAAATTGGTGTTGGAAAAATTCAAAGCCGTTTTCTCAGCCGTTTTCGTAGGCTTGGAGACAATAAGCGGTGTGGATAAAATTGTAAAGGGCGACGAAAACGCCCCTATTCCTGATAATATGAACGTTTCAAACGTTCCATATTTAAATTCGGCTACACTTGTATCAACTTGCTTCGAGCGCACATTTAGAACATTCAAGGCTTTTCTTCGCGAAAATCGAATGAAAATGTTGCCAGAAAACTTCAAAATGCATCTTGTGGTTCAATGTTACTACAACTATACAGATTAAAGTTTTATGAGTTAGAAACTCGAAAGGATAAAATAGTCAAAGATTCAAAGTACAAATTTTTCATATAATGAAACTAGTTCATAGTTTTTCTCTTTTTACTTGTAATATAAACATTTCTAAAATAAATGTATTTTTTGATTGTTCTTCGTTCTTTTCTGTCTTTTTTTAGTGCCTTATTTTGCTTTTTTTGCAATACCTAGTGCCTTTTCCTGCCTTTTTCGCTATTTTGTTTTGCCTTTTTTTGCCCTTTTTGCAATATCTAGTGCCTTTTCCTGCCTTTTTCGCTATTTTATTTTGCCTTTTCCAGCCTATTTCGTCATTTTAATTTGCCTTTTTTATAGGTTTTTAGGTCCTAAAAATCCGTTCCCTGGTTATTAGGTTAGGTATTTAAATTTTCCTTCCTCTTTGTCGTTATCTTTAGGTTTCTTTACTTTTATTTTAATTTCTGTATTTATCCCTTTCTTCTTCTCCATACTCAACTTTACCTTCTTCCTTGTTTGAGTCTAATCTACTCATTTACATACATACATACATACATACATCTTATTCCTAAACTGCTGCTTAGCACGTTTCTGTAATTCAGTATCAATATTAAAGCACACATTTAGGAGGCATTTCCGACCAACCATGTACATGTACGGCATTAGTAGTGGTGCCGTTTTTGAATTGATTTTTTCGCTTTATGTTAAACTAATTTGAAAATTGAAAAATTGCCTGCACATCAGATTCAAAATACCTTTCTAATGATATATAATTGCTTATACCTTAGAGGTATAGTTTAGCCGCAAAAGGGGTGTAAAGAAAACACGTTTGCCTATTTATATAATTGATGATCTATACTCTATATAAAATTAAAGCCCACAGTTTTTGTTAGCGCAAAGCAGCTGATCTACTGGTTCGATTTCTATGTTTCAAGGAATGTTTGTACCACAATAGGACAGAGTGGTATTTTTAAAATAAAATTTTAATAATAAGTATGTTTAATTTAAGTAAGATGATCAGCAATACCACGCATTGCTAAACCGTTTGCCTTAAACACATTTGCAGTGTTGTTTCGATACCGCCATGTACTCTATTCCTGTACTCTTTAAAAATATCGATGAAAAGTATCGATGCTACAAATGTATCGGAGCGAAGTACTCAATACTTACTCGTACTCATTATAACATTCCGCAGAACTAATATAATAATTTTGCATATGATTATATAAATTCAAAGCGCCTGTGCATGTTTATACGTATTTGTATATATGTACTTACTTAAAAAGTTTGATAAGTTTAACAAGAACGTTGGGTTTTCTGCAGCCGCGGCAATGCTATATTTTTAATGGGAGAAGAAGCAGTTGGAGTACTTTCCGACCGAAACATACCAAAAGAGTAGCCAAAAGTTGTATCTAATACTTTCGGCCAAAACCTACCGAAATAGTACCCGAAAATCTTGCAAAACCTGAAACTTTGACTAGTACGGAAACCATAGTTGCCAACTTGGTGCTTTAAGCACTAGATTTAGTGCTTTTTGAAAATTAAAACGCCAAAAAAATTACTTAGTGCCTAGTGCCTTTTTTAGTGCTTTTTTTGAACTAATATTACTCCGAGATAGTAAAAGCCTGAAATAATTTGAAATATTATAAGCTGAAGATGCGGAATTTACAAGAATGTACAAATTTAAGTGCACTAAAATACAACCATGATTGATAAAAAGCTGAAGTTGCAAACCCACCTTGTTGAATTCTATTCGCGTTGAAAATGCTAGTACGCAGGTAAGTTAGGTATTTCTTTTTTTCTTTTCTAATAGTTTGTACAAATTTTGATTTTTTAACACCTGAATAAAACACATAATTTCTTTGTGCTGAATCCAAATCTGGCCGTACAATTGCTCTAGTACTAGAATTTTTAGATATCCTACTCCCTGATTGCCAAAAACACGGTTGTTTGCGATATTTGAGGTAATAGGGCATTATTTTCGTTTGTTGCAATTCGATATTTCTTTCTTGAGATATACTAGTTTTAATAGTACTTCGGTATTACGTCGTCAGCATGAGTCATCATAGCATGTGTAGAGGCTATTCAATCGTTATGATCGAAAACGTTTTGTGTATTGATCTTTTGCTTTTGATTAAAAAAAATTTTGTGCTTCTAGTTTGGTAGAACGCTTTTTTTCCAAGTTTTTGGTGCTTTCTGAAAATCAAAAGTTGGCAACACTGACGGAAACGCAGCATTGACAGTTCCTTCATTTCTTTACCCAACTTCACTTTCAAAGCGCTGTTGAAGTCCGATTTTTGCACTGCTCAGCGTTACCGCCATGTTATTTTATTTGCTTCATACAAGTTAAGGTAGGATAGAACTTAAGCTATAAACGTGTTGCCAAAAGTACTATAGCATGACTCATATATTGTCACAATCAAACTTTTAAATATGTAGGTGGATTATCAAGTTAATACTTTAACCATGTACTCGATACCCAACTAAGTACTTGCGCGAAGGATTCGAGTACAAAATGTACTCAGTACTTGAAGAATGTGTCGAGTATTTACTCATAGCCCAGCTAGAACAGTATGGCTTATATAATCCCTTATATGTGCCAAATCACTAAGAAAAGTATCCCTTATGAATTTGAAAACTTTCCATTATATTGTACAGTCCAAATGGAGAAACCTAAGGGATAAATTCGTGTACGTGTGATCTTTTGTACCGCTCTTTTATATGGGCTTCTAGTATTGATGTATTCTATATCGCTCTCACTCGAACACCGAATAGCTAAGGGATATATAAGGCATTGTCTATGCCATTAAATAAGGGATGTATAAGGTATCACTTGAGGAATAATATCAGGAATTAATTGAGGAATTATATAAGGGTTATATACGCAATTATATAACGGATTATTTGAGGAATTATATAAAGAATTATGTAAGGGATTATTTGAGGAATTATACATTACCCAAGTATATATTCAAATTCGTATCGTACAGTAAGCATTGAGTACTTTTTTTATATGTCGGCCGCTGTGGTGTAGTGGTAAGCAGTGCGCGCTTTCACTCATCAGCACCTGGGTTCAAGCCCTGGTCAAAGCAACATCGCAAAATATATAGAAAAAGGTTTTTTCTTAACAGCGGTCGTCACTCGGCAGGCAATGGCAAACCTCCGAGTGTATTTCTGCCATGAAAAACAGCTTCTCATAAAAATACAATCGCCGTTCGGAGTCGGCGTAAAACTGTAAGACCCTCCGCTTTGTGTGACAACATCAAGGCGCGCACCACAAGTCGGAGGAGAAGCTCGGCCAAACACTAACATGCCCAGCAAAAAACACGATTACCACAGAAACGTAAGTGGAAACGAGCTAGGCGATGGGAATCGCTTACCCTTTCGCTTCAAGAAGGCCTTATTTTAACATAGGCATGTCATTGGCGGTAAGCCTTTACCCGCAGCATTTACTTAAAACGAAGAGAGAACGCATGGATAAACAGAATCCAGAAAAGCGAACAAAGAATGCCTTACAGAGAAACTAATGTAGAATGCCTAGATAAGTGCATACTTAGTTATATTAAATTGAAATCAGAAAATGTCTTAAAAGATTAAAATTAATTAAAATTTTTATAAATCAGCTCAGTTGTATTTTCTTAAAAATCGGTATGTACATACATGCATATTTAATAAAGCTTAAAATCGTACTTCCTCACTCTTGTACTTCACTTCATTGACTGACTTCAACTTCGCTGCAAATTGAACAAAGCAAAACATGATTTTTATGCGAGACAAATTTCCACAGAAAGTAACGGTAGAAAAAGAATTTTTGGATATTCATTCTATTTTTCAGCTCACTACGATGCAGCATTCTACTTTGCATTCTCCGAAATGAAGCAAAGAAGGGAAATAAAAAAAAATATTGTAGGACATTCTACTTTGCATTCCCTGAAATGAAGCAAAGAAGCGAAACAAATATAATATTGTAGGACATTCTACTTTGCATTCCCGGAAATGAAGTAAAGAAGCGAATTAAAAAATAAATATTATAGGACATTCTACTTTGCA
>NW_023458556.1:81278364-81279338 GCF_013731165.1 Rhagoletis pomonella
ACCTAGCAAGTGAGGTCATCAAAGCCACGTACACATCTATTTTAAATAACTATAAGAAATCTAACTTTTGCCTTTTCTACACCGACGCCTCTGTTGGACCTCTTTCCACTGGCTGCGGAGTTGTCAACTATACAGACAAACGTGAGTACACATTTAAAATAAACTTCAACCTATGGCGAATTAATTGCCCTTGTTAAAGCATTACAAATTGCCAAAGAATCTAACTATAATAAGATTCTAATATTCACAGCCAGTCTATCCGCTTGCAAACTTCTTGCCAAAGACAAGACCAAAAACCACCTGATTGTCCAATGCCACAAATTAATCCAAGGAGCGAACTTTTACAACGTTACGATTATTTGGACCCCTAGTCATGTCGGGATCTCGGGCAACGAGATTGCCGACTCTTTAGCAAAAACTGCCGTCAACTGTGATAATACCCTAGAAGTTAAGCTTACGATAGAAGAGGCGTTAACAAGCATACGCAACTCTAACTTCATAACAAATGGTATGAAGACTTTCTCGCCTTCTCCAATAACAGACACAATCTTTTTGCACAGATCTGCACTCAGAAACGGAAAAAGACATGGTTTTTCAAATTTAAAATCAACCCAAAAGAAATCAAAATTTTAAACCGTATCCTAACTGGATACACCTACGATAACGAATACCTTTAACGTATCAACGCGGTAAACACTAACACTTGCAGATGTGGCTCGACTGATAACTATGTTCATCAGACTTTCCACTTCAACTTGCTGGTCGAGGCTCGTGAGGGCTTCGAACTCGTACTTAGTAACGCTGATTTCACCGAGATTTTTCGTAACTTTGACTATTGCACGATCGCTCAGCTTGCTGATTTTTTAACCAAAATTGAAGCCAAATTTTAATTTATTAGCTTTAAATTCAGAATCGTCTTATCACAGGTGTTAATACCGTCCACCTCACTCATTTCCCCCCCCCCCCCCCCCCCC
>NW_023458556.1:81279438-81279626 GCF_013731165.1 Rhagoletis pomonella
CCCCCCCTATCGAATTCCCCACATTCGATTCTCATCATCACCATAAATTGCTCACAAATAAAATACGCATCATATAAGCCCGCCAAATCATCACATCCGACGTTAGGTTCCTGCAACCTCCTCGAAGCTGCGCTGTGAACGTGACTTACACAATCATCTCCATCGCATGGAAATTTAAGAACTTTCTG
>NW_023458556.1:81279726-81283703 GCF_013731165.1 Rhagoletis pomonella
TTCCCTGAAATGAAGCAAAAAAGCGAAACAAATATAATATTGTAGGACATTCTACTTTGCATTCCCGGAAATGAAGCAAAGAAGCGAATTAAAAAATAAATATTATAGGACATTCTACTTTGCATTCCCCGAAATGAAACAAAGAAGTGAAATAAATAAAATATTGTAGGACATTCTACTTTGCATTACCGGCAATGCCTAAAAGAAGCGAAAAAATTCTAAGGCATTACAACGCTATGCCTTCTAGAACACGTTACCACTAAAAGCGATTACCGATTTTTTGCTGGGTACATATGTGTAAGCGCCAATCTATTATTATTTTATTATTATGTATATATTATAAGATTATATTATACATATATGTATATTATATTAGCTGTAAGTAAACAAAAGGAATACTGTAATACTGAGGATCAAACGGTGGCCCTAATCAAGTGACCGGCAGTGTATATGCATATACTATTTGTATATAGTACTAATATTAATTCATTATTTTAGATGTAGAAAGTGTACAATGTACATACATATCATTAATTTAGTAAACAGGGTATGTATATATTATATATTATATTATGTATATATGTAGAAACAACTATATACATATTAAATAATATGTACATATATCTGCATATACATATGTATGTTAATATATATATGTTACATGTGTGTAAATATAATTAATGATAAGTAAAGACTTTTATATTTTAAATATGAATTTGAATAGTATTAAAATAATATCATGTACATTTATGATCAGTTAATTAAGCCAGCAACGTTTTGATCAATTTTGGCTATCTTTATTTTGTTTAATGGTTATTCTTTTTTCATAAGTCTAGCTCATTATATAACAAATACCATATAAATCCACATTACAAATTTTGTGCAAAAATTATAAAAACCGGCAAAGTTTAATCTAAATTTTCAACATTTTAAGTATGCAATTTTATAGTCCAATAAATTATAGGAAAATAAAGTGCAAGTTTGAAGTTGTTAAAAATCAGCGTTGATTTTTGGAAATCTTTTAACGCATTTTCTTCGATACAAGTACATATATTGGACAAATTGTTTTGTATGGAAAAAATATATAATACGGTCTGAAAAAAAATTACCAGCTTAAAATTTACACCATGTACACAAAAAAATTCAGAAAAATCTTATTAAAAGTTAAATACTTAGATGCAACTTTGCAGGTTTTTTTTTATAATTTTTAAACAAAGTTTGAAATGTGGATTTATATGGGTTTGTTTTATAATTTGCTAGATTTTTATGAAAAAATAATAAACATTAAATAAACGAAAGAAGAATAGCCAAAATTTATCAAAACATTGCTGACTTAATTAGCTGATCACAAGTTCATTAGATAATGGACTGCTTTTTCAAAACATACATGTATATATATATATATATAACTTTAAACAAACAAACAAAATTGCCCAAACTGGTGTATGCAGGTTAATTTTCTTACACTAATATTTACATTTTTTTCTACACATTTATGCAACATTTTTATTTTTTATTAAAAATGTCTTTTGGTGAAAGCGATTGTGACTCAACTCAATGCTTTTCCTTGACGCCTTTTCAACCTTCAGTTGCGAAAACCTCTGAAAATAAAATTTACAAGTAAATAGTAGTACATACACTAGATACCAATTAAACATCTATTACCGCTTAAAACTTGGTTAATTAGTTTCAATTTTGTTAACGCGTTCTTCTCCTTCCATCAAAATTGAATAAAAAGGCTAGTTCCTCGGTCATGACCCTTCGGAAAACGTCATCCACCGTTCCGTTGCTTCCTTTCATTTGGAACAAGTAGATTTTCTGTAAAAGTATTTAAATTGAAAGTAAAATGATTCTTGCATGTAATATAAACTCGGTCACCATTGATTCGAAGTATTCCTGTTTTTCCAGCTTTTCTTCGATATCTTTAGCTGCGTCAATTGCCAAGGGCAACGTTGCAGCGATCTCTATTTGCATCTCGTCTTCAAGTTCGTCTGTTAGACGACCGACCGAACGTAGCACTTTGCTTACCAGCACTTGACATTCGCGAATGGTCAAGAATGGTAGAATACAAGATTGCGACAATCGAGCTGAGAGCAACTGGCCGTGACGTCAAAATATACCAGAATGAGAGAGCAAGACGAACTCGACAAGAAAAAGAGGAAGCATAACAAAAAGGCAGTGTTGCCAAGTTTTGAATTTGAAAAGGCACCAAATTTTTATTGGTGTATTTTATGGACTTTATATGAATACATAATTTTATTGTAAGGATGCCGATTCAAATTAATAAAAATCAATGTTTCTTGCACAACGGTCGATTTCTTCCGGCATGATTGAAGGTGCTGCACATATTTCGTTGTCGCTTATGATTGTCAGTCTGCCATGATTTTGTTTAAATTTTTGTAAAATTGCTTACCACACTTACGATTGCTATAAATTTTGCTTCCATTTTTTTAAGATTTTCTAATTTGATGTCTTCAAACTAAAAACAAAAGCACCAAAAACGCACCAAGCACAAAACTCAAAAATTTTCGCTTTTTGAATACCCACTAAATTTGGTGCGAAAAGCATCAAGTTGGCAACAGTGAATGTAAACAAAAGTATTTTATGACGTCAGCAATTGGGTGTCCACGAATGGCGCGACCTTTATTTTCTGGATCGTGGCGAATGGTCTGGTTTTGTGGCATTAGCGTTGTATTATCGATTGTCTGAAATACATTTATGTATTTAGGACATTACTACGGTATAAATTAATCAATAGTCTTACAGTTTTGTCACGTGCCTTCTCAAAATTTTGAAGGCGCTCATCAAACTTTTGTTGGTTAGTAATTATAGTTTTTTGGTTTTCCAAAATTTGCGCCAAACTAGCAGTTGAATCTGTTAAGTACAAACAAATGATGACAAATTAAATATCTAGTGCCAGACAGATGAATGTAATAAATTTTATAAGTATTGACTATTTTTCTTTTGGCGGTTTAATGGTTTTCAATTTTGTCTCCAAATTTGATTGAAGAACGCAACACATTTTCATTTGAGATAGGGCGTGTTTGAACCGAATTCCGAGATAGGGCGTTCTTCAATCCAATTCTGAGATAGGGCATTTTAGAGCTGGCTGCGGAGAAAGGTCGATCTTTTACTCAGGGGGTCTACTCTGCATTGCGATTCGCAACTCAATGTGATTCAAAAGGCGACATGGACTAATACAAATTCATAGCTTCAAGCATGATAAAAAAATAGGAAGGTAGAACCGCTGAGAGGAATTTTTCAAATTCTTGACGTTTGCATGCAATTTAATTTTAAAATTTTACACACAAACTCACACATTCAATCTCATTTTCAATCTCAAACAACAACAACTTTGAACAATTCCTTTTCTTACTCTCAATTTTATATGATTTTAAAATGTTGGCAAGCTTCAAAAAAAATATCAAAAAACTGCCTAAATTCTGTCGACTTCCAAATGCTAATTGTATCAAAATTTCGACAGACTCGGCCAAATTCCGATGGAACTAAATTTGACAGATAATCTAATTTTTTATTCATTTTAATTACGTTTCCTTTTTTTATTAGCAAATTTAGTAATTTTTTGGTAACGCCTAAATCAAATAGGTGCATAGGGTCTAAAGGAAATTGTGACACCATTCTAAATTTATGAACTAAAATATTTTTTTGCCGCCGAAATAGAAAATTGTGATGAAGTGTATCAACTCTATTTTTAAATGATACATCAGATCGTGGCGCTTGTACCTGTTTGGAACAACAGACCCGGTTTTGTAAATATTTTCCAGCTTGATTACACTTGGATTTGGACTCTGAGTTGATTGGCGATTGCCCAAACGCCAGGGTATCCCTCTTCTTTGTAGTTATACAGCAGAATGTTACACGAAAGTGTAACTTGAAAAAGCGTAGTGTGCAGAGTGGCACATAATGAGCATGTGCAAATACTTCATTAAATTGAACGGCTTATTAACAGCGGTGTA
>NW_023458556.1:81283803-81290447 GCF_013731165.1 Rhagoletis pomonella
TTTATAAGCTTTAAATCCAAAATCGTCTTATCACAGGTGTTAATACCATCCACCTCACTCATTTCCTCCCCTATCCCATTCCCCACATTCAATTCTCATCACCACCATAAATTGCCCACAAATAAAATACGCATCATATAAGCCCGCCAACTCGTTACATCCGATGTTAGGTTCCTGCAACCTCCTCGAAGCTGCACTGTTAACTTGACTTATACAATCATCTCCATCGCATGGAAATTTAAGAACTTTCTGGCTTAATCAAGGAACAGGCCTTCATTGCGCTAAATTTATCTACACCGCTGTTAATAAGCCGTTCAATTTAATGGAGTATTTGCACATGCTCATTATGTGCCACTCTGCACACTACGCTTTTTCAACTTACACTTTCGTGTAACATTCTGCTGTATAACTATAAAGAAGAGGGATACCCTGGCGTTTGGGCAACCGCCAATCAACTCAAAGTCCAAAAAAATAATAATTAACATTAAAGCGTGTTTTAAGTAAAGACTAAAAGGATTGCAAAGGCCATTTCTATAAGTGGTGTCTTGAAGTGGCATAAAATCCACTCCTGTGAGTTTGCAAAACATTAAAATAAACTGTGCGTACAACTATGCAAATAAGCGTTTGTACGTGTTACACATATGTGTTTTGTGTGTGCCGTGTGATATGCTAGCCAAAGTTTCATTTACTGCAGTGATTTAAAAATTACATACGATCATCAAATCGCCCAATCCGTTTTAGTAAACTATTTTGTGAAATTAAATTGACAAAAACGCAAGTAACTGTACTGCTGTACTTTGAGCTAGCCACGCCACACAATCCGCTATTTTTGACAAATATCGCCGGCAAGCGGTAAAATAAAAAAATGCGACAAATAAACAAGTGCATAAAACGGCAAATACACCAAGCAGCAGTGGTTGCGTCGCTTAGCAAAGCAGCGGCCAGTCAGCACCATCAGCGCTAAGCAAGAAGCGCCAACAACAGCAGCGAATAGTGTCGCCAGAAGTAGCAGCATTGTGGGCAAGGCAGCAGCATACGACAGCGAAGTCGCAAAATTTAAGACAGCGGCGAGGGATGAAATAGCGCAGTGCAGCTAAGTAGTTTTAGCGTATACATACTTACGTACGTATTTCCATGTTAAGGTAGTAAAAGCAATATATGCACGAATTGGCTGGTAATACGCCGTTAGAGTTGGCGCTATTTTGTTCGCGCCACTGGCGGTAGTTTTGTGTTTGCAATTGCAATTTTTTCATTGTGTACAGATTTACATATGCGAGGATATTGCGGGACAGTCACGTACACAATAATATAAACAATTGAACAAATGATTATTGGATAATTAAATGAAACAAATAACTCGAATATTTTGTGTATCAGTATTAAATGTAACTATGTTAAATACCAAACATTTTAAAAATTTTACCAAATCGATTTTAGCAATAGAAATTTTAATTGATAATACAGTAAAACATGGATCGTGATGGAATTTTTAGCTTGACGGTTGACGGTCTTAGGGAAATGTTGGGCGGTTTAGGTGTGTCGACTAACGGACGGAAAGCGACGTTGCAGGACAGGCTACTGGAACACTTCGGCCTGAATGTGAGCGACGGCGATGATACCGATTTCGATGACGCTGCAAGTAGGCGAAGCGTACGTGGGTCCGTGGCTGAGCGTTCAGCATTCACTCTTCGGGACATTGAGGACTCATTGGGCAAATTTAGCGGGTCTGGTCAGGCGACATTCGATCAGTGGTTGGAGGATTTTGAGGCCAACGCAATGGCTGTGCAGTGCTGAAGGGTGGAGCAAAACTTTTTGTTAGAAGCCAAATTGGAGTTAGCAGTTTAAAATCCGCTAGTTTGGCGTCACTATGTCGTGGGCCGAAATACACCGCAGCCTTCGAAGGCGCCACCAGCGACCAGGAGAAAATCTGCGGGAATACCTTTACGCAATGATGGAGATCAGCAAATCAGTCAGTCTCGATGATTCCAGCTTGACCGAGTATTTGATCGAGGGGATTTTAGATAATCTCGCGAATAAGAGCAACTTGTATCAGGAGCGAAATATCAAGGAGCTGATGCAACAGATCAAGGTGTACGAGAAGAGCCGGTATAGCAAACCACAGACCACGAGTGGGAATTATGTATGTAAAGCCAACGCCTTTCAACAGGAATTTACAAAATTCACAGTCATCAAGCAAAGGGTGTTTCTTCTGTGGTGATCAGTCTCACTTTGCTCGAAAGTGTCCACGCAAGAAGATCAGATGTTTTCAATGCGGCAACGAGGGTCATCGAGCGAGTGAGTGCAGGAGCCCTGGAAATAAAGTAAAGACCGAGAGAACTCCAACAAACAGAGAGCTCAGCAAACAGAAGCGGCGACTGGTGGGCATCGGCAACAGTGCAATGACAACAACGGGCAGCTTTACCATCCCAATGCATATCAACGGAATTTCGCTCGACATCACGTTTCATGTGGCAAGGAAGCGGGATTTTATCTACCCTCTAGTGATAGGCAACAATGTTCTCAAACACGTTGACCTTATCGTTACGGAAGATTGTGCCGTTTTTAAGGAGAAGACGAGAAAGTCCAGTGGACGCGAGGATGCACTCGAGCGCAAGGCAGTGGCCGGTAATTGCGCTAGTGTGGTACGAGACGGAGCAGATCCGTGTGAAGGTGCAGCGGCGTGGAAGACAGTGGCCGGAAATTCCCCAAATGCTGACCAATTCGAGGAAACTCATTTGTGCGTAAAGCGAAGGCTGGTAATTGCGTAGAGGTTGGGCGAGTCGAAGAGAAATCAGGAGATGGTGCAGCAAAACGTAAGGCAGTGGCAAGTAATTGCGCAAGTGCAAATCCTGAAAATTCGATCACTCATGATTTGAACAATATTTACGATCTGATAACGAATATTGTGAGGAAGTTAAGAAGTGCTAGACCGGCAGATGCGGCTGAGGTTCAGCGTAGACATAATGAGATTCGAGATGGTGTCTGTGAACATGGTACGAGTGTCAGGCGTGGTGGTATCGTAGGATCACTACGCGAGCATGCGACGCCAAGCAAGACGGGTGTGTACGAGCAAGGAGTGGAATGCTTGAAGTTTCGCGATGGAAGGCTTCCAAGTCAAATCAGCGGGCTGCAAATAGAGTCTGGAATCGTGTGCGTGAGAGCTGGAACGGAGCATAATAAAGAATGCGAGATAGATGTGAGCAAGACATGAAAGGACAAGGTACAAAGCTCGGTAGCAGCCTACAAGCCAGCAGAATACTCAGTCCCACCGATGGAGCAAGAGCTTCTGCAGAAGGAGCACATCGACGAGTTTGACACGACATCGCCGAAATACAGCAAGGAAACCGCAGAACGTTTAACGAACATCGGCGAACTGCAAATGAGTACACCATGGACGAGCTAGTAGCAATCAAGCGAACGCAATACGGACCAGGACTCAGGCTATACCCAAAATACTTCGCGGCCGCTGCACCGCAGAGAAGATCGGCGACCACGTAGGGCCAGGCCTCACAATTACCATAACCAAATTCCTAAAGAAATGGAATCCATCATCCGAGCCCGAATGATCGCGCAAAATGGCCGAATGTGGGAAATGATGTACGCGACCATCGACGTAGAAACATACAAGTATGACAGTGGGGAACCGGACTAAGACTCATCGACGAATAAAACAGTGACAGGCCAACCTAATATTCACGCACGCCGGCAGTTTACTGTCAAAAATTTCTTATGCACATACAACCTGTATGGGACCAACCGAAATTGACCGGCTTGCGTAAAATGCTAACTCAAATTCCAAGATTTGTGTTGCGTGACATTTCTATTTGACGTTTGTGCTCATTTGACATTTTGGCGCGACTATGAATTAAAATTTTTAAACAAATGCAGAATAGCTCTGATTTTCAAATAAATAAAATAAATATTGGGGTCGATAGAGATGATCGACCTGAACATGACGGTATATTTATTTTTTGAGGAAACAACAACTACAGAAGTTATTAAGAGTCAAAGTTCAAATTAAACAACTCTTTAAATCAAAATTTTTTGAAAACGAATGCATGGATTTAAAAAATTTTGATCTAATTTGATAGGAAATTTTCTTGCCTTTAATTTGATATAAATATAGTCCTCCCTAAGTAGATTTTTTCTTTCTGTGTTGCCGCTGAAGAGAAGTGGAATTCCTTTCTGCGTACATTAATTAGATTTTTGTGAAAACTAAACAAGGCATATATAAAGTATGTATATCAAATTGAAGGGAACTAAATTTCCTATCAATTGAGACCGAAGCTTTTAAAATCTATACCATCGTTTTAAAGAAATTTTGATTTAAAAAATGGTTTAATTTAGACTTTGACCCTTAATAACTTTTGTAGTTGTTGTTTCTGCATGAAAATAAATATACCGTTATACTCACCTCAATGATCTCTATCGATACCCATATGTTTTTTTATTTGATAATCGAAGTTATTCTGCATTTATGCTCAAATTTTGCTCAACTTCTGAAATTTGACAGAAATGCAACTCTGAAAAATCACGCACGCAAATTTATTTCGGTTACTCAAATATGAAAAACTTGCGTGCGTGCGTAGAAAAATTCACGCCGGTAATATTAGGTTGGCCTGTGATAGGGATTGAACCCACTACACTGAACGTACTCAGAGATAGACTTGACTAGACAAACGAGGGACAGCAAGAAGACAGGTTGTAATTGACCGCCTTCAAGCGTATATGTAACCGCGTGTGTGCGAATAAACGTCCAGTTTTGTAAGCATTAAAAGCGCGTTTTAATTAAAGACTAAAAGGATTGGGAAGGGAAAATAGTACCCTGAAATTCTAGCTTAATAGTTTCCGGGTCCCGCCCCCTAAATTTCATGCTGGCTATGCCGATGGGAGTGACCACTCCGCCCCCCTTTGCGTAAAAAACTAAAAAAGCTTTCGGTACAAATAAAATAATCCATTTATTTTTATCAATACTTAAAAACATGCACAGAAAGGTCGACTTTGAACTTTTGAGTCCAGCTAAGCAAAATTTAAGGCCGGATCAAATTTATACTTCAAAAGATAATACAACCTGGTCTAAGAATCCATTGCCTAATGCTGGTCGAGCTCAAATGCGAAATATCGCATGTGAGCGGTGCTTATTTTATGTCGTTTCTGTGCAAACACCGGATTTTTTATTACATTATTTCCGTAGTAACATGCGGACTGTCAACAAAAGGTGCAAAGTTTGCAGCGGAATACAAAGTGTATACCCAGATCGCCCACAACGTGAGTGGATTCCGATAGATTCGAATGAGTTGGATGCATTTTGGGGCATCAACTTACAATGCGGCGTTGGCAATTCCAGCCATGATCGAGTGGTTGATTTGTGGGTTCCTCATGCACACCCCCTTTACCGTGCATCAGTGCCATTGGTTCGATTTTGAACCATCTTGAAGAGTATTCGTTTCGATGACTCCAGAACTCGAGAAACCATAACACAATTCGACAAGGCAGCTCCGATCTCGGAAATATTTTATTTCATCAATTTAGATTTGAGAAGCAACTATCGCCCTAACTCTTCGGCTTTCGTGGGCGCTCTCCTTTTCGCCAATACATCCGGTGTCTAAGCCAACCAAATATAGCCTAAACATATTTTAGGCTGCCCACTCGAAAACTCATTATCCGCTGCTAGAAGAGCTCTATCCGGGCGAAGCAAGAAAAAAGATATTTGAGAGAAAGTTGGGTTACGATTGGTGAGACATTTGGAAAACTCAGGTCGAAACATTACCATGGAAAACTATTTCACTAATCAATCACTAGCGGAAGAGCTAGAAGAAGCTAAACATGATCAGTACAATGCGCCGGCATTTCGAGAAAAGGCAACATTAAGTGTCATATGTGACAAAGAGGAACAAATGGGTTATTCTGCTTTCAACAATGCATAACACCGATGCGATAGATACAAACTAAGAAGCCCGCAAACCGTTAATTCTGACCGATATTCTTTTCTATAAATTCAATGAACCAAATGTGCTCAAACTATTCATGCAAACGTGCAAACCAGACACTTGCCTCTGGCGATATTTTATAATATAATTGACATCGCTGTCTAAATCCTATATACCGAAAATTAGTCAAATATTATGCCATCTAATTTGACGTGGCGTCAAATTTTTTGATTTTAAATTTTTTTGCAGTAAATGATGGATGCCATTGCATTTGTAGCTATATATAGCAGGGGAGTAAGAGCGTGTTATGGAAATTAATTCATAAAGCTATGCAGACCTGTCCGGCATAGTTGCCATGGACGCATCTGTGTATGTCAGCTTCTGGTTGAATTGTTGAACCACAAGCCATAACTCCTCTTGTCCCTGAAGAACTGGTTCTCAATCCAGTTAATGCAAAAATAGCTTCTTCCAAGCCATTGAAAATATTCATTTTGTTAGGTTCACCACCCGTTGCGCTTGCTAACGCTTTCGGCCGCGCTTATGGATTACAACCCCTGCTAAGTAGAATTCACCTTTCTGTGTTGCCGGTGAAGAAGGGCGGAAGGTATACAACGTTACTTCTGCGTATACATAACTCCGGCTACGCCACCCAAAGTATTCTTGCGCGGAACCCACATCGAAATTTACAAATAAGTGCATAGCTCAAACCGAATT
>NW_023458556.1:81290547-81293504 GCF_013731165.1 Rhagoletis pomonella
AGAGGCAAGTGTCTCGTTTGCACCTTTGCAGGAATAGTTTGAGCACATTTGGTTCATTGTGTCGACACATTGAATTTATAGAAAAGAATATCGGTCAGAATTAACGGTTTGCGGGCTTCTTAGTTTGTATCTATCGCATCGGTGTTATGCATTGTTGAAAGCAGAACAACCGATTTGTTCCTCTTTGTCACATATGACACTTAGGGCCGTCTTGCACCATGTCTATTTAATTCTAACTCCCAGTTAAATATCTTTATCGACGTTATCGACACCCATCATAAAACATGTGATCGATAAAGCAGTTAACGTGCTTAACTGTAGGAAGTACCTCCAGTTAGCGTTAACTAGACATGGTGCAAACGGCCCTTAATGTTGCCTTCTGTCGAAATGCCGGCGCATTGTGTTGATCATGTTTAGCTTCTTCTTGACTGGCTTTTCCGCTAGTGCTTGATTAGTGAAATAGTTTTCCATGGTAATGTTTCGACCTGAGTTTTTCAAATGTCTCACCAATCGTAACCCAACTTTCTCTCAAAGAGCTTTGTTTCTTGCTTCGCCCGGATAGAGCTATCCTAGCAGCGGATAGTGAGTTTTCGAGTGGGCTGCCCAAAATATGTTTAGACCATATTTGGTTGGCTTAGACACCGGATGTATTGGCGAAAAGGAAAGCGCCCACGAAAGCGAAGAGTTAGGGCGATAGTTGCTTCTCAAATCTAAATTGATGAAACAAAATATTTCCAAGATCGGAGCTGCCTTGTCGAATTGTGTTATGGTTTCTCGAGTTCTGGAGTCATCGAAACGAATACTTTTCAAGATGGTTCAAAATCGAACCATTGGCATTGATGCACGGTAAAGGGGGTGTGCATGACGAACCCACAAATCAACCACTCGATCATGGCTGGAATTGCGAACGCCGCAATGTAAAATGATGCCCCAAAATGCATCCAACTCAATCGAATCTATCGGAATCCACTCACGTTGTGGGCGATCTGGGTTTACTTTGTATTCCGCTGCAAACTTTGCACCTCTTAGGTTCATGTAGCGTACGATAAGATCTTTTATCATGTCACTGAAAATTAGATTGAAAGTTGCTTGTTTCGACAAAAGTTTTTTGTTGACAGTCCACATGTTACTACGGAAATAATGTAATAGCTCGACCAGCGTTAGCCAATGCATTCTTAGACCAAGTCGTATTATCTTTTGAAGTATAAATTTGATCCGGCTTTAAATTTTGCTTAGCTGCACTCAAGAGTTCAAAGTTGCCTTTCTGTGCATGTTTTTAAGTATTGATGAAAATAAATGGATTATTTTATTTGTACCGAAAGCTTTTTTAGTTTTTTACGCAAAGGGGGACGGAGTGGTCACTCCCATCGGCATAGCCAGAATGAAATTTAGGGGGCGGGACTCGGAAACTATTAAGCTAGCATTTCAGGGTACTATTTTCCCAATCCTTTTAGTCTTTAATTAAAACGCGCTTTTAATGCTTACAAAACTGGACGTTTATTCGCACACACGCGGTTACATATACGTTTCTAACTTTAAATGCTACGACTAGCTAAAGAACTTCGCTTGAAGGCGGTCAAATACAACCTGTCTTCTTGCTGTCCCTCGTTTGTCTAGTCAAGTCTATCATTGAGTACGTTCAGTGTGGTCCGTTCCATCCCTATCACAGGCCAACCTAATATTACCGGCGTGAATTTTTCTACGCACGCACGCAAGTTTTTCATATTTGAGTAACCGAAATAAATTTGCGCGCGTGATTTTTCAGAGTTGCATTTCTGTAAAATTTCAGAAGTTGAGCAAAATTTGACCATAAATGCAGAATAACTTCGATTATCAAATAAAAAAACATATGGGCATCGATAGAGATCATTGAAGTGAGTATAACGGTATATTTCTTTTCATGCAGAAACAACAACTACAAAAGTTATTAAGGGTCAAAGTCCAAATTAAACCATTTTTAAATCAAAATTTCTTTAAAACGAATGTATAGATTTTAAAAGTTTCGGTCCCCAGTCGATAGGAAATTTAGTTCCCTTCAATTTGATATACATACTTTATATATGCCTTGTTTAGTTTTCACAAACATCTAATTAATGTACGCAGAAAGGAATTCCACTTCTCTTCAGCGGCAACACAGAAGAAAAAATCTACTTAGGGAGGACTATATTTATATCAAATTAAAGGGAATAAAATTTCCTATCAAATGAGATCAAAATTTTTAAAATCCATGCATTCGTTTTCAAAAAATTTTGATTTAAAGAGTTGTTTAATTTGAACTTTAACTCTTAATAACTTTAGTAATTGGTGGTTTCTCAAAAAATAAATATATCGTCATGTTCAGCTCGATCATCTCTATCGACCCCAATATTTATTTTATTTATTTGAAAATCAGAGTATTCTGCATTTGTTCAAAAATTTTAATTCATAGTCGCGCCAAAATGTCACATAAGCACAAACGTCCAATCGAAATGTCACAAAACACAAATCTTGGAATTTGAGTTAGCTATTTACGCACGCCGGTCAATTTCGGTTGGTCCCATACAGGTTGTATGTGAGAAATTTTTGACAGTAAA
Source organism: Rhagoletis pomonella (assembly GCF_013731165.1). Classification (NCBI taxonomy): domain Eukaryota; kingdom Metazoa; phylum Arthropoda; class Insecta; order Diptera; family Tephritidae; genus Rhagoletis; species Rhagoletis pomonella. The sequence continues at coordinate 81,293,121 of NW_023458556.1, forward strand.
CTGCCGGCGTGCGTGAATATTAGGTTGGCCTGTCACTTGGGGTGTTCACAGTTCGTTCCAAATTGTGTCTGAAAATGTAGACGTCTACATTTTGAGACATTTTTAGCATCAAACTGTGAGCACCCCTTTCTAGCAGTCGTCGCAAAATCGTCTCAAAACTTTGCTGGTGTTGCCAGACATTTCTTGTTTGCGTGCATTGTTTATATGTCGCCTTTCGATTTTGTTTCTGAAAAATTGTAATTATTTAACTTAATTACCAATTCGTAATATTTGTTATTCCTTTTCCTTGATTTGTTTCTTTTCATCAGAAATTACGCTGAAATTAAATGCAAATACGGAAAACGTGCCCAATAAATAAAAAAAAATGTGATTAGTATTGCCATA
>NW_023458556.1:81293604-81297642 GCF_013731165.1 Rhagoletis pomonella
ATTTAAAATATAATTCAATCTGTAACAAGAACCACAATAATAAAAGTTTAAAAGCTTGCACAAATTGCAAAAAAACGAATCAAACTTCAAGAAATGGTCATCCAAATTTTTAATTAGAATATTTAAAAAATTTTCGGGTATGCAGTATTGTAGTCCATTCAATTATAGTATAAGAAAGTGCAAGTTCAAGTTGTGGGGGTGTTGCTGTTTTTTTTCATACAAAAAAAAAAATTGTGATCGTGTGTTATATGGAAGAAAATGCGAACACCCTCCACAAAAAAAATTCTAAAAATTCAACTGTAATTTTTAATGACTAGAAACTTGCACTTTAGTGTACTTCATTGAATGGGCTACAAAGCTGCATACCCGAAAATTTTCTAAATTTCAAAATAAAAAAATTGAAATCTTGATAACAATTTTTTTTGAAGTTTGATTAATTTTTATGCAATTTGTGCAAGCTTTTAAACTTTTATTATTGTGGTTTCTGTTATAGATTGAATTCTATTTTAAAGAAAATTATTAAAAATAAATAAACAAACACAATTCGCACTTTGCTAACAAGCATTTGCATTGCATTGAAAGCAGCGTAGCAATCGTTAAAAAATAAAAACTGATTTTTTTTTCGCTTTTAAATGCCGACAACAAATAACCAAAGAGTACGCATTTGTAGGCTTTTTTTGTCAATATGTCCATCTTTAAAGTGAATTTGGGAAAAAACTAAGGCACCTAGAAAACTGCGATTTGTTGCATTGAAAACAGCTCGGCAACTAAAATAAGTTAAAAAATGTTTAATGAATAAGGCCATTCGATTAAAAATTAGAAAATTTAGATCAACATTTGTTGAATTTTTCTACGTTCTGTATAAACAACATAATTAATAACATAACATAATGTCAACATAATTGTATTACATATGTAAGTATATTTTTACAACGCTTTTATTTGTACATCAATTTTTTAGCAACAGGAAATTCTTGCGCATGCAAAATGCCGTCGGCAAATGGAAATGTAAAAATTAGCCGACTGCGCATGCATACACTAATGCAATTTAATGAATTGCTACAATTCATAGATATGTATATGTATGTACGTATATATGTGTATGTGCATAAGTAAATATATACATACATACATACATATGTTTCATTAAATTGTAATGAAATAGTTTTATTGAAAAAGATCCACTTTACATGACTTTAGATAATTGCGGAAAAAAGTCGAAAAAATTGACTTAGAAAATCTCATCAACATAGCTGAAACAGAAAAATTCATACATGTTTGCAAAAATGAATTTGCAACCAGCAAATCGATTTCACGCAAATATCATATTTTCGGCAAACAAGCAAATGTACAAAAGCCCGCTCCTTTCCCCGTTTCCCCGCTTCTTTTGTACACTTGTCGTTCCGACTACCATTTTTATTTTAGAGTTTGTTTTGATCCGACACAAGCACGCGCCTGCCTCCGCAAGCATCCCCTCTGCCTAGTGCTTATTATATTTCTGTTCCTCTTTCCTTTTTCGTTCTTATTTTTTCATTTTGCTTTGAACTATGGTAAATTTGCTCAAAGTGTGGTGGCACGGAAAAATTTTTGGTATGGTGGCAGCCGACACTTCTCTACCGACACCGTCGGTCGAGTGGTGCACTCGTCGACGTGTGGTATATTTGGCCGACTGCACCCCAAAATTTCTGGCAGAAATTAGTTCACAGAGAAAATGCGACTTCTCAGTTATAAACGTTCTCTGGTTTAACGTTTTAACGCACATTGGATTTCTTTGCTTAGTTTTTATTATATTCATTGAACTAAATATTCGCTCTACTTCTGCATTACTTATAGGCAAAACAAGAAAACTAAAAACTAGGTTGGAAAGGTCAGCAAAAGGGTTTTCTCCAAGGGCATTTCGAAATTGATAAACTTCGGCCCAAAATTTTACAGTTGAGTCTAAATTACTCCAGGTATGTAACGTTAACCGTAGCCATTGCATCTCTATGGATGTATTTGTGTTTTTGTTGCTGTAGTTGAACAAATACTTTTGGTTTAATTACTCTTAATGCATTTCCAACCGAAAAAAGTAAATTTTTTTAGTGTGGCAATATTTGTAGGGAGGCGTTGGCGTAATTCCTTTATTAAAGTGATAATAAAATAGCGACCATTTTCTCGAATTATTTTCTCGGCTTCGTGGTCAAAAGCGTTTGTGCTTACTTTTGTTTTTAAATACTCTTCAAAACTGTGATAAAACTGAAGAAATGGAGCAAGGTATGGTTCCAACGGGGAGCATATAGGATCAAATGTGTCCGCGCTAATAACCACTAGAGAGCATTGATGCGAAAGTAAAACATTGAGTTCATTAAAAGTCTTCATTGGGTCTGCATTATTGCTTTCGAACAACTTGTTTACTTTTTGCACCTGAAAATTAGGCAAATAGTAAAATCCATATAAGCAATACTCCTATATTGGCAGTAAGAGCTAGTACCGTCCGAAAACACTACAGTACAGATATATCAATAAACACGTACGAAAGAAAAGGAACATACCATTTATAAATAAACATGTACACAACACATCTACAAAACCGGCACTCAAGTACACAATACATTGACAAAAACAGTACTAGACTGTCTCGCTTTGATTTCGGAATGCTTACACATTGAGATGTTAGCTTACTATCAATATAGAAGTATTACATATATGGTAAAATCGGCTAAAAACGGCTAACTTTTTTTTACAAACCGGCTAACAAATCGGCTGCCGGCTAGATCGAATTTTCTCCGGCTAGTTGCTATCAAAACCGGCTAAATCTAGCCGGAAAACGGCTAAAATGGCAACGCTGGTTACCAGTTTTAGTCCGAGAATTTTTTGCTGGTGAATTCTGGTAAATCTGTCAAACGATCAGCTGTAGTGTGTTTGGCAACCAAATTGTAAACAAGAGAAAAGTGCACTCTGCTAATTCATGTTGCAAAGTATTAAGTGGATTCTAATGAATTTTAAAGTATTTTTTGGTTATTTACATGTGTCAGCTGAGTGTGTTTACATACAAAATAAGCAAAAATTTACAACCAAAATTTGGAGGTTATGTTGAAGTTGACAGAAGTTACCAGTTGACAGAAGTTACCATTTTTTACTAGAAAGCGATCCCGAACTTTTCAAGGTAGTAGTGCACTTTGGCGAAGGTAGGTCAAAATGGACGGAAAAAGTTCGAGCGTGGTATCAATCGACGCGTCTTAACGCCAATAATAACAATCCGAGACCGGAAATTAACATTTTTAATTAATTAATGAGTTATTTGCAAAAAACACTTGCACTTTCCGCACTATGTTTTGATGAATTTCACGCAAATGAATGGAATAAATGAACTAAATTGAACACGTATTTATTAGTTTTTATACATTTGTGATGTTTTAAGTGTACACTTTCGCGAAATTCTGTATTTAATAGCAATATTCCGATGGTGAAAATCCGCACAACAATGTTGTGTAGTTAATATAAATAAGATGGAGGAAAACTAGTGCTGCCACTCTATTAATACAATTTGTATTTCAACTTTAAAAACACCCAAATAATGCACAAGAAATATCCTTTTGTGAAAAGCGATTTCTGTTCCTTTTCTTCGCATGCAGAAAGGAGAATTCTATGTTGTGAGGGTTATAATCCCTAAGCGCGGCCGAAGGCCGCCTACGCAGAAAGGTGTTCTCTGCAAAAGGTGTTCTGCCCCTTTTCTTTGGCAACACAGAAAGGAGAATTCTACGTTGTGAGGGTTATAATCCGTAAGCGCGGCCGAAGACCGCCTACGCAAAAAGAAGTTGGACGGACAAAAACTTTTTTAATACAGTGGCAGCAGCAATTTAGTTCCATTTTATTTTTAATAGAGTGGCAACAATAATTTCCCTCCATGTTATTTATATTAACTACGCAAGATTGTTGTGCGGATTTTCACCATCGGAATATTCCTATTAAATACAGAATTTCGCGAAAGTGTACACTTAAAACATCACAAATGTATAACAACTAATAAATACGTGTTCAATTAAGTTCGGTAATTCT
>NW_023458556.1:81297652-81314557 GCF_013731165.1 Rhagoletis pomonella
GCACAGAAAGGAGAATTCTACTGCCTGAGGGTTATAATCCCTAAGTGCGGCCGAAGGCCGCCTACGTAGAAAGGTGTTCTCTGCAAAAGGTGTTCAGCCCCCCTTCTTTGGCAGCACAGAAAGGAGAATTCTACTTCCTGAGGGTTATAATCACTAAGTGCGGCCGAAGGCCGCCTACGCGGAAAGGAATTCTACGCAAAAATACATTTGTTAAAAAGAACATTTTTTTTTATAAAAACTTGTTTTTTTCTATTTTTAATTAACTTTTTTATTCTTTATTCAAAATCGCCCGATATCTAATTTGGCATAATTTCTTTTATTAAATAATCCCACGTTTTCTGTTAGTTGGGTCATATTCCACTTCAAACTGCTCAGTTTGCCTAAGAAAATTCTGTTTTTTTCCCTTTTTCAAACGGTTCCCTAGGGGCCTGTGGGAGGAGCCCAAGGGGGGAATACGCCTTTTTAGAATGCGGGGACTGTCCCCTTTCTAGTGGGGAGGGTTTGAGGGTCTCCGCCCCTCCGGCTCCGCCCCCACCCTAAAAACGATGTGAGCGCTACTAAACATTTCCCTTGCATACAAAATAAGAAAATAAAAAAATAACATGATGCTCTCGTGATTTTTATTATAAAATAAAAAGAACAATTTCAATGAAGTCTCATTTAACATTACATATTTTATATATTTATTTTTAATAAAAAAGGTGCAAACCACGTAAGTAAAAAAATTACCAAGCACTGATAATGATTTTTCGTTTGAAGTATTATTAAATTGGTATAAATGTGGGAAAGAAAATGCACCGATTTATTGTTTTAATATTATCAAAGTGGCAAGGCCTTTGAGAATGCTCACAATTTATGAAACTTCAAAAAATTTTATAATCCGTCAAAAGTTGTTTATTGAAACCACCTTCTTTTTTGTATCATGGAAAAGCACGATGCAATAATCGAGGCATGATACAAATTAAGAGTTTCAAACAAATCCAGTAATTTTTTTTACAGTTGGTCCGTTAAACCGTTCGCTTTGCCAAATTCATTCGCTTCGCAAGTGATAATACCGCCCTTAATTTTAGTAATAGTTTTTTTAATTCGATCGCCATATTGGATCCGCCATTTTGAATTAAAAAAAAATTGACTTCAGATTCGTAATCGGCGACCTCAAAAACTCCAGAGTGCGGGTTTCCAAACCAATCCAATAATTTTTTAAAAACATTAATCGCCACTTTGGATCCGCCATCTTGAATTTTGAAAAACTGACTTCAGATTCCTAATTAGCAAACCCTGAAACCCCCCTAATAACAAGTTCCAACCCTTGACAACGCGTATATCGTTCAGTATCAACGTTTCAATTTTATTAGTCTCTTTTCGAGCATATTTTCGGGCTTTAGGTTCACTCTAACTACCCAAGACAGGTTTGTAATTAGGAGAATGTTCGCCAATAATACCAGAGTAATTATATGCAAAAACCACATTTTTACCTAAATTTTAACATGTCAAGAAAATAAAAAATTGAGAACAGCGTTTTTATAAAAAAAAAAATTTCTTTTGAATAAAAAAAAAACACGTCTCTCTTTTTTTATCACAAATAATAATTTGCGGTAGCGTTTATGAATTTCCAAAAAAAAATTTTTTTGAACCGCTAATGTATATATATTTTTATTTTTCATAAAATCAAACAAAAAACAAAAACATTTGTAATTTCAATTTATAAATAACATTTTTTGTGCATAAGTATTTTGCAAAGTAAGTATAATAAATAGTAATTAATATGTTACATTTGTACCTGTACAAAGAGCATGTAAAACTACTACTGAAAAGTATCTATTTTTCAACAAGAATCTGTATAAATATACGTATAAGATGTTCAGGATTTGATTTTGAACTTAGGATCTTTAAAATATATACATATATACACATATAAAATGTTTAAAATTGCAAAAATTTTCAAACTAAATACATTTCCTACTAATAATAAACAGTATGGGCTCACATTTTCTTTATTTTAAACTTTTAATGTGTAATTTTACTCTTCGCGACAAATGTGGTATGTAAAAGTAAACAGGCAATGTTTAGTTTTATTACACGAAACTGGTTACCTCTCTTAATATGCGCAAATAAACAAAGTTTTTTAGAGTGTATTTAAAGTCTTTTCAGTAGGTTAGGTTAGGTTAAACGGGCAGCTCTGAAAAAAAAGAGTTCACTCGGAGGCCGGAGAGGCCCATTGTGATGCCCATGGGGGTTACCCCAAGCCTATCCCTGCATGTCTTCGAACCATTTTGATTTTCTGGCGAATCCTAGCAGTCCTTCCAGAGGAGCTTTCTCCAAGATATCCAGATTATCGAAGAAATGGTCCCCAAGAAACTTGAGGCGTTTTCCTCGAAGTGCTGGACACTCGCAAAGGAAGTGCTGGATGGATTCTAACTCCTCATCCCTGCAGCTTCTACAGAAATCATTATGCGGGGCTCCGAACCTGGAAGCCATGTGGCCAATGGTCCAGTGTCCCGTTAGTATTCCTGTGAGAAGCCTGACGTTTGACTTTGAAAGCCTTAATAGACTCCTTGTTCTTCGTTCTTCGAGCCGTGGCCAGAATGATCGCGATACCCTGCACGTGTGAAGGTTTACCCACCTACTGTTGGTAGCTGCCCTGGTCAGTCTCTCGACTTCTGAAGACAGAAATCGCTGGGGGGGTTTCACGATTTGGGTCGCTTCTCGAGCACCATTTCAGATCCCTTCCTAGCACAATCGTCCGCTTCCTCATTTCCCGGGACACCACAATGTCCCGGTACCCAGTAATGATTGATTATGTGTTGCTGTAGAGCTTGTAGGGATCTTCGGCATTCTTTAACGCATAACGAATTAGTCGTTGCCGACCCTAAGGCTTTGATAGCCGCCTGACTGTCAACAACGAAGGCAGGTTTAGATGGAGCTAAGTCAATCATGCCCACCAACCTTGCCGCCATATGGATTGCATATATCTCACCCTGAAAAACACTGCAGTGGTCTGGGAGTCTATACGACTCGCTCAGAGATAGCTCCTGAGAGAAGACCCCAGACCCTGTTCCCATATCCATTTTGGAGCCGTCCGTGAAGATGGGTATTTCGTGTCATCGCTGAGAGCAATATCAAATTCCCAGTCACTTCTGTCAGGAAAATGGATATCGATGTTTCGATTGAAGTCAATTTCCGTGACCTGATGGTCACAGCGGCTGTATTCCACCCCCTCTCTCCAGAGGATTGTGGCGTGACCTTTGCAAGTTGTTCGCAGCCTGTTAGACGCTCTGAGTCGTAGAGCGCTTTTAGCTGCGATACTTTTAACATATAGGTCTATAGGGGGAATTTCCAGCAGGGTCTCTAGAGATGCCTGGGGCCTTCAATAAATCGCCCCCGTTATGCATAAGCATGCTTGTCGTTGCACCTTTTGCAAGTTGAATAGATGGGATTTGGTGTCAACCGCCTGCCACCATACCAGCGCGACATAGGTGAGGATAGGTCTAACTACCGCTATATAAATCCAATGTATTATCTGCAGGTCGCAGACCCCAGTCTTTTCCAATAGTAGCTTTGCAGGAGTAGAGCGCGTTGACCGCCTTCTTTCTCCGCTCTTCGGTGTTCCTTTTCCAGGAAAGCTTAGAGTCGAGAATAACCCCCAAAAACTTTGCTTCCTTTGACAATTTGAGATTTGCTCCATTGAGGGACGGAGGTCGGAAATTGTCTATTTTATATCGCTAGGTGAAGAGAACAAGTTCGGTTTTAGTGGGATTGACCCCTAGGCCGTTTCTTTCTGCCCACCCTGACAGATCGTTAATTGCAGATTGTAGAATCTCGCTGACCGTGGAGAGGAATTTTTCCACGACCAGAATGACGTACGTCATCCGCGTAAGCAGCGACCTTAGCGGCTTTCGATGTACGGAGCAGGAATTCGTTTAGCACGAGGTTCCACAGTAGGGGAACCCTATCCCCTCGCCCTATAGATTGTCGTTAGCCAGGGGTTACCGTGGCGCTTGTTCGTTGTAGCATGGTTGGAAAGATCCCATCCGGTCCCGGAGGTTTGTAGGGTTGGAAGGATCTGATAGCCCAAGCTACTTTGTCTGTAGTGATGATTTCGTCCACTGGACTGCCTTGCCCTGCGTCACCGCAGCCTGGGAAGTGGACGTCCATAAGGTGTTCCAGTGTTTCAAGGCTGCTTTCGGCGTGCCCTCCTCCTGGCTTTTTAAGAAAACCGGGAGGAGCCGGGTTTTTCGAGAGGCACCTTCTTAGTCGCGAGGCATGAGTAGTCGTTTCGAGGTCCTCGCAAAATTTGGACCACGAAACCTTCTTTGCTTTCTTTATCTCTTTCTTGAACGCATTGAAGTTGCGACGATATTCGTCTCAGTCCTCCGCGTTCTTAGTGAACTTTGCTTTATTGAAAGCTTTACTAGCTGCTATCCTGAGCCGCCTTAAATCGGCCGTTCACCACCTTGGGTGTCGCTTAGAAGGTTTGCTCTCGGGATAGGTTGTTATGTAACATTCGTTTAGACTTCGTTAGACAGAGAACCGCTCCCTCCAGTTGGTCCGCTGAAATTGGCTCCACCGTGTACGGTGGACTCGCTCCAGACACCAACTGGCTGAATTTGTTCCAGTTTGTTTTGGATTTAGATAAGGTTTTAGTGTCGGTCTGCTTAGGTTAATGGAGAATACGATGCGACAATGATCAGAAAAAGAGCATTTTGTCGAGACGTGCCAGCCGTCAACACTAACATTGTTCGAGTTAGTTACAAGAGTTATATGTATAACCTCCTCCCTTATTCTGTTGTAGAAAGTGGGGTGATTACCCTTGTTACAGATAGTAAGTTTTGTGGATAATAAGTAACTAAAGAGTGACTCACCTCTATCGTTGATGTTCGAGCTGTTCCACGCCGTGTGGTGAGCGTTGGCGTCACAGCCAGCCACCATATTTAACCTTCGTTGCTCCGCCCAGGCGGTGAGTTTCCTGAAGGATATTGACGGGGGATCGGGTACATCGTATGGCATGTATAAAGATACGAGGATGAGGTCGGGTGCTCCCCTCTGCTCCAACATTGCCACTGTCATGTCCGAATCGCTAAATTCGGGAAGAAAGAGAATATTAGTGCTTTTCTTAACCAGAATACAGCTTCTAATTTTACCTTCGATCTGTGGGGTGAGACGTAGAAAGTCGCTAGTGGATAGACCCGTGACCCTCACCACCACTAGCCCGGGTTCTTGTATTAGGGCCACGTCCACATCTTCCTCACCCATGAAGAGCAGCAGATCCTCCGATGCTGCCCTGCAGTGATGCAGATTAATCTGCACCACGTTTAGGCTTTTAGGATTCTCTTTCAGCATCGGGGATGATCACCCTAAGGTGACCGATGCCATATCTTATTTGGCCGGCTTTGTGACGGAGGATCTGCAAGGCTTGTGGACCGATCTTGATCCAAAGGTCCTTGCCGTAACCCTTGTCGCGAGCGCGGCCTCGGACAATCGTCCAGTCGTCAGGGATGACATCCACGTTCTTACATTTGATTAGGGCTAGTGAGGTCTCGTCCTCCACGAGGGGGGGCGGGATCCACACTCGCACTGTCGTACGGGATGGCACCTCTGAGAGCGGAACAACTAGTCGTGCGTTGGCCCAAAGTTCATCTTGGTTGCGGACGCAGTTTGTTAGGAAGTCTAACGACTCCTTTGACTCCCTTTTGCCACTTGGCTCCAGCAAACATAGCAATGTTGTTGTTTTTGGTACGCTGGATTTCGCCAAGTTCCAGGAGCAACCATTTTTCCGTCGGAATCTTTCCTTCCGGGTGAATCCGGTCTATGGTGCTGATACCTAGAGCTCTGGTGCTGAGCATAAGGTCGATGAAGTTTTCACCCGCTTCTGCTCAGGCTGTGTCTTCTTGTCGCCAGACAGTTGTCTCTTTGGAGTGCGTGTAACCGGTCCCTTACCACCGGAGGCAATAGCAGCTGCCGACGTCGAGGCCTTCTCCCCGTCCAGCCGTGGGAACACTGGCCTCGCGGTCTTCGGCACCTTGGGCGTCAGTGATTGCGACGGCTTGTTGTTTCCAACAGCGGACAGGGGAGCAGCTTTCTTCGTCGGCAGACTGCTACCGGCCTCAGAGGGGGGTTTGGTTACAGCGTCCCTTTTTTCGGAGTTGGTGGCTTTTCCAGAGACCGCGGCCACACTTCCGGAAGCATTCGAGACTTTCTCCTCGCGGAGTCGCTCATACTTCCGGACAATGTAGGCATGCTTCTTTTGAAGAGCCTTGTCCCTTGGCGTTAGAGTGGCGGGGTCGCGATCTCGCAGTTTCGCGATGAATCGACGAGAGCTTTTGTACCCCACCTTTCTCTTCCGCTCTTTGTCCTTCTCCTTGTCGTGCTTGGCATTGCCTTGAGGCTCCTTAGTTCGGTTGCAGCTGGTCTCTCAGAATCATCAGACCCCAGACTGAGCTGGCTCAGTGCGAGGGAATCCGCCCCGTCGCGATCCTCCTCATCTAGTGTGAGTGGATTTGAAGATCCTGGGAGCCCGACTCGTCACTTTCGGATTGGCACCTCTGTTGCCTTGCCAATGTTTTTGCCTCAGTAGCTCGCCTATCATCCAAGCCCGGGGCAGACACCTGGATGATAGGGTCAACAGTAGAATTTCGATCGCTGGTGCCTGTGGTCACCACTCCAACGATAGAGTCTCCGGGGATACTCCTCCTTTGCCGGATACTGAGGTCCGGGCTGAGTAGAAATTCCGGGGGGGGGGGGTTGCATTTTATACCTACTGCCAGGTGAAGGTTGTCCTGCCGCCCACTATGGGTCAGACGCAGACCAGGGAGCCGCCCCACTGGGGAACAGACGCTTCTGGATTTGTTGGTGCGTTTTCAAACGCGAAGATTGGGGTCCCGTACGTAGTGGTCCACTCGTCATCACGTTCTGGTCGTCCTGAGCGTTAGTCGATGCACGTCACGTACAGTCCGGGTCCAGTCCTCACTACGGGAGCTCAGCCTTGAGCGAGGATATACCGCCTCGCACCGGTCGAAAGAGCCTCGTTAGCGATAACAGGGACCACCACGCCTTGACGGGCAGTGGGTGAGGTTGTCGTTTGGGAAGGATAGGTTATAGATTCACTTCACTCCCCCATTAGATCCCCAAGTCTTTTCAGTAAAATTCATACAAATTTCCTTAAATAAATCAAATTTAGTGTTTTTAAGAGACCCCCTTATTCTAGAACCCGAATTTTCGTAATTCGTAATTCGTAGCTACGCTACGAAAAGCGAAAAATCCACATGCTGCAACCCTTGCGGAAACATGTGCAGCATTGCCAGCTAACAGTTGTTTTTCGAAGATAGCTGAATGAAGGAAAACAAAGTGGAAAGGAATTAAAAAAACACTCATCATGTGCTTGTTTATTATAAAATTGGTTCATTCCCTTTTGATCAGCGAGCACAGTATAGACAGTAACCAACCTTTTTGGGTTGTTGTTGTAGTAGTCGTTGTTTTTGTAGTTATATTCACTCCTGAGGAAGGCACGGGGTTGTGTGCTGCTATCTAATGGCCTTCCTCAGACTTTTTCTTAGACTTCAGGGTTGTGTGCTGCATTATTATTAGATAAATAAATTTAAGCATATGACAAATCGTGATTTTATTAAAAGAAAATTATAAATGGTGTTGAAAAAACAAACAAACGCTCGTGCGAAAGCTCTATTTTTGTGTGTTGTTAAAATTTATACATGGCGTATTGATGGTAATACAAGCAATGTATTCTTTTGTGGATTTTATGTTACTTGAGAATTTAGACAACGTGCGAGCTGCCAGGTTCTGTTATCAATATAATTAATGCAAACTTTTCCGCGTGGTTGCCTTTCAATAAATAGAATAAACAAATATTCGCAAATAAATTGGATTTAATTTATAACTGACAACTAACGTACGCTTTTTGTTCTTTTCTCCATTTTGATTTTGACTCTTTATTACCGCCAACAAATTTGTGTGTATACATATTTACAAGCTGTCAAAATTTTGCGTTGTCCCACGAGCTAGGTAAAACTTCACAACGAGAAATCTCAAAATTTTTGTTTGGTCTATCCAAATTTTCTCTTTTTTTATCAGTTGGCAAAGGCACTCAGTGGCAGCGCTCCGAGCGTTGAGATAGTAATTTCATGTCAATTAGTAGAAAAGTTCCATGTTGAAAAAAATTTTACATTTCTGCTTATTATTTTATATTATTTTATTATATTTTATTATTTATTTATTTATGCTGTGCCAATTCGTAACTTTTTACTGCTGGAAATTTTTGACAGTTGCTCTGGTGCAAAAGAAGTTGAGCAATTAAAATCAGAAATTATACAAAAAAGACTTGTCTTTACTGACTTTTATTCTTCTAGAAATAAAAGCCATGTATTTATTAGACGCCTTAGTAATAAAATTAGAACAAAAAAAATTCTTCAAACCCGTCAGGCCGGGTTGAAAATTTTCATTTACCTCATAGTTAACAAAAATTTACAATCCGTAGTTTTTTTCATATCTATTTGCAAATGCCGTTTGCACAAAAAAGGTTATGAAATGCGTTTTATTTAAATCGTTTAGAAAATGAGTCATTTATGTATTCCATTTTATGTGGAATTATTCAATAAATTTCGTTTTACACTATACTTTTTGAAACTGCTTGGAGTCAATTATTTTTTGTTTCTTAAAAGCAACCCTGCGTGCTTGGAAAGCGTGTGCAGCGTTGCCAGGTTGACGTTTTCAACGTCATTTGGACGTTTTTTGTATGTTGTTGACGTTCGGACGTTTTTTGTGCAAAAACTTTAACTTCTCACTTTTAACTGATTTTGAATTATTTTTTTAATAAATCTTTACAAGCTTTGTTTTTTTTCGCAGCAGCTTCTTCAAAAGGTATTTATCCTTTGAACGCAAATGACTTAAATACGATGCAAACCAAGCGTGCGCCAAGTTTTTTTGGATTCTTGGGTTAAGGATCCCGCGTTCAAAGGCTGGTTTTGTAAACACTTGAGGTTACGAGGCTTATTGCAATGTTTGCAATTGGTAGGGATGCAAATTTTGGGGAGTAACATCGATACATCGATGTTTCGATGCATCGGACAAATGAACATCGATGCTAAAATACATCGCCACAAAATCATCGATATATCGATGGGTTTCGATGTTTCCAAATTTGTTAGGTTGTAGTCACATTGAAAGGAAAATTTAATACTTTTCAATTCATACTCTTTGTAATTCAATTAGAAAAATACTTACATATGGATGTATTTCCCTGTATTTCTTTAATATTCCTCTGCCCTTCCTATAAATATAATAAAAATGCATGCCGTCGTAAGTTCGCCGAGCCTAAAGTTCCAAGCCCCAAATTCGTTGATATTTCAACGGGAACCCGGTCCCTTTTAATGATTATGTACGCATTTTTAATATCGAAAGATAAGAGTATACACGGAATTTCTGAATTTTCCCCAAAAGAATAAGTAATAAAATTCATGGGCAGTCAAAAAATTTTAGGAGCATAATGGGTAAGTTGAATTCACTAAATCATCACACTAAAGTCGATGTTAAAACATCGCTGAAACTGGCATCGATGTATCGTCAATTTAGCGATTTTAGGAAATTGTAAACATCGATGGCAAACATCGAATTTTGAACCGATATTATCGATGTTTCAAAAATATCGATGCATCGTTTGCATCCCTAGCAAATTGGACATTAAAAGCCAAATCAGGAAGAGCTCATCTATTGCAAAACGCACGTCCGCAAAAGCACCAAAAAAGCTGGGAACAAATGCACAAAACCTACAATTCTCGAATTAAAAAAAAAAATACGGTCGATAGAGACCATTGAGGTGAACATAACGATATATATATTTTTTTTTGGTAAACAACAATTATTAAAGGTAAAAATTCAAATTAAGCATTTTTTAAATTAATATTTCTCGAAAACCTATTCAAGGATTTGGAAAATTTTGATAGAGAATCTAATCCTCATTAATTTGATATACGTATTTATACATATATTTACCTTTTATAGTTTTCACAAAAATCGAATTAATGTGGAAGAAAGTATACAGTGTTTTTGTGTATAAACCTCTTTTTGCGTAGGCGGCGTTCGGCCGCCCTTATGGATTGTAACCCTCACTAAGTATAATTCTCCTTTCTGTATTGCCATAAAAAGAAGGCGAAGTATTTCTGCGCAGAACTTCTTTCTGAATAGGCGGCCTTCGGCCGCACTTAGGAATTATAACCCTCACAAAGTAGACTTCTCTTTCTGTGTTGCGAACAAAAGGCGCTGAACACCTTTTGCAGAGAACACCTTTCTGCGTAGGCGGCCTTCGGCCGCGCTTATAGATTACAACTCTCACAAAGTAGAATTCTCTTTCTGTGTTGCGAAGAGAAGGCGCTGAACACCTTTTTTTATATATATATGTATATCAAATTAAATTCTCTATCAAATGACATAAAAAGTTTCCAAATCCTTCAAAGGTTTTCGAGAAATATTAATTTAAAAAAATGTTTAATTTAAACTTTGACCTTTAATAATTGTTGTAGTTGTTGTTTCCCAAAAAATATATATATATCGTTACGCTCACCTCAATGATCTCCATCGATCCCAATATGAATTTTTTTAATTTGAGAATTGTAGGTATTCTACATTTATGCCAAAAGCTGTAGCAGCATAAAAAGTTAGAAAAAAGTAGGCGACTTTTTTAAGACTTCATTGAAAATGCAATGAACGCAAAAAAGGCTGAAATGTTGCTATGTTCCTTCTTATCAGAACGTAGTTTAGCATTTTCATCAACCGACCACCTAACCAAATGTCTACAAGAGAAAAAAAATATTAAAAATCAACGCGATTCTTTAGCAATTTAAAACTTGGACATTATTACCCTGGAAAATACTGGGCTATCAAACTGCATACTCAAAAAAAATTCTTAAAAATCTGAATAAAAAGTTGAAAATCCAGCTGAAACTTTGCAGATTTTTTATAATTTTTGCACAAAGCTTGTTATATAATGAGCTAGGCTTTTATGGAAAAATAATAAACATTAAATAAACAAAAGAAAAACAGCCACAATCGATCAAAATATTGATGACTTAATCAGGTGATCACAAGTGTAGATATGTATACAATTTTGTTTATAGGTGCAATCCCGTATTCCTCGGACTAGTAAAACTGTCAAAAAATAAAAATTCGCTCAGAGCGAGATAGTAATATTGAAAAGTACGGGATCGCTTTCTAGTAAAAAATGGTAACTTATGTCAACTTCAACATAACCTCCAAATTTTGGTTGTAAATTTTTGCTTATTTTGTATGTAAACACACTCAGCTCACACATGTAAATAACCAAAAATACTTTCAAATTCATTAGAATCCACTTAAACAAGTAATTAAATACTTTTCAACATGAATTAGCAGAGTGCACTTTTCTTTTGTTTACAATTTGGTTGCCAAACACACTACAGCTGATCGTTTGACACATTTACCAGAATTTACCAGCAAAAATTTCTCGGACTAAAACTCGTAACTTCTGACAGAGAGAGAACCGTATTTACTCTCTTTTTTGTCCTCTCAATAGTCAGAGAACCGAGTACGGGATCGATTTCCAGTAAAATCTGACTGATTCTGACTATTTCTGACTAGTCCGGACTCGTACGGGATCGCAACTTATATTAACGATCTCAAACCAGGTTACAATGAATTTTAAATGTGCTCTGTCGAAATGACATTTTAATATACCTTACATATATACTTGTGTACAATAAAAATTTAATAAGAACAATTCTGTGTGCATACATTTGAAAAAGACGTTTTTGGGTAGGAAATGACGTTTTTTCAGACCGAGAGGGACGTTTTCTCATGCCGAAGACCTGGCAACACTGGGCGTGTGTACCATTATTTCATCCCTAGTATATTCATCCCCGAGGAAGGCAGTCGCCAAATTCACCGAAGGTTGTTTACTTGTTATATTGTGTCAGCGAGTGACGGTGGACGTGTTTTGGCTCATACACATAGTAGTTGCGTTCCCTAACTCGCAGGAAGTTGCAAGAATTTACAGGAATTTACCAGCGTTCCCGTACTCGGTTCTTAGGCTTCTTTTGCTTTTTGACAGTTTTACAGGTTTTAACCCAGAAAAGTTGGGGAAAGCAACTGATTATTTTGAGGATTAACTTTTTTCTGCGCACTTGCACATTTGAATGTGCTGTACCTAAAAATTTTTTCTTTTTGAAGTAAACTTTAAAGCAAATACTACAGCAAATTTTATTTGCTCGCTTGTTTCTCCGTTTGATTTTAAAGAACACCTTCCCTGTCGTGATAAGGATAGCAGGTGAGTGGTTTTGCAAGTTTAATTATAAGTTGTGACATATTTTGGTGAACTATTCCTGTGCGTTGGTTTTAACTAAAAGAAAGCCTGCCGCGTACGGCAGCAAAAAACACTAAAGCCGCAATGGCGTCGTTGTCGTCGAGGGCGTCATCGGCTGACGAGTTCGAAGCCTTTGCGGGTGCCAATTTGGCCACGGGCAAACGACTTAGAAAGAGTGCGGAACCCCATGTAATTAAAAAAATGCTACAATCTCAAGAGCTGTGCAAATTCAACTTTGACTCAGGTGTAATCAGTGAGGTTAGGGACGAAAAATCTAGCGAATTAAGTGAAACGAGTGAAGATGTGCAATTAGATAACCCCTGCAAAAAAATTGTACGACTAATATCTAAAGAGAGTATTCCGAGATTACTCTCAGTCGGATACGATTGGGCATTAATTAGTCGCAACTAGTCTCATACGGGTGATAATGGAGGTCAATTAGTCTCGACTCATCCCTTATGGGTATAATTGCAGATCATTTAGTCCCCAACTCATCTCTAACGGGTACTGTTAACGATTTAATGATATGTACGCACTTAGTCAATGAAATTTCATGTGCGGCGTTGGCACACGGAGAGAGTATTCGTCTAACCAAACTGAACAACCCGGTTCTAATCTCAGCTGGCGCAAATTTTTATTTTTATTTTTTCAAAGTGACTAGTCGCTTTTTGTACCCTTTTGGGTATAAAGGTGAACAATTAGTCTCTTCATAGGACATGCTCGAACAAAAGCGAACATTCATTCCATATAAAGAGATCAAAAGTGGTATTAGTCGCATGTTCCTTTGCCATTGCTCGCGGAGTCATCCCGGATTAGTCCCATTTTTTGCAGGGACGGGACAGGTACGAATACCGATAGCCCGCTATTGGAGTTGACTAACGGACCGCATGTATGCACACTGGTGGCGAACAGCGTTAGCACCAATGCTAACAATGACACAATATTGTACCCAGCAAACTTTTCTGGTGTGTGTCTTGTACTAGTAGACTCTTCACAATGTAGTGACATGAATAATGATAGGATCACTAACGGCTTAATAAAATCAAAGTTTTCAGGATCAAAGACATTGATTTAATTTATGCCATTGGCAAAAGCCTCTATAAAATAACCTTCAAAAATGCAGCGTCAGCTAACAACTTTGTACTTAATGACAAAGTCAAATCTCTGGGCTTAAGAGCTTTTGTACCCAAGACTGCATTTGAGACGTACGGAGTAGTGAGGGGTATTCCGACTTGGTATCAGGAGGCAGAGATAAAGGCTAATGCCATCTCTACCGTCCCCATCGCCACAGTCAGGCGCCTCCCGCGCAAAAACCAGGACAGTGACTCATACACTCCAACAACGACCATGAAAATGGGCTTCTCGGGAAAAGAAATCCCAAAATTCATAATCTTCGATTATACCAAATTATATATTGACTTTTACGTTCCCCCGCTTAGGCAATGTCTCAACTGTGGCAGGACGGGTCATACACAATATGCCTTGCAAATCTAAGAAACGTTGCATTAAGTGTGGTCTCACCACATGTGACGAAAATTCTTGCAAAAAAAGTGCATTTTATGCGGCAGCTTAGACCATG
The DNA here is from genome assembly GCF_013731165.1 of Rhagoletis pomonella. Lineage (NCBI taxonomy): Eukaryota > Metazoa > Arthropoda > Insecta > Diptera > Tephritidae > Rhagoletis > Rhagoletis pomonella. The sequence continues at coordinate 81,311,575 of NW_023458556.1, forward strand.
TCCCCACAGATAAGCTCACTTGCGCGGCTTGGGGAAAAGGAGCGCACCATTAACCATAATAGAACCGTTAAAAACATATCAAGACGCGAAACAATCAAAACTTACTTTGCGGCCAGTGAAAATCGCTTCGAACTTCTTGAAGTGGAGGATTCAGACTTTCCGCCACTCCCGTCTGGAAACGAAAACAACCAAAACAGAGACATTAATGTTACCAGAAAACTTACTAGGTACAAGTATAGCTCTGTGGCACGCAGCCGCAGTCCCAGAAAGTACAAAGCAGCTCCAATGCAGCCTGCCACTAGGGAAAGTAGGGTAAGACACCCAGAGATTCTGTGCTAGAAAAGCCAGAATACTTGAAAGGACGGGTAACTGAATTGGAAAAACTCTTGTCTGAATTGTTCAAGTTAATTAACAGTGCATGTGCCAATGAGCACATGCAAGGAGTCCTAGGGAAGGTTCTAGCCCTAAAGCAACAATTTGAGCGTAATTCGATACAAAACGAGGTTGACATGATCAGTATGGGTACAGACATCCCCCTCAAATATAACATATGAAAATTTGCCAATATAACTGTCAATCACTAAAAGCTAACATCAACAACTTTGAATACTATCTAAATCATTATAACAGTGACATAGCATGTCTCAGTGAAATATTCACCTCCAGTGAGCAACAACACAGAAACATTATCAACTACAACATAGAAAAAAACCGAGAAGATGGATATGGCGGCGTCGCCATAGTCCTTAAAAAACAGATTACATTTCAAAAATTAAATTTCTTATCTAACTTTGACATACTGATCATCAAAACCAAAAACCTTAATCCAAACTTAATTATCTGTGAAGTTTACTTTCCTCAGAACATCCTAATAAATGACTTTAAGAGCGAAATTCAGAGACTCCTTACATATCTTGACCAGTTTAGCAATGTCCTTATTCTAGGAGATTTCAACGCTAGGGCGAGAGCATGGGGTGACCACATCCAATCTTGTCGGGGAAATACCCTACATAAAATTATTTTAGAACATAATTTCTGGCATTTAAATGATGGTTCGTCGACATTCAAAAATGACATGCTGGCTCCTAATGGGTCAGTGCTTGACTTGTCAATTGCAAATAGTAACATTCAATTTGTCTGGAAGGTCGACCCAATCAGGCTAGGAGGAAGTCACCATTTCCCCATTCTCATTGAATCCACTGCGGTCATGCATCAGGGACGCAGGTTCCTATCCCAAAAGAAGCTATTTGCCAATCTACAACTAACCAATTTTGATCCAATCTTTACTGACATACATAATCAGTTCCGAACAGAAATTGAGGCTGCCACATATACGCTCAGTGCCAACAGATCCCCGAAAGCTTGGTGGGATGAGTCTTTTGACAAGGCCTTCCGCTTTCTCAAAATTGCGTCTAAAAAGGGCAAAGCTGTACCATCACCTGAAAATTTTGAAGAACTGATCAAGCTCTAAGCAGAGTGGAAAGTCAAAGTTAAAATAGCAAAAAAGAAAAGCTTTGAAAATAAGATAGATGAACTGAACGTTGCTCCCTCAACCAGAAATGCGGATGATTTTCTGATCATGTCATTCCACGACAGTCTTGAGCAGGCAACAGCGAATTTATGTCGCAAACTAAATGACTTCGCCTCCAAATGTTCACTCTCAATCTGTCCTTCAACGCGGACAAAACCAAGTTGATGCTTTTAGGCAGAGGCAAGCGCACGATAATAAGCGTTCAATGTCATAACTGCACAATTGACAGGTACACACCATCAAGTTTCTTGAAAGGCACATTAGTGCTTCATTGTCTGTTCAAGAGCATTATACCGACACAATCCGAAAATCGTATAGAAACGCCAATCTTTTCAAATGCATCACTACAATCAAAGCTGGACTACATCCCCAAGTCGCACTCAACTGTTATAAATCTGTTGTCAGGAGTAAAATTGAATACTGTAGGTAATCCACATCGAACTGTTCGAAATCTGTCAATAAAAAAATTCAAACTTTCCAAAATAGTTTCTTAAGGAGGAGTCTGGGTCTCACACCAGCCACTCCAATCCCTCTTATCTATGCCCTTGCGAATGAACTATCCCGGCTGAAAGGGCTAAGTGGCTCACTGCCAAAGAACTAATTAATAATCTTTCCTCCGATAATTCCTTTAGAGAGCTCATATACAACTCGCCCAACGTTGATTCCAGCTACAGTGCTATATTTAACGAATTTAAGCATATTTTTGACGACCTATACATCGTTGGTGAATCAGCTCAGGCACCGAATCTACATGTAATAACTAAGACGCTGAATGACAAAAAGACCAACCTAGCAAGTGAGGTCATCCAAGCCACGTACACAGCTATTTTAAATGACTATAAGAAATCTAACTTTTGCATTTTTTACACCGATGCCTATGTTGGACCTTTGTCCACAGGGTGCGGTGTCTATAACTATACGGACAAACGTGAGTACACTTTTAAAATAAACTTCTGCGCGTCTTCAACCTATGGCGAATCAACAGCCATTGTTAAAGCTCTTCGAATTGCCAACGAAACCGACTATAACAAGATACTAATATTTACAGACAGTCTATCCGTTTGCAAACTTCTAGCCAAAGACAAGACCAAAAACCATCTGATTGCTGAATGCCACAAACTAATTCAAGAAGCGGACTTTTCCAACGTGACGATCATTTGGACCCCTAGTCATGTCGGGATCTCGGGTAACGAGATCGCCGACTCTTTAGCAAAAACAGCCGTTAACTGTGATAACACTCTAGAATCTAAGCTTACGATCGAAGAGGCGTTAACAAGCATACGCAACTCCATTCACAACAAATGGTATGAAGAATTTCTCGCCTTCTCCAATAACAAGCACAATATCTTTGCACAGATCTGCAAGAAGACCGGTTGTTTAGAAATGCATTGACCGTTTGTCAACGCAAACTATATGATGCGTTTTGCAATGATCTTCTCAAGAACTTTTCTC
>NW_023458556.1:81314657-81318669 GCF_013731165.1 Rhagoletis pomonella
CACCAATGCTAACAATGACACAACACTGTACCCAGCAAACTTTTCTGTTGTGTATCTTGTACTAGTAGACTCGTCACAATGTAGTGACATGAATAATGATAGGATCACTAACGGCTTAACTTTAATAAAATCAAAGTTTTCAGGGTCAAAGACATTGACTTAATCTATACCATTGGAAAAAGTCTCTTAAAATAAGGTTTAAAAACGCAGCTTCAGCTAACAACTTTGCACTCAATGACTAAGTCAAAGCTCTAGGTTTAAGAGCTTTTGTACCAAAGACGGCAGTTGAGACGTACGGAGTAGTGAGGGCATTACGACGTGGTATGAGGAAGCAGAGATTAAGGCTAATGCCATCTCTACCGTCCCCATCGCCACAGTCAGGGGCTTCACGCGCAAAAGTCAAGACAGTGACTCATATACGCCAACAACAACCATAAAAATCGGTTTCTCGGGTAAAGAAATCCCGAAATTCATAATTTTCGACTACACTAAATTATATGTTGACTTCTACGTTCCGCCGCTAAGGCAATGCCTCAACTGTGGCAGGTTGGACCATACACAATATGCCTGCAAGTCCAAGAAGCGCTGCATTAAGTGCGCTCTCACAACAAGTGACGAAAATTCGTGCAACAAAAAATGTATTCTATGTGGCAGTTCAGACCACGTCTCCACAGATAAGCTCACTTGCGCGGCTTGGAAAAAGAGCGCACCACTAACCACATTAGAACTGTTAAAAACATTTCAAAACGTGAAACAATTAAAACATACTTTGCGGCCAGTGAAAATCGTTTTGATCTTCTTTCCGTGGAGGATTCAGACTTTCCGCCGCTCCCGGCTGAAAATGAAAATCTACGGAACAGAGACGCAAACGTTAACAAAAAACTTACTAGGCAAAAGTATAGCTCTATGGCACGTAGCCACTAGGGAAAGTAGGGTAAGACCACCCAGAGTTTCAGTGCTCGAGAAGCCAGAATACTTGAAAGGAAGGGCAACTGAAATGGAAAAACTTTTGTCAGAATTATTCAAGATAATTAACAGCGCATGTGCCAATGAGCTCATGAAAGGAGTTCTAGGGAAGGTTCAATCCTTAAAGCAACAAGTTGAGCGTAATTTGACACAGAACGAGGTTGACTTGATCAATATGGGTACAGACATCCCCCCTCAAATATAACTTATGAAGATTTGTCAGTACAACTGTCAATCACTAAAAGCCAACATTAACACTTTTGCATGTCTCAGTGAAGTTTTTACCGCCAACGAACAATAACGTTGAAATATTATCACCTACAACATTATAGAAAAAACCGTGATGATGGATATGGCGGCGTCGCCATAGTCCTTAAAAACAAATCAAATTCAAAAATTAAATTTCTTATCCAACTTTGACATACTGATTATTAAAACTAAAAACCTTAATCCGAACTTAATAATCTGTGCAGTTTACTTCCCACAGAACATTCTAATAAATGACTTTAAGTGCGAAATCCATAGACTTCTTACATATCTTGAGCAGTTCAGCAATGTCCTTATCCTGGGAGACTTTAATGCTAGGGCGAGAGCTTGGGGTGATCATATTCAATCCTGTAGAGGAAACAACCTACATAAAATTATTTTAGAACATACTTTTTGGCATTTAAATGACGGTTCACCGACATTCAAAAATGCCATACTGGCGCCAAATGGATCAGTGCTTGACCTGTCATTTACGAATAGTAACATTCCATTTGTCTGGAAGGTCGACCCAATCAGGCTAGGAGGAAGTCACCATTTCCCCATTCTTATTGAGTCCACCGCGGTCATGCACCAGGGACGTAGGTTTCTCTCCCAAAAAAAGCTATTTTCCAATCTACAACAAACCAATTTCGATCCTAATTTTGATGACATACATAATCATTTCCGAACAGAAATTGAGGCTGCCACGTATACGCTCAGTGCAAACAGAACCCCGAAAGCTTGGTGGGATGAGTCTTTCGACAAAGCCTTCCTAGAAAGCGGAAAATTGCGTCTAAAAAGTGCAAGTCTGTGCCATCACCCGAAAATTTTGAAGAACTGATCAAGCTCAAAGCAGAGTGGAAAGATAAATTTAAAAAAGCAAAAAAAGAAAAGTTTTGAAACCAAGATAGACGAACTCAACGATGCTCCCTCAACTAGAAGTGCATGGAAATTCGTCAAAGCACTAAGAGGCGACTTAAAAAACACAAACAATTCGCAATGGTCCAGTGACAACGATAAAAACTTCTTAACCCTTATAAAAAGCCAAGTCCCCTCTTACAACTCTCATCTACCAATTGATAAAGAACTAACTCCCGCCCACGCCCTGGCGATCACCTTTGATGAGCTGCATAAGAACATACACTCCAAAAGTAATAGTTCAGCCGGAGGGGTAGACCTAATTACATACAAAATGTTAAAAGCTCTACCAGATGTCTCACTTAACCATTTACGAACTGCCTTAAACGATGCCTTCCTGACAAATCAGATCCCAAAAGAGTGGCGCACCATTAAAGTAGTACCCATCCCTAAAAAAGATAAAGACCTCAGTGATTACCAGGAACGTGAACCGGGTTTGAACCGGAAAACCGCTTTTTTCTATTAATTAACTGAACCATTAACCGAACCGAAATTTTCCACAAATGTTTGACCCAACCGAAAACCGAACCAGTTTCTGTAAAGGTTTAAAGGTTCGTTTCAACCAATTTTCAATAGATAAATGTACCCACTTTTTCTTTATTTTGTTAAACATGATGTTACCTACCATGTTTTTTACCATGTGACAATATCAAATGTAAACGCAGTCCGTCTCACTTGACCCTTAACCTTGCGCGTTGTTGCACTTGACACTTGACACTTTTGTTTTTCGAACCGTTGAAGCGAACCGAAACCCCGGTTCAAAGACCAAAAAAACCGCTTTGACGAACCAATCCAAAAGTGCAACAACGGTTCGAACCCCTGAACCGAACCGACCAAATTTTTCATCCGGTTCACGTCCCTGGTGATTACTGTAATTTCCGGCCGATAGCCCTCATCTCAGTCTTTTTGAAGAGTATTAACCTATGTCTAAAAGATAGAATATACAACTACCTTGAGGAAAATGACATAATTCCTAAACGTTCCTTTGCGTACAGACCGCATAAATAAGCTACAATATGCATCAACTACATATTACATGAAGCTGCAGTCCTCAAGAGACAAGGCAAAAAAGTAATCATTTGTATTTCAGACATCAGTAATGCGTACAACTGTGTTAATATCAGTACGCTTAGGGACATCATGGTACAAACAGACATTCATAACACGTACACTGAATGGATTACCAACTTCCAACACTAAAATATACCAGTTTGCGGATGATTATCTCATCATGTCATTCCATGACAGTCTTGAGCAGGCAACTGCGAATTTAAGTCGCAAACTAAATGACTTCGCTTCTCAATGTTCTACCCTCAACCTCTCATTCAACGCGGACAAAACTAAGCTGATTTTTTTATGCAGAGGCAAGCGCACGATTATTGACATTCAATGTCACAACCGTACAATTGAGCAGGTACACACTATTAAGTTTCTTGGAAGGCACATAAGTGCTTCTTTGGCTCTTCAAGAGCATTACAACGATACAATTCGAAAATCTTGCAGAAACGCCAACCTGTTCAAATGCATCACCACAATCAAAGCAGGATTACATCCCCAAGTCGCACTCAATTACTACAAATCTTTTGTCAGGAGTAAAATTGAATACTGCAGGTCATCCACTTCACTGTTCGAAAGCCGTTAATAAAAAAATTCAAACTTTTCAAAATAGTTTTTTAAGGAGAAGTCTGGGTCTTACTCCAGCCACTCCAATACCTTTAATCTATGCGCTGTCGAAAGTACTACATTCCTTCGGCTGAAAGGGCAAAGTGGCTTACTGCCAAAGAACTAATAAACAATTTTTACTGCGATAATTCCTTTAGAGAGCTCATATATTCACAACTCGCCCAGAGTTGACTCAAGCTACAGTGCTGTTTTTAACGAA
>NW_023458556.1:81318769-81322720 GCF_013731165.1 Rhagoletis pomonella
CTGCTTTGATTGTGGTGATGCATTTAAACAGGTTGGCGTTTCTGCAAGATTTTCGAATTGTATCGTTGTAATGCGCTTGAACATCCAAATAAGCACTTATGTGCCTTCCAAGAAACTTAATAGTGTGTACCTGTTCAATTGTACGGTTGTGACGTTGAATGTCAATAATCGTGCGCTTGCCTCTGAATAAAAACATCAGTTTAGTTTTGTCCGCGTGAAGGAGAGGTTGAGGGTAGAACATTGAGAAGCAAAGTCATTTAGTTTGCGACTTAAATTCGCAGTTGCCTGCTCAAGACTGTCATGGAATGACATGATGAGAAAAGCATCCGCAAACTGGTATATTTTAGTGTTTGAGTCCTGGATACTGTGAAGGTTCTTGGTGTATAAGTTAAAAAGACATGGTGAGAGACAACTACCTTGAGGAAGGTCGTCATGGATTTCTATGGTTTCTTTGCCGAGTTGAAGCTTTCTAAATGAAAGGAAGTTGGTAATCCATTCAGTGTACATGTTATGAATGTCTGTTTGTACCATGATGGCCCTAAGCTTACTGATATTAACACAGTTGTACGCATTACTGATGTCTGAAACACAAATGATTACTTTTTTGCCTTGTCTCTTGAGGACTGCAGTCTCATGTAATATTCAGTTGATGCATAGTAGCTGATTTATGCGGTCTGTACGCAAAGGAACGTTTAGGAATTATGTCATTTTCCTCAAGGTAGTTGGATATTCTATCTTTTATACATAGGTTAATACTCTTCAGAAAGACTGATATGAGGGCTATCGGCTGGAAATTACAGCAATCACTGACGTCTTTATCTTTTTTAGGGATGGGTACTACTTTAATGGTGCGCCACTCTTTTGGGATCGGATTTGTCAGGAAGGCATGTTTAAAGCCCTTCGTAAATTGTTAAGTGAGACATCTGGTAGAGCTTTTAACATTTTGTAAGTAACTAGGTCTACCCCTCCGGCTGAACTATTACTTTTGGAGTGTATGTTCTTATGCAGCTCATCAAAGGTGAATATCAATTGGTAGATGACAGTTGTAAGAGGGGACTTGGCTTTTTATAAGGGTTAAGAAGTTTTTATCGTTGTCACTGGACCATTGAGAATTGTTTGTGTTTTTAAAGTCGCCTCTTAGTGCTTTGACAAATTTCCATGCACTTCTAGTTGAGGGAGCATCGTTCAGTTCGTCTATCTTGCTTTCAAAACTTTTCTTTTTTGCTATTTTAACTTTATCTTTCCACTCTGCTTTGAGCTTGATCAGTTCTTCAAAATTTTCGGGTGATGGCACAGCCTTGCACTTATTAGACGCAGTTTTTAGAAAGCGGAAGGCTTTGTCGAAAGACTCATCCCACCAAGCTTTCGGGGTTCTGTTTGCGCTGAGCGTATACGTGGCAGCCTCAATTTCTGTTCGGAAATGGTTATGTATATCATCAAAATTAGGATCAAAATTGGTTTGTTGTAGATTGGCAAATAGCTTTTTTTGGGAGAGAAACCTGCGTCCCTGGTGCATGACCGCGGAAATGTTGACATCCTCCTAGCCTGATTGGATCGACCTTCCAGACAAATGGAATGTTACTATTCGTAAATGACAGGTCAAGCACTGATCCATTTGGCGCCAGTGTGTAATTTTTGAATGTCAGTGAACCGTCATTTAAATGCCAAAAACTATATTCTAAAATAATTTTATGTAGGTTGTTTCCTCTACAGGATTGAATATGATCACCCCATGCTCTCGCCCTAGCATTAAAGTCTCCCAGGATAAGGACATTGCTGAACTGCTCAAGATATCTAAGAATTCTATGGATTTCGTACTTAAAGTCATTTATTAGAATGTTCTGTGGGAAGTATACTGCACAGATTATTAAGTTCGGTTTAAGGTTTTTAGTTTTAATAATCAGTATGTCAAAGTTGGACAAGAAATTTAATTTTTGAAATGTGATTGGTTTTTTAAGGACTATGGCGACGCCGCCATATCCATCATCACGGTTTTTTCTATAATGTTGTAGTTGATAATATTTCTATGTTGTTGTTCGTTGGCGGTAAAAACTTCACTGAGACATGCAATGTCACAGTTATAATGGTTCAAATAGTATTCAAATGTGTTAATGTTGGCTTTTAGTCATTGACAGTTGTACTGACAAATCTTCATATGTTATATTTGAGGGGGGATGTCTGTACCCATATTGATCAAGTCAACCTCGTTCTGTGTCAAATTACGCTCAAATTGTTGCTTTAGGGATTGAACCTTCCCTAGAACTCCTTGCATGAGCTCATTGGCACATGCGCTGTTAATTATCTTGAATAATTCTGACAAAAGTTTTTTCATTTCAGTTACCCTTCCTTTCAAGTATTCTGGCCTCTCAAGCACAGAAACTCTGGGTGGTCTTACCCTACTTTCAATAGGGGTTAGCTGCATTGGGACTGCTTTGTGATTTCTGGGATTGCGGCTACGTGCCATAGAGCTATACTTTTTCCTAGCAAGTTTTTTGTTAACATTTACGTCTCTGTTCTGGAGGTTTTCATTTTCAGCCGGGAGCGGCGGAAAGTCTGAATCCTCCACGGGAAGATCAAAACGATTTTCACTGGCCGCAAAGTATGTTTTAATTGTTTCACGTCTTGAAATGGTTTTAACAGTTCTAATGTGGTTAATGGTGCGCTCTTTTTCCCAAGCCGCGCAAGTGCGCTTATCTGTGGAGACGTGGTCTGAACTGCCACATAGAATAAATTTTTTGTTGCACGAATTTTCGTCATATGTGGTGAGACCGCACTTAATGCAGCGCTTCTTGGACTTGCAGGCATATTGTGTATGGCCCAACCTGCCACAATTGAGGCATTGCCTTAGCGGCGGAACGTAGAAGTCAACATATAATTTAGTGTAGTCGAAAATTATGAATTTCGGGATCTCTTTACCCGAGAAACCGATTTTTATGGTTGTTGTTGGCGTATATGAGTTACTGTCTTGACTTTTGCGCGTGAAGCGCCTGACTGTGGCGATGGGGACGGTAGAGATGGCATTAGCCGAAGGTTGCAGACAGAGTGGAAGCGAAGTCGAAGATGAAGACGGATCCGAACCCGAATTGTTTGCGTTGCGGCCAAGCTGGCGAGTGTTCATAGTGAAAGATGAATGATATGAAGATTTGTTTCTAAATAAAACCTTTTTTTTTATATAACATCTAAAGAAAATAAAGAAAAAACAGCCATTCATGAAATAATTTGTATAGGACAACTTTTGGAGAATTTCGCCACTTGTATTATGTGTTACGGCAAGACGGACAGACATTTTTCGAATATACAAGTATGCCAATTAATACGTTTGATTACATTTTGCCAAAAAGTTTTGCGAATTTCTTGAAAAACGCATTTTTTCACAATTGAAAACAGTTAAATAAATTGTAAACAACTCATCGCAGCAGGCGATTCGTCTTTGAAAACAGTACCGCATAGTTTCAAGCTGACTGCTTGCGCAACGTCTTCATGTTTGCCTTCGTCTTCGTTTGCACTGTGATCACTTTCACATGTTTACTACTGCACTGTTTTTCGTCTTCGGCTTCGTCTTCATCTTCATCTTCGGCTTCGCTTCCACTCTGTCTGAAACCTTAATCTCTGCTTCCTCATACCACGTCGGAATGTCCCTCACTACTCCGTACGTCTCAACTGCCGTCTTTGGTACAAAAGCTCTTACACCTAGAGCTTTGACTTTGTCATTGACTACAAAGTTGTTAGCTGAAGCTGCGTATTTAAACGTTTATTTATAGAGACTTTTTCCAATGGCATAGATTAAGTCAATGTCTTTGACCCTGAAAACTTTGATTTTATTAAAGAGAGTTAAGCCGTTAGTGATCCTATCATTATTCATGTCACTAGATTGTGACAGAGTCTACTAGTACAAGATACACACCAGAAAAGTTTGCTGGGTACAGTGTTGTGTCATTGTTAGCATTGGTG
>NW_023458556.1:81322820-81325897 GCF_013731165.1 Rhagoletis pomonella
ATCTACACTCATTTCATTTATTTCGCTTCCTTTCGCGTCCCTAACCTATCCTCAAAGTAATTGTATTGTGGAACGATTCCATAGACAATTGAAAACTTCAATTTTGGCTAGGAATGGAACTAGAGATTGGTACGATGAGCTACCGATTATTCTTCTTGGTTTGCGTTCAGTGTACAAAGAAGATATTGCAGCCACTCCAGCTGAAATGCTTTTTGGCCAAAATTTGCGTCTACCTGGAGAACTTGTTGTGCCAACTACAGAAAATGTTACTTCCGCCGAAATTTTAGGAAGTTTACGGGAACGTTTTAAAAACTTTAATTCAAATTTAAAACATCACAAAAATTCCGATTCAGGAATTTATGTTCCAAAAGATTTACAAACTTGCAAATTTGTTTTTATTCGCATTGTTAACAAGCATTCTCTTCAACATCCTTATGAAGGGCCTTACAGAGTTATTGAAAAAGACAAAAAATATTTTAAGGTAGATGTGAATAATGAAATTAAAATTATTTCGATTGGCAGACTAAAGCCAGCAATAGTTGAAATAACAGAACCACATAACACTAACAACCATATAGTTTCAACAACGACTAAAAAGAAACAAGTTACTTTCAAATTGTATAATAATAACTCTCTGGAAGGGGGAGTATTGTAGTGTTAATACTATTTACTATTGTACTTTGTTCATTTTTGTACTTTGTTATTTCTGAAATTATTGAATTAAGTTCTTTTTCAATTTATGTAAATCAAAAAGAAAATTTTTAATTACTTCAGAAATTTTTCTTCTTTGAAATTCAAAATACATAAAATTAAAATTTTATAAAATTAAATTTTTTTTAACTACACCACAGTCGTGTTTGAGGACATTGTTGCCTATCACTAGAGGGTAGCTCAAATCCCGCTTCCTTGCCAGATGAAACGTGATGTCGAGCGAAATTCCGTCGATATGCATTGGGATGGTAAAGCTGCCCATTGTTGTCATTGCACTGTTACCGATGCCCACCAGTCGCCGCTTCTCCTTGCTGAGCTCTCTGTTTGTTGGAGCTCTCTCTCGGTCTTCACTTTATTTCCAGGGCTCTTGCACTCACTCGCTCGATGACCCTCGTTGCCACATTGAAAACATCTAATCTCCTTGCGTGGACAATTTCGAGCAAAGTGAGACTGATTACCGCAGAAGAAACACCCTTTGCTTGACGACTGTGAATTTTCTAAATCCCTGTTTGAAGGCGTTGGCTTTACATACATGTTTCCCACTCGTGGTTTGTGGTTTGCTAGACCGGATCTTCTCGTACACCTTGATCTGTTCGTTCAGCTCCTTGATATTTCGCGCCTGATACAAGTTGCTCTTATTCGCGCGATTATCTGAAATCCCCTCGATCAAATACCCGATCAAGCTGGAATCATCGAGACTGACTGATTTGCTGATCTCCATCATTGCGTAAAGGTATTCCCGCAGATCTTCTCCTGGTCGCTGGCGGCGCCTTTGAAGGCGGCGGTGTATTTCGGCCGACGACATAGTGACGCCAAACTATGAGCGCAGAGCGGATTTTAAAGAATCCCAACTGCTAACTCCAATTTGGCTTCTAATAAAAAGTTTTGCTCCACCCTTCAGCACTGCACAGCCATTGCTTTGGCCTCGAAATCCTCCAACCACTGATCGAATGTTGGCTGACCAGACCCGCTAAATTTGCTCAACGAGTCCTCAATATCCCGAAGAGTGAATGCTGGACGCTCAGCCACGGACCCACGTACGCTTCGCCTACTTGCAGCGTCATCGAAATCGGTATCATCGCCGTCGCTCACATTCAGGCCGAAGTGTTCCAGTAGCCTATTCCTGCAACGTCGCTTTCCGTCCGTTAGTCGACACACCTAAACCGCCCAACATTTCCCTAAGACCGTCAACCGCCAAGCTAAAAATTTCATCACGATCCATGTCTTACTGTATTATCAATTAAAATTTCTATTGTTAAAATCGATTTGGTAAAATTTTTAAAATGTTTGGTATTTAACATACTTACATTTAATACTGATACACAAAATATTCGAGTTATTGGTTTCATTTAATTTTCCAATAATCATTTGTTCAATTGTTTATATTATTGTGTACGTGACTGTCCCGCAATACCCTCGGATATGTAAATCTGTACACATAAATGAAAAACTTGCAATTGCAACCACAAAACTACCGCCAGTGGCGCGAACAAAATAGCGCTAATTCTAACGGCGTATTACCAGCAAATTCGTGCATATATTGCTTTTACTACATTAAAATGGAAATAGTCACGTAAGTATGTATACGCTAAAACTACTTAGCTGCAGTGCGCTATTTCATCCCTCGCCGCTGTCTTAAATTTTGCGACTTCGCTGTCGTATGCTGCTGCCCTGCCCACAATGCTGCTACTTCTGGCGACACTATTCGCTGCTGCTGCTGTTCGGCGCTGCCTGGCTCTGCCGCCTCTTCCGATGTTGGCGCTTCTTGCTTAGCGCTGATGGTGCTGACTGGCCGCTGCTTTGCTAAGCGACGCAACCACTGCTGCTTGGCGTATTTGCCGTTTTATGCACTTGTTTATTTGTCGCATTTTTTATTTTACCGCTTGCCGGCGATATTTGTCAAAAATAGCGGATTGTGTGGCGTGGCTAGCTCAAAGTATAGCAGTACAGTTACTTGCGTTTTTGTCAATTTAATTTCACAAAATAGTTTACTAAAACGGATTGGGCGATTTGATGATCCTGTGTAATTTTTAAATCACTGCAGTAAATGAAACTTTGGCTAGCATATCACACGGCACGCACAAAACACATATGTGTAACATGTGCAAATGCATATTTGCGTAGTTGCACAGTTTATTTTAATGTTTTGCAAACTCACAGGAGTGGATTTTATGCCACTTCATGACACCACTTATAGAAATGGCCTTTCCAATCCTTTTAGTCTTTACTTAAAACGCGCTTTACAGGTCTATTCTGCACGTTACCGAAGATTTTGTAACCGGGAAATTGTATTACCAAAAAATGTTACCAGTTCTTGTCACCGCGATTCTAGGTACGTTGGTAATGCAGTTAAAATATTCAGCAAT
>NW_023458556.1:81325997-81329411 GCF_013731165.1 Rhagoletis pomonella
AGCGTACGTGGGTCCGTGGCTGAGCGTCCAGCATTCACTCTTCGGGATATTGAGGACACGTTGAGCAAATTTAGCGGGTCTGGTCAGCCGACTTTCGATCAGTGGTTGGAGGATTTCGAGGCCAAAGCAATGGCTGTGCAGTGCTGAAGGGTGGAGCAAAACTTTTTATTAGAAGCCAAATTGGAGTTAGCAGTTGGGATTCTTTAAAATCCGCTCTGCGCTCATAGTTTGGCGTCACTGTGTCGTCGGCCGAAATACACCGCAGCCTTCGAAGGCGCCGCCAGCGACCAGGAAAAGATCTGCGGGAATACCTGTACGAAATGATGGAGATCAGCAATCCAGTCAGTCTCGATGATTCCAGCTTGATCGGGTATTTGATCGAGGGGATTTCAGATAATCGCGCGAATAAGAGCAACTTGTATCAGGCGCGAAATATCAAGGAGCTGAAGGAACAGATCAAGGTGTACGAGAAGATCCGGTCTAGCAAACCACATACCACGAGTGGGAATTATGTATGTAAAGCCAACGTCTTCAAACAGGGATTTACAAAATTCACAGTCGTCAAGCAAAGGGTGTTTCTTCTGTGGTGATAAGTCTCACATTGCTCGAAATTGGCCACGCAAGAAGATCAGATGTTTTCAATGTGGCAACGAGAGAGAGAGAGAGAGCTCCAACAAACAGAGAGCTCAGCAAGGAGAAGCGGCGACTGGTGGGCATCGGTTACAGTGCAATGACAACAATGGGAAGCTTTACCATCCCAATGCATATCGACGGAATTTCGCTCGACATCACGTTTAATGTTGCAAGGAAGCGGGATTTGAGCTACCCTCTAGTGATAGGCAACAATGTCCTCAAACACGACCTTATCGTTACGGAAGATTGTGCCGTTTTAAGGAGAAGACGAGAAAGTCCAGCGGATGCGAGGATGCCGTCGAGCGCAAGGCAGTGGCCGGTAATTGCGATAGTGTGGTACGAGACGGAGCAGATCCGTGTGAAGGTGCAGCGGAAGACAGTGGCCGGAAATTCCCCCAAATGCTGACCAATTGGAGGAAACTTATTTGTGCGTAAGTCGAAGGCTGGTAATTGCGTAGAGGTTGGGCGAGTCGAAGAGAAATCAGGAGATGGTGCAGCAAAACGCAAGGCAGTGGCAAGTAATTGCGCAAGCGCAAATCCTGAAAATTCGATCACCGATGATTTGAGCAATATTTACGATCTGATAAGGAATATTGTGAGGAAGGTGAGAAGTGCTAGACCGGCAGATGCGGCTGAGGTTCAGTGTAGACGTGATGAGATTCGAGATGGTGTCTGTGAACATGGTACAAGTGTTAGGCGTGGTGGTATCGTAGGATCACTACTCGAGCATGCGACGCAAAGCAAGACGGGTGTGTACGAACAAGGTGTGGAGTGCTTGAAGTTTCGCGATGGAAGACCTCCAAGTCAAATCAGCGGGCTGCAAGCAGAGTCCGGAAACGTGTGCGTGAGAGCTGGAACGAAGCAAAATAAAGAATGCGAGATAGATGTGAAGAAGGACAAGGTACAGAGCTCGGTAGCAGCCTACAAGCCAGCTGAATACTCAGTATCACCGGTGGAGCAAGAGCTTCTGCAGAAGGAGCACATCGACGAGTTTGATGCAGAGAGGGAAGAAGTGGGCCACCAATCACACGACATAGCCGAAATACAGCAAGGAAACCGCAGAACGTTTAACGAACATCGACGAACCGCAAAAGAATACACCATGGACGAGCTAGTAGCAATCAAGCGAACGCAATACGGACCAGGACTCAGGCTTAACCCAAAACACTTCGCGGACGCTACGCCCCCGAGAAGATCGGCGACCACGTAGGGCCAGGCCGCACAATTACCATAACCAAATTCCTAAAGAAATGGAATCCATCATCCGAGACCGAATGATCGCGCAGGCTGGCCGAATGTGGGAAATGATGTACGCGGCCATCGACATACAAACATACAAGTATCATCGACGAAAGTTTACCGGCAGTTTACTGTCAAAAATTTCTCATGCACATACAACTTGTATGGGACCAACCGAAATTGACCGGCGTGCGTAAAAAGCTAACTCAAATTCCAAGATTTGTGTTGTGTGACATTTCGATTTGACGTTTGTGTTTATTTGACATTTTGGCGCGACTATGAATTAAAATTTTGGAACAAATGCAGAATAGCTCCGATTTTCAAATAAATAAAATTAACATTCGGGTCGATAGAGATGATCGAGCTGAACATAACGGTATATTTATTTTTTGAGGAAACAACAACTACAGAAGTTATTAAGAATCAAAGTTCAAATTAAACAATTCTTTAAACCAAAATTTATGAAAACGAATGGATTTTAAAATTTTTTATTCCCTTTAATTTGATATAAATATAATCCTCCCTAAGTAGAATTTTCCTTTCTGTGTTGCCGCAGAAGAGAAGCGGAAGTCATTTCTGCGTACATTAGTTAGATTTTTGTGAAAACTAAACAAGGCATATATAAATATATATGTATATAAAATTAAAGGGAACTAAATTTCCTATCGATTGAGACCAAAACTTTTAAAATCTATAAATTCGTTTTTAAGAAATTCTGATTTAAGAAATTGTTTAATTTGGACTCTGACCCTTAATAACTTTTGTAGTTGTTGTTTCTGCAAGAAGAGAAATATACCGTTATACTCCCCTAAATGATCTCTATCGATCCCCATATGTTTTTTTTTAATTTGAAAATCGAAAACGTTATTCTGCATTTATGCTCAAATTTTGCTCAACTTCTGAAATTTGACAGAAATGCAACTCTGAAAAATCACGCACGCAAATTTATTTCGTGCTATTTCAAATATGAAAAACTTGCTTGCGTGCGTAGAAAAACTCACGCCGGTAATATTAAGTTTGCCTGTGATAGGGATTGAACCGACCACACTGAACGTACTCAATGATAGACTTGACTAGACAAACGAGGGACCGCAAGAAGACAGGTTGTATTTGACCGCCTTCAAGCGAAGTTCTTTAGCTAGTCGTAGCATTTAAAGTTAGAAACGTAAACATTAAAAGCGCGTTTTAATTAAAGACTAAAAGGATTGGGAAAATAGTACCCTGAAATGCTAGCTTAATAGTTTCCGAGTCCCGCCACCTAAATTTCATTCTGGCTATGCCGATGGGAGTGACCACTCCGCCCCCCTTTGCGTAAAAAACTAAAAAAGCTTTCGGTACATTAAAATAATCCATTTATTTTTATCAATACTTAAAAACATGCACAGAAAGGTCGACTTTGAACTTTTGAGTGCAGCTAAGGAAAATTTAAGGCCGGATCAAATTTATACTTCAAAAGATAATACGACCTGGTCTAAGAATCCATTGGCTAATGCTGGTCGAGCTCAAATGCGAAATATCGCGTGTGAGCGGTGCGTATTTTAT
>NW_023458556.1:81329511-81330582 GCF_013731165.1 Rhagoletis pomonella
AGCATTGGTGCTAACGCTGTTCGCCACCACTGTCTCTACTTGCGGTCATTTCATTTATTTCGCTTCCTTTCGCGTCCCTAACCTGACTGATTACACCCGAGTCAAAATTGAGTTTACACAACTCTTGGGATTTTAACATTTTTTTTTAATACGATGGGATTCCGCACTCTTTCTAAGCCTTTTGCCCGTGGCCAAATTGGCACCCGCAAAAGCCTCGAACTCGTCAGCCGATGACGCCCTCGACGACGAGGACGCCATAACGGCTTTAGTATTTTTTGCTGCCGCACGCGGCAGGCTTGCTTTTAGTTATAACCGACGCTAATAAAAGTTCACCAAAAATGTCACAACTTATGCTAAGATTGCAAAACCACTCACCTGCTTTTGCTTATCACTGAAGAAAAGGTGTTCTTTATATCCGAATTGACCGAAAGCGGTTAAAAACTAAAGAAACAAACGAGCAAACAGTTTGCTAAAGCTTTTGTTTTTATGTTCAGAACAAAAATTGTTTATTTTTTTTTAAGTACAGCACACTCATGTGCAAATGCGCAGAAAAAGTTGATCCTCAATTAACTGTGTATGCCAAAACACGTCCACCGTCACTCGCAGATCAAAAGGGAATGTCGGCTTTAATGTTTACAAAACTGGATGTTTATTCGCACACACGCGGTTACATATACAGGCTTGTTCTAGTTGCAATCAGAACCGCATTGTTGCGCAAATTATTGAAGTATCACGTTCTGTGTGAATTTCTAGCAATGTATTATCAGTTGGGCAGTTGCAACAATGTTGCACATTTTTCACCAGTACGGCAGTAATGCCGCTTTTATTACGTGCCTCCAACAAGCCCTACATTTTGAACTTTAAATGCAACGACTA
Source organism: Rhagoletis pomonella (assembly GCF_013731165.1). Lineage (NCBI taxonomy): Eukaryota > Metazoa > Arthropoda > Insecta > Diptera > Tephritidae > Rhagoletis > Rhagoletis pomonella. Next base: position 81,330,388 of record NW_023458556.1, read on the forward strand.
GCTAAAGAACTTCGCTTGAAGGCGGTCAAATACAATCTGTCTTCTTGCTGTCCTTCGTTTGTCTAGTCAAGTCCATCATTGAGTACGTTCAGTGTGTGGTCCGTTCAATCCCTATCAAGTATTCGTCGATCAGTCTTAGTCCGGTGACTGGACCCCCTGCCCCTACCTGGTTACAACGATGGTCACTTCCCTTTC
>NW_023458556.1:81330682-81337506 GCF_013731165.1 Rhagoletis pomonella
CCCCCTGCCCCTACCTGGTTACAACGATGGTCACTTCCCTTTCCTACTGTTTATATACCTTTGCATTTTGCCGTTCCTGTAAGTCTCGCTTTAATTTTTGTGCATATTCTCTTGCAGATCATGGGATTTTCATACATTTTGCACGTAGTCACCTGGGAGACTAATACTCTAACGACCGACTAAAAATTCTTCACACAACGCAGGTTTAATTAGACATGAAAAAAGGAAATAAAAAACTAGGTCTATCATTTTTATGGTTTAATTGTATCTTTTCCATCCGAGCTGAAATTATTTAATTTCTTAAAAATATTGAAGCTAGCAACAAACGAAAAGTTTGATTGAATATCATTTACACAATTAAATTAATTAAATTGTCCTATATAGAATAGTTAATTTTTAAACTAATAAGTGTATATTTTCTCTTGTAGAGTTATGGGGGTTCCTTTTTAAAACATTTGTTACAGTAGGTTTCATTAGAGCCACATGTAAAAGATTTTCATATTTTCTTGTTTATGCTTTTTTAACTGCTAATGGTTTATGTTTTTTATTTGGTAGCCGATTTCAGGTAAGCAATAAGGTCGGAACGTTCATTGGGCTTTTTCAGACCGGCGAAGATCATCTTTGTGCCTGGGATGTACTTCTTGGGATTCTCCAAGTATTCGAAGAGGGTATCTTCATTCCAGGTAATGCCTTTCGCTTTGTTGGCGTCGGTGTAAGCGAAACCAGCAGCTTGACCAGTTTTACGACCGATCAGACCGTGTAGGTTGGGACCGACCTTGTGCTTGCCACCAGCTTCAACAGTATGGCACTGAGCACAACGTTGGACGAAGAGTTTCTTGCCTTTTTCAACATCACCAGCAGGTATTCCCATAATTGCAGCTGTTAAATAACGTTAATAGGTACTCACTCTGCAAAGAATTTAATATATTTATAACATAAGTATGTTGTATTTAGGTATCGCTGCCTTAATATAGAAAAAGGTTCTAACTCAATTTATTTAAAAATTAAACTTAGTACAAACACAATTACACTCTACAAACTCGATAGATTTTGAAAATAACTTTTACAGCATTTAATTAATTAAAGACTTCAATAAAAAGGAAGTCGCGATGAAATTCAAGACTAACAGCCGCACTCAGAAAAGTTCCTTAAATTAGCTCTAACGGGCATTTAACTAATGATCGTTAAATCTGTTAATTAATGTTTCCTCTCAGAGTTAAAAATTATGAAATAAAAAAATTAAGTATGGCCCCAGTTGCGGCCCTTCATTTTTGTGGCATCACTCACTTATTTCGTTCAGTCTGAAATAAAATATAAAAATAAGTATTTATATCATTTTGAGAGCACCGGCTCAACAGACGAAATGGCTGAGTGAGCAGAGCAGTGGCGTGCCATACGAGAGATCCGAGTTCGGGTTCTAGGGCAAGAAAATTTTCTTTTTCCCTTTTTAATTATTATTTTTTTCCTATTTAATTTTAGAAACTATCTGTGTTGTAGCTTTTTTGATCTAATTTTTTTTTCGGTCTAGAGTTTATTGCTTTAAAAAGAAAACTTTTTTTTTTTTTTTTAATTTAATTAAATTGTTTGCTAAAAGACAAACAAGACCAATCGGCCAATTCTGGCATCTGTCTTTCAACTCACCTCAGTCTTTCGAGAGACAAAAGTCTTTATATTTCGGAAATTATCTTGAAAGCCCTTTTCTGTATTTCGAATAACTAACTGACAGATGTGCTAATAGTGTTATTATATTTACCGCTTAGCAATAAGTTTTCTAAAAACTAAACGAAATGAAAAACAGGAAAAACGTTAAATAAAATAAAAAATATGAGTTTTTAAGCAATAAAACTTAAAAAAAAAATTGTATTAAAAAAAATTCGTTGCCGAGGATTGAATTCGGATCTCTTGAATGGCAAGAAAGTGCTCTGCTCACTAGGCCATTGCAATGTTATCGAAATTGAAATTTATTGAAAATAAACAAAAAATTTCAAAATCATTCGATAAAAAGTTAAGTAAAGGTTTTTGTTTACTTAACTTTAATGTTCATTAAATGTCGTTAACGAATCATTAACTGACTCTGAGAGGGAATTTTTTCAAATGTTACTGTGGGACACCTTAAGTAATCATTAAACGACTCTGAGTGCGGCTGTAAATAACTTAAGACTTTAGTCAGTTTTTAAACACTTCTTTCGATATTAAGGTAACAATATATGTATGTCCATATCCCCACCATAAATGAAATTGGCATTTACTCATTTTTTCGAAAATATTTTTTTAACATATCGTCACTAGACACGAATAAAGGCGCGCTAGTGTTTCGACGGCGGAAAAAGACGCATAAAATGAAATTTACGAAAAAAGGTGCTTAAGAAAAACTTCGGCGAAGAGAGCCGCGTAATCTAGTTGTCGGCGAAGAAAGACGCGTAATATTTATACTTGGCCAAGGACTGTCACTTCAGCATTATTCCCCAAAAACTATTTACGGAATGTACATACTATTACACCCGCAAACATAGTTGACCGCGAAACTAAGTTTACGCGTCCTTCTTCGCCGTCAAATATTTTAACGCGTCTTTCTTCGCCGTCAACTATGTTAAGAGTCTTTCTTCGCTGAAGTTCTTTCATGCGCCTTTTTTCACGGTCAACTTTTGAGCTCGCGCCTTTATTCGTGTGTAGTGACGATATGTATTCTGTTAGTTTTCTATCAGATACCCTCAACATAATTCATATTCATATCTGGGAAAATTCGAGTTTTAATGGAATCATTAGAACAGCACCTTAAGCACTTTCTATAAAATTTCAAAATTTTAAATAGGACCTTAGTATTGGTGGTGACCATGATACAAATATTTAAAGGTAGTTCCACTTCTTCTTCGTATCCGCCATTGCTCCCATCTGACGTAAACTGTGCTTTTGACGTTTTCTTTTAAATTGAAGCCACCATATTCTTTGAAGAAACTAAAAAGTGTTTTTTTTTTACTTCAGAAATTATTTCAAAAATTATTTCAAGGAATATATTTTGAGCATCATTTTATAACGACCTTTTAGTGGTTTATTTCTAAAATTAATTATAAAATGGATGACAAGTAAAATACTCCTATTACATTGCGTAATGCACATAAATAATATATTTGTTTATGCAATTATTTTCATCATTATTTAGTACGATTAGCTGCATATTTCGGGATGGCCACGTGCATGGTAACTTCACCAAGGTGTTGTTTGCTTGTTCCAACCACTTTTCGGTGGAAAATTTTCAGCCTCGTGACGGATGTGCCCAATCTAAGCGAAAGGTTGCACCAGCAGCGGTAGAGCGAGTAGTTTATCTGTCTATAAACTATAATAAGGAGCTCTAAGAATTTGTAAAGTTTTTTACCTCCCTCTAAGTTTATGCTTCCATAGTGCTTTCATTGACGATAAGCTACTTTTTAACTATTCCTTTGTTCATATGTCCTCTAAAAAGGTCCCAAATTAAGGCAACATCCTAATATCTATAATAATATCTCATGGAACACAGCATATAATGCCACATTTTTTTGCGGTAAGGTAATTTATGGTATTTTAAATTAATACACACTTATTAACACCTATGCTAATACGATGAATTAAGTAAATTACCTTGCGTGTTGTTATTTTTTAATGCATAAAAAATTCCTTTAAAAAATAATAAAATTTCCAAAACAATAATTTGTTGAGGTGGCAGTGATACTCGAGCAATTTACGAAAAGTATAAACGTCATAAGCACAGCTTATGTCAAAAAATTTCAAAGTGAAACTAAGTTAGCTGCTCTCCAAAGGAGCAAGTATGGAGCAGTATTTAATTTATTTTTATTTATTTATTTTTTGCTTGTACTGCTCCATACTTGCTCCTTTGGGGAGCAGCTAACTTTCAGTCCCGTTGGGTATGTATATATATGTATGTAAATAAAAATATGTAATCCCAGCTTAATAGAACAAATTCAAAATATTGCTAAGTTTTTGCTGCGAATTATAAAATTAGCTGTAAATATTGAACACGTTCAGTTAATAAATAAAAGCGTATAGGTTAAAAACACGACTTTTTGATTTTATGAGCTATTAAAATTATAGTTTAAAAAACTAAAACCTCGCTATTAAAATTTCCATTCGTACTGTCATCAGGTATGTAACTTGAGAATGGAAATCGCTGCATCTTTTAGGCGCATCAATATTACATATAGTGCGTTCCAGCACGTCTACGATTTGCAGGTTTTGCAGGATTTAGTCCAAAGTCGTTCCCGTACGCCAAAAATTCTGTATCTGGGAACACACTTGTGAGAGTAATTGAGCAACTATTCCCAGAATGAAGTTTCAAGATTTAGTCCGAAGTTTTTCTTCTGGCAAATTCATGAAAAGTGTCAGATGATAGATAGAGTTGCATTTGTGTACAAAAACAAAACGCGATGAAAGCAAATAACCTTACATTTGTTAAAAAATGGAAGTAAACAATGAAATATTCGAATATATATGCAATTATTATTAATTTTATAGATTTTAATAGTTATTTACAGGCCTATTCTGCGCTGGTAATAAAAAGTTTGTAACCGGTAAATAAAGTTTCTGTCAATTTTTTACCCCTTTTCGCATTCTGTGTACTCTTGTAACCGGTAAATTTTGTTACCATCTCATAAGCTGGTAACAAAGTATTGCCCCGTGAAATATGCAATGCCAGAATTTGCACAATTCTTCATAGCTGAATTGCTGAATATTTTAACTGCATTACCAACGTTCCTAGAATCGCGGTGACAAGAACTGGTACAATTTTTTGGTAATAAAAATTTCCGGTTACAAAATCTTCGGTAACGTGCAGAATAGACCTGTTAGTCATCTTTCAGCCATATCAGTCTTGTACTAATGACAAGTAAACAAACCAAATGACGTTTATGCTGGAAAAAGTGCTTTTTGCGTTCCCGTACACTCCTGCATCTGTTCTCCTGTTACTCTCACTTGAAAGGGTAAAATCGTAGTTTGACATTTCCACAGGTTTTAGTCCGAAGAGTACTGGAACGAACTAATAGTTACTCCCTGAGCTAATAAAAGCGAGGTAAAAATGTTCACAGCAAAGGCGTTAGGAAAATTTTATTGTAATTTGTTGAAAAAATCCACAGTAACAAACGGAATTTTTAGTTGATATGCTTTGACGAACGTGTGCGATAGGTACATGTATACCTCACCTTTACTAAAAGACTGTCATCGGTGTTAATGCTGGTTCCCAAGTAAACGAAATTCTCTACTTTCTCGAAATTGTAACTGTCAACAGTGACGAGGGTGCCAAGGCGCGAATGTGCTGACTGTTTGTTAGACGACAGGAGATACTTCGTCTTGTCCTCGTTTACCACCAGACCCATTCGCTTTGCTTCCCTATCCAACTTGGAAAAGGCAGAACAGACTTCGCGGTTTTTGTTACCGATGATGTCGATGGCATCGGCATAAGCCAGCAACTGCACGCTCTTGTAGTAAATTGTTCCTGAGCGGTTCAGTTCTGCAGCTCTTATTACCTTCTCCAACATCAGATTAAAGAAGTCACATGAAAGGGAGTCACCCTGTCTGAAACCCCGTTTTGCGGCGAACGGCTCGGAGAGGTCTTCCCCAATTCTGACGGAGCTGGTGGTATTGCTCAACGTCATTTTACAGAGCCGTATGAGTTTTGAGGGGATGCCAAATTCAGAGATCGCGGCGTATAGGCAACTCCTTTTAGTGCTGTCAAAAGCGGCTTTTAAGTCGACAAATAGGTGGTGAGTGTCGATCCTTTTCCCGCGGGTCTTTTCCAAGATTTGGCGTATTGTGAATACCTGATCTATGGTGGATTTTCCACGCCTAAAGCCACACTTATAAGGTCCAATCATTTCTTTGCCGGTGGGCTTCAGTCTTTCGCACAATACACTCTATAAGACCTTATAACCTATGCTTAGAAGGCTGATTCCACAGTAGTTGCCGCGTATGGCGGGGTCGCCTTTTCTGTGGATTGGGCAGAGCACAGTTAAATTCCAGTCGTCGGGCATGCGTTCATCAGACCATATTCTGCATACGAGCTGATGCATGCACCTCATCAGCTTCTCGCCGCCGTACTTGAATAGCTCGGCTGGCAGGCCGTCAGCTCCAGCACCTTGTTGTTTTTCAGCCGCGTAATCGCTATTCGTACCTCGTCATAGTCAGGCGGTGGGACAGCTACTCCATCATCATCGACTGGGGACTCGGGTTCGTCTTCTTCACTACTTTCAGCCCTGCTACCATTCAGTAGGTTGTAAAAGCGTTTCCTAAACAATTTAAGTATATTCTGGACATCGGTCACTAGGTCGCCATTATTGTTCTTACAGGAGTCCGCCCCGGAAACCTTCCGTAAGTCGCCTAACTCTCTCGTAAAATTTTCGGGCATTCTTCCTGTCGGCCAGCATTTCAAGCTCTTTGCACTCACGTATTTCGACCTCTCTTCTTATTGCGGCAAATACGTCTCGCTTCCCTCTTCAGATCCCTATAGCGGTCCCAAATAGCGCGCGTTGCGCCCGATCGCAGCGTAGCCCTGTAGGCGGCTTCTTTTTTCTCTGCAGCTTCCTGACACTCCTCATCGTACCAGTTGTCTTTTCGGGCTCGCTGAAATCCGACTACTTCTTCGGCGGCGGTACTTCATGAGCGGTAAATCTGGTTCCACAGCTCGCATATGTCGGTTTGTTGAAGAGCAGGTGTGAGAGTCGAGTAGCGAAAGCGCTGGCTGTCTGTTGTGATTGCAGCTTTTCGACGTTAAGCTTTCCTTGCATATTTGGACGCACATTTTTTGCTGCACAGAGGCGGGTGCGTATCTTGGCTGCAAC
>NW_023458556.1:81337606-81348668 GCF_013731165.1 Rhagoletis pomonella
CGCACATTTTTTGCTGCACAGAGGCGGGTGCGTATCTTGGCTGCAACAAGATAGTGGTCCGAGTCGATGTTTGGGCCTCGGAGTGTGCGTACGTCTAAAACACCGGAAGCGTGCCTTCCGTCTATCACAACATGATCGATTTGGTTTCTCGTTTTTCGATCCGGAGACAGCCACGTAGCTTTATGGATCTTTTTATGCTTGAACCTAGTACTGGTGAGTGCATGAAAAAAGCACACAAATACGATTTGCGAAGGCGCGTACCAGAAAAGGCGCTCACCGGCAGTGAAAAAGAATAATCGTCTGAGAGCTCCATGGAAGAGTCAAGACAACCAGGAGCCAGTGCAGATAGCATTAACGCCATTAGTGCAACGTTAAACGCACTCAGAGCTTCAGTGGAGGAGTTAAGGAACAGTTGGAAAGTCAGAGGGACATAATTCGTTTACGGGAAGAAATTCAACCTCAACGCGTCGGGGACCAAGTTCAGCCAGCACAGAGTGAGCAAATACAAGTCGCTTTACCACCAGAGGAGGCCAGCCAAATCGTACCAGCTATAGATGCGAGAGTGAAACTATATGACTTACCGACATTTAATGGCAATGTCGAAGAGGGGCCACTGTTTCGTGTCAACTTCGCCGAACCAACTGCCATGTTTAAGTACACCAATCGGCAAAATTTGATGCGCCTACAGAAGTGCCTCATGGGCCCAGCAAAGGAGGCGGTGGCAACGCTGCTTATATACCCGAATGACGTGCCAACGGTGTTAAGCGAGCTTGAATTCTGATTCGGACATGCTAGTGAAATGTCAAATTAGCAAATTGCAACAATTTCCACCAATAATTTCTAAAGTCGGCAAAGTGTCAGCAGCACATGGCAAATTTTACGTTATTGGAGCAAATGGTGGGTAAATTACCTCAGGCGCGACAATTTGATTGGGCAAGGCAGGCGGCGACCATACAGTCGTACCCAACGGTAGAAGATTTTTCTAAGTGGTTTAGCGAGTTGGCTCAAATAGCTCATTATCATAGGTGTAGCCAGTTAGTATTATATTTAAGATTTTAATTTCTTTTGGAATTAGTTTGAATTTGTAAAACCAAGTCTTTTGTGGCTTCGGTGTAAAAATTTGTGCGAAAAGGTTGTGTTTGGTGTGGGAGAAGTTGATAAAATCGTTATACCATCGGTTATAAATATGATTGCGGATGTTTCTTAGAGCCTCATCTATGGTAAACTTAACATTTAAATTATTATCACAGTTAACGGCTGTTTTTGCCAGAGAATCAGGCTTTTCATTGCCTGGAATGCCAACATGACTGGGCGTCCACATGACGGTAACATTAAAAAAGTCAGAATTTTGAATTAATTTGTGTATTTCAAGGATATAGTAATTCTGAGTGTTGTTTTTGGCCAGTAATTTGCAGGCGATAAGGCTGTCGGTAAAAGTTTCGACCTTATTATAGTCTGATTCTCTGGCCAATTGAAGCGCTTTGAGAATACATATGGTTTCGCCATAGGTAGATGAGGCACAAAAATTGATTTTGAATGTATGTTCATCTTTGTTAGTGTAGTTGTAGACTCCACACCCAGTGGTCGTAGGGCCTACAGAAGCATCTGTAAAAAAAATGCAGAAACTAGAGTTTCTGTAGTAATTTACCATCGCCGAGTAAGTCGATTTTATCTCGTCAGTAGCTAAATTAGTTTTTTTCCAGTTAGCGTTTTGGTGTTAACATGTAGATTAGGGGCAGTGACTGATTCTCTTACAATACAAAGGTTATCAAAGACATTCCTAAATTCATTAAAGGACCGCGCTATAACTAGAATTCGCACTGTGCGAGTTGTACATATGTTCACTGAACTCTTTGTCAACAATGAAATTGTTAATTAGTTCTTTGGCTGTTAGCCATTTAGCTCTTTCTGCCGGTGGCAATTCGTTTGCAACCGCATAAATTATGGGGATAGGGGTTGCTGGGGTGATGCTGAGGCTTCTCCTGAGAAAACTATTTTGGTAAGTTTGAATCTTCTTATTGACGGTTTTAGAGCAATTAGAAGTGGACGTGCGACAATATTCAATCTTGCTCCGAACAACTGATTTATAGTAGCTCCGAGCAATTTGTGGATGTAGTCCGGACTTAACTGTGGTAAGGCATTTAAAAAGATTAGAGTTTTTCTGTGATTTTTTAATTACTTCTGTATAGTGTTCTTGGACCGATACTGATGAACTGATGTTCCTACCTAGAAATTTAATAGAAATTTGCTCAATAACTTGATTTTGGCATTGACTCTCGATAGATGTACGTTTGCCCTTACATAGATGCATAACTTTGGTTTTGTCAGCATTGAAGGAGAGGTTTAGATCCGAACATAGTTGCACAAAGTCATCTAGTTTGTGCCTCAAATTTGCAGTGGCTTCCTCAATGCTGTCATGGTGCGACATGATTAGGAAATCGTCCGCAAACTGGTACAATTTGGTGTTGCTATCCTGGATGGAATGTAGATCTTTTGTATATAAATTGAGGAGACAAGGCGAGAGACCACTACCTTGGGGGAGTCCATCGTGTATTTCGATGGAATTTTTACCAAGTTGTAGCTTTCTGTGAGCTAAGAAGCTGATTATCCATTCCGTATAAGCATTGTGCAAGCCAGCTTGGGTCATGACTACTTTTAGTTTACTAATGTTAACGCACTTATATGCGTTGCTGATGTCGGAAGCGCAACCAATGACTTTACGACCCTGTTTTTTAAGAACTGCTGCTTCATGTAACATATAGTTGACGCATATGGTGGCTGACCTGTGCTTCCTATATGCGAAGGAGTGTTTGGGTAACGTATTATTGTCCTCAAGAAAGGTGCAAATTCTATCTTTGATACATAGGTTAATGGATTTTAAAAATACAGAGACTAAGGCAATGGGCCTGAAGTTAGAATAATCATTTAAATCTTTGTCCTTCTTGGGGATTGGTACTATTTTTATCACGCGCCACTTATCAGGGATTTGGTTCGTTAGAAAGACATCGTTGAGAGCAGTTCGCACATTATCGAGATTCATCAGGTAGAGCTTTTAGCATTTTATATGTGACTTGATCGACGCCACCGGCTGAGCTTCTGTTTTTAGAGTACAACACTTTGTATAGTTCATCAAAAGTTATGCTAGGCTATTTGCAGGGATAAGTTCTTTGTGTACTGGTAAAAGGGTATTTCGATCAGGTACTTGATTTTTTAACAAATTTAGAGTCTTTGTTGTTGTCACTTGACCCCGGTGAGTTATTGGAACCTTTGTAATCGTCCCTTAGAGCTTTTACAAATTTCCAAGCATTCTATGTAGTGTGGGCCTCATTTAGTTCGCTTATTTGATTTTCGAAATTTTTCTTCTTTGCTTCTTTCACTTGGTCTTTCAACTTTTTCTTGATTTCGGTTAACTCCAGAAAGTTTTGCGGTGAGGGTGAGAACTTGCATTTTTTGTATGCTGCTTTGAGAAAGCGGAAGGCTTTGTCAAGCTCGTCAGTCCACCAGGCGTTTGGAATTCTATTCGGGCTGAGAGTGTAGGTGGCTGCTTCAATTTCAGTTTGGAGTTGCGAGTGTATGTCGTAAAAATTTGGTTCAAGAATGGTTTTCTGTAAACTATCAAGCAGCTTTTTTTTTGAGCCAGGAACCTATGTCTTTCGTGTGTGACCATAGTGGTTTCTCACTCTTTCACTCACTCACACTTTCCACTCAAAAGGGATCGAGCTATTTGTGAATGATAGGTCAAGCACTGACCCATTAGAAGACAAGGTATCATTTTTAAACGTAATTGAGCCATCATTCAAGTGCCGAAAATTGTGTTCAGATATTATTCTGTACAGATTGTTGCCTCTACAGGATTCAGTTTGGTCACCCCACACTCTCGCCCTGGCACTGAAGTCGCCGAATAGTAGGACGTTTTCTTTATGTTCTAAAAATGAAAGGAGCCTGGTTATTTCGTTTTTGAAGTCATTAGTGAGTACGCTTGGGGGAAAGTAAACCGCACAAATTACAAGATTTGGCTGTAGATTTTTAGTCTTAATAATTAAGACATCAGCATCAGTTATGTAGTTTATTTTATCTATGGTATTTATATTGGATTTTAAGGACTGACAGTTGTATTGCAATATCTTCATTGCTTTATGCATGGGCCAGGGGATTAGCTTCCCTGTTTATCGCATGTAAATCTTCCTGACTCATAAACTCATAAAATTTTTGCTTTACGTTTTGTACCTCCCCTAGAACATCGCCGAAGTGCTCGTCAGCACAGGCCTTGTGAATAATTTTGAATAATTCGGTGATAAGCTTTTCCATTTCGGTAACTTTCCCTTTAAGGTATTCTGGTTTATTAAGAACAGACTCTCTGGGCGCTCTAACCCGGTTTTCCCTACTGGCTGCTTGTTCTGCTGGTGCCTTGATAGTTGGCATTGTTTTGCGTACAATTGTACTGTATTTTGCTCGTGTAAGTTTTTTGTTAACATTCAAATCCCTATTTTTAACATTCTCTTCCTTTTCAGAGATCTTCGGGAAGTCTATGTCCTCAGTAGCGAGCAAGTCAAACCGATTTTGGCTCTCGGAGAAATAGGTTTTTATTGTTTCACGCCTCGACAGTTTTTAACTGTTCTTATGTAGTTGATTGAACGTTTTTTTTCCATGCCGTGCAGGTGAGCTTGTCGGTAGATACATGCTCTAAGCTGCCGCATAGAATGCATTTTTTATCACATGAGTTGATATCGCAGGTAATAAGGCCACATTTGATACAGCGTTTTTTAGCCTTGCAGGAAAACTGGGTATGCCCTAGCCTACCGCAGGTTAAGCACTGCTTTAGGGGTGGGACGTAGAAATCAACGTAAAGCTTGGTATAATTGAATATAATGAATTCGGGTATTTCTTCTCCAGAAAATCCAATTTTTACAGTGGTTGTGGGAGTAAAAGATTCGTTATCCTGGTTTCTACGCGTGAAGCGCCTGACTGTGGTGATAGGTACGCTAGAGATGGCGTCGGTCTTGATCTCCGCTTCCTCACACCATGTCGGAATGCCCCTCACTACACCGTATGTTTCTACTGCCGTTTTAGGTACAAAAGCTCTGAGACCAATAGATTCTATTTTATCATTAAGGACGAAATTGTTGGCTGCAGGCGCGTTTTTAAAGGTAACTTTATAAAGACTTTTGCCAATAGCAAAAATCAAATCAATTTCTTTAATTCTAAAATTTTTTAATTTGTTAAACAAAGTAAGGCCGTTAGTGATTCTATCGTTTACCATGTCGTTGCATTGGGATGAGTCAACTAAGACATTGTAAACGCCCGAAAAATTGTCGGGATACAAAGTAATGTCTGTATTTGAGTTTGAGTGAGCATCTTTTGCATTCACTGTACCTGCTTGCTGTCCGTTATCCGTAGCCAACAGCGGGCTATCGGCATTCGTCATTGTCCCGTTATCTACTTGTATGTCTATACTCATTTCATTTTCACTTGGTTCCTCCACGTTTTTTCCCTTACCGGTTACACCCATGTCAAGACTAGTTCTTGCCATGTCATGAGCCTTTAGCATTTTTGCTATTCTAATTTCTTTTTCTTTTTTTAGGCGCTTGTCCCTAGCTGGATTGTTGCTCGCGAAAGCTTCGAAGTCGTCTGCCGATGACGGACATAGCGGCTTTAGGTTTTTTCCCTGCCGTCGAAGGCATGCTTGATTTTTTTTTAAGCCAAAAAAAGTTAAAAAAAAATAGCACAAAAGCACACGAGAATTCGCAACCCCACACTAAAGTCACAATCACTCACCTGAACTTTGGGTGCTCCCACACAATTCCGGTGAATTAAACCATTTTGCACAGATTTGTCAAAAGAAATACGCTGTGACGCCAAAAGCGAAGCACCGTACTTTACTGAAAAGCGTCAGCCTGGAAAAAGGCTATAGTTTTTAGGTTTTGATTATCCACTTAAATCAAAATTGTGATTTTACAAGGCACATACACATGTGCCGTTGCGCCAAAAAAGAAGGCATCCAATGTTATGCGCCGAAACACGTCCACCAAAACTCGTTGCTAAAGAAGGAATGCATCTCAATATATCCAGTAAAAAAAAACTGTGGTAAAGTCCTTTATGGGGATAAAGTTTCCAGAGGTGAAATTTTAGGTAGCACACAATTTCTTACATGCATGGTTGCTTTTCAGCAATGAAAGAAACTTAAGAAACATTTAAAAAAATATCCATATAGTGCATTAATTTTTGAAAGACGACCGTTTAATGTTATATTTGATACAAATTAATTTTGCTACTCGGAACGCTCTGCGCATTGCCACTGAATATTAGGTTTACTTAACTTAGGTGAATTCACATTTCCCAGAAATTTGACAACAAAACAAAATGAAGGGAGTATTTTATTTGCTAATTTTTGCGATTTCTATTGTTTAATGTAAATCTTATGTATTTTTAGGATATGTTGAGGCAACAAAGAAGGCGGTCTGAAAATGAAGTTATTAGTATGAAGTCGATGCGCAGGCACATTTGGAAAATTATGCCGATAAGCAAGATGGAATTTGGGAAAGTAAGTGCCTGGTTGCAGCATATCTATGTATTAAAAAAGTATTTAATTAAATGAAATTGTGCTTAATAGAAATGTTATAAATCGAGTGGCGTTATTTAAGATGTGCTCCAAACATTTGGCGAAATTTGTTTCGTCTTCTCAACGTGCTAAGTTACAAGTTAAGATGACTGCCACCACGGCCGGCAAGAAGCCCGAAGGAAAGGGCAAACAACCTTCCACGAAGCTGCCTGCTGTCCCCGAGTCGTAGCTGAAGTTCAGCAAAAAGCAGGTCAGCAAACGTGCTACCCTGATCAAGCATAAACTAAAGTGCTCTGCTGTGATTGCACTCCGCAAACGTGAAAACGGTGCATGCTGAGAAATATCAAACAAAATATCTCCGTGATGGACGCCGTGAGAATATGTTGCGCCGTCTGGTAAAGAAACGCGGCCCGTTCTACATGCCTGCAGAAGACAAATTGGCTTTTGTGATATGTATCCGCGGTATCAACAAAGTTGCACCAAAAGTGCGTAAAGTTTAACTGTTGTTCCGTTTTCGCCACATTAACCACGGTTTGTTCAACAAATTGAACCATTTATATCACATGGGGTTATCCAAATCTTAAATCAGTTTGTGAATTGATCTACAAACGTGGAATTGTCAAGCACAACCATCACCGTGTCTCAATCTCTGACAACTCTGTGAACGGACGCAAATTGGGAAAGCGCACGATATTCAGTGCGTTGATTATTTGGTGCACGAAATATTCACTGTTGGATCCGACATCAAGAAAGCCTCCAACTTCCTCTGGCCATTCAAGCTCAACACCAACCGGCGGCTGGAGCAAGAGGCACTACTTTGAGGTTGGTGATTTCGGTAACCGTGAAGATAAGATCAACAAACTGATGCGCAAGATGGTTTAAAGAAATTTTTTGGTGTACAAGGTGGAGTATTTTTATTTCAAAAATATATAATAAATAAAAATGTGTTTTTTTTGTAACTTTCTGAAGGTTTAAACCGCAAATATGCCAAACGGAAGGCAGCTTATATTCGCAATTCCTTGAATAGTGTCGAAATTCCATTGCCGTTTCTGAAGACCAGGGTTGCATTTACCGTCTACGGAAATATTTTATGAAGCGTTCCAAAATTAGCTCCAAGCAACTTAAGGTTGGTTCGGCTTAAAGAAATAGTTTGTTTGTTAAATATTTATTCCTGGTACTTATTAAAAAAAATCAGATCAATATTAATGTATGAAATGAAGTAAATAAAAATCTACGAATACATTTCTTGAATATTTTGTCATAGAGCCGTTATTAAATACAGACATAACGGCGTTGGGCGTTGGTCTTGACGTATATAGAATTAATGCGTTAGATACTACGTTTATACGCACGTATTATTTGCAAATAACAATTTGCAAAATGGTAACCTTTACCGTATAAACGCTGAGTTAATTTTTTATTTGCAAATAACTAAATCACGCAAATAAGTATTGATTAGTGGTACTATTTGCAAATAAGCGCAAGACGCCGCCATTATTACGTTTATTTTCTTTTTCGATGGTCATCTTATTGCCTTTTTATAATCAAGACGTTGCCATTTTAACTTTATTTTCTTTTTCGATGGTCATATTATTGCCTTATTATAATAAGGTAATATTAAAAAAGAATTTTTCACCATCGAATAAACAGTGAGTTAGGTATTTGCAAATAATTTTTATTTGCAAATAGGTTACGTATAAACGTAGTAAGAGAGATAAATATACAAGCTTAACTTTTTTTATTAATTAACGATGCATTTTACTAATCCGCATAATCGTGAGTTTCGCCAGAATTTTTTTTACCCAACCGTAGTGAATACACGGAAACGAAAAGTGAAAAGGTGACTCGGTTCGAGAAAATGAAACTCATGATAAGGCTGAATATGTCGGAAACTAAAGCAGATATCCAAAAAACTGTTAACAAAAAATCGAAATATCTTATTTGAAAATATATAACTGCATCTTTAACTAAAAACTGTCAAAATGACGCTTACGGAAATTTTCCATTCAAGAGACGATATTTGAAAGTTACTGGCATAATTTCGAGCCTGTATATAAATTTTCGGCAAAAGTTAAGAAGTATATTCATATGCTGAAAAGATATCTTCGCAGATTCACAATTTATTTAAAGTATATCATCAGACCTGTTTCCAATTCGGGTGGGGTTTAGTACCGCTCACAACTATTTCGGGCTATTCCGTCCAAATGGGTGGCCCGATCCAAAAAAAAAATTCACACACTTGTAGTCAAGGGTCGACGCAATATTTTAACACTCACTTTTGTAAATTTTGGTTACTAATTTATTTACAAATTGGGTTTGAAATATGCCCTTTTTTGTAAAATTCGGATATTAGCGTAAATTTATCACTCCTATTCTGCTTAAATTAGCCACTTTACCAATATATTTTTGTATTCCCCTTCACTTTACACTTTACTTGATTTGTTATAACTTGCTTTACGACTTTAATATTAACCAATTCATCACAATTCATTAAATAAAAACACCTTCAAAATCACGCGTCTGACTTTGGTTGCATATGCAAATTAAATGGCGGAGTTCAGCTGTCAAACTCCAAAATATGCAAAAGAATGAGAGACAAAAGAAGATAGGATATAACCCAGTAAGCATTAAAAATATACAAAGGTGTTCTCTGCAAAAGGTGTTCAGCTCCTTTTCTTCGCAAAACAGAAAGGAGAATTCTACTGCCTGAGGGTTATAATCCCTAAGTGCGGCCGAAGGCCGCCTACGCAGAAAGGTGTTCTCTGCAAAAGGTGTTCAGCCCCCCTTCTTTGGCAACACAGAAAGGAGAATTCTACTGCCTGAGGGTTATAATCCCTAAGTGCGGCCGAAGGCCGCTTACGTAGAAAGGAATTCTACGCAAAAATACATTTGTTAAAAAGAACATTTTTTTTTATAAAAACTTTTTTTTCTATTTTTAATTAACTTTTTATTCTTTTTATTCAAAATCCCCCCATATCTAATTTGGCATAACTTCTTTTATTAAAAAATCCCACGGTTTCTGTTAGTTGGGTCATATTCCACTTCAAACTGCTCAGTTTGCCTAAGAAAAATCCGTTTTTCCCCCTTTTTCAAACGGTTCCCTAGGTGCCTGTGGGAGGAGTCCAAGGGAGGGGTTCCCCTTTTTAGAAAGCGGCGACTGTCTCCTTTCTATTGGGGGGTGTTTTTGGGGCCCCGCCCCCTCCCCCTCCGCCCCCCACCACAAAAAACGGTGTGAGTGGTACTAAACATTTCCCTCCAATTCCATGTGTATAAATCGCTCCCATAATTTAATTTGCGCATTCAATATATTTCACAATTAACTTAAATACTAAATTACAAATATTTGAGCAACGACTTCGACACAGTAAAATAAAAAATGGGTATGTATTAATAAAATAAATATTCTAAATACATTTATATTTCGGTTAAACCTGAGATGTTCAAGCGCACTGAAATATTTTTCTATCCATTTCTCTAGTGCTAAAATAATTTTCACCACCTTGAATTGCTGCACAACACCCTTATTGCCGAAAAAGCGTTGCTTGCAACACTAGTCCTTTATGGGGACCAAATTTGGTGAAAAAATAGCTAAGTTTGTTTACTGGATATACTGAGGAATGCATCTTCAATTTTGCAGCAAAAAGGAAACACTTCAATGAATCTTGTGATGAAGTTGTTGCTGTGTATCTGGATATGACTTTGGTGCTGTGAATCGATAATCGATTAATTATATTTTAGTGTTAATAATTTTGTAATTTTTCATTTTCTTTCCTCAACGTTTGAGGCATTGTGATTTTAAAGATATTCCAGCACTAAATTTGCACAGGAACACAACAAATTATAAATTAATAAACGTTAAAGATTATTTTTATTGTGATAAAAAATAAACGATTAACCAATCAGGTGATAAATAACTTGATCGAAAAACCCTGCACCCCTAATTGTTTGAAAGTCGTCACTTCGAAAATCACATAGGGCTGGTTTCTCCAACTCAACTTAACTTAGTTAAGCCAATTTTCTTTACTTAGTCAAGAATAAGCTGTGTAAAACGTAGGCTAACTTTTGACTTAAGTCCAAAAGTGGCTAAACTAAGTTAAGTTGAGTTGGAAAAACCAGCCCTTAATTTTTCCTCTCAAGTCACTGCGAAATACTTCACCTTTAGTGTGTTTTCACTTAGCTCGAAAATTAGGGGAAAATTTTAGAATGGTAACCCCCGATTTCGGAATTAAGGAAAATAGGGGGGGTAGAGGGGGGTCTAAAGGGGGTATATGTAAAGTTTTAAAGCGCGCAACCTTATAGTTTTTAAGTAATTTGTTATTAAAGTTTGTAATTTTCACCAACTTGTATGGCACTATTTCACAATATATAATGCACTTTCCACAAAATTTACACGTTATTTACACTCAATATATGCGCAGCTAGAGTGTGCACGTTCAAACAAATAAATACTTTTAGTATATTACAGCTTTTTTATAAAAAATTGATTGTTGTTTAATTTTATGA
>NW_023458556.1:81348768-81350189 GCF_013731165.1 Rhagoletis pomonella
GCTCCCTCTCTTTCTGCCGTGACCCAAGGCTCCACTCGGATTGGTTACCGCATCTCGCACATGGGTTGCTCACGTTGCCCAGAGTGCGCGAACGAGGACGCAAGAGTCGGGATTGAGTATAGCCATGCAACTGTAACTGCATACCCAGCGCAACGACTATACCCCAATGCAATGAACTGTGTAAGTGCTTGTGTGTAAAGCAAAGAGTTTAAAACTGCTTTATAGAAAGTAAAATGTTTACAGCATAATGTCAAAACAGTGCAACAACTATTCACTTGCAAGTTTTTACAACTTTTGTGTTCAATAACTTCTTCTGCTAGTTTTCTCTTATCAATTTTGCGCTCTATTTTGCTATTACGCCCTCGCTGCAATTTTTTACTGGAGAAGTTACTATACAAATCTAATACCTTTTGGAAACTCTTCAGTTTGACAGACTTTTGCAAAGGACTTGCACTTGCCACGTCTAAGGGCCCTGTCACACGATCAGTAATTATCACGATATTTGGATCGCGATCCATATTGATGGATTGATGGATCGCGCACGAATGCTACATGTTCAATATTTATCCCGTCAGTATTTGCATAATTTTTGTGCCGAACGCTTATTATGACGCAAGAAAATATTTTTATTTTGTACGTATAATGCATTCCACAATTATTTTAATATTTCCAGTGCTAATTCAGATTTTTTCAATTTGTTTTGAAAGGTTTTAAGCGCAGAGAGCGAAGGCAGAGAGATTACGTGTTCGATGTTCGCATTATGAGATTAAAAGATGTATTGACGAAATGTATGGATCGCGTTTTTAAAATGCTGCACGTTCAATATTTATTGACGGTATTGCGATCCGCGATCCGCGATCCAGATTTCAATTTTTTTAGATATTTTGCAATATGGATCGCGATCCATCAATCCTGCATGCTAAAGCGTCAATAAATATCGCGATACTTCAAATAATTACTGACCGTGTGACAGGGCCCTAACCGCTACTTAACTTGAAAACACACAACAACAAAATATATGTATATATTTTGCAAAAACGCATAGCAAAATAAATGCGACACTTTGCTGCTTTGTGGTTGGAATCGGTGCTGCCGTTTGCTAATTTTGGGTGGGCTTTAGATTGCTAACCCCGGAGTTCAGCATTAAGGAAAATATAGGAGGTAGAGGGGGTTCTAAAGGGGGTATATGTAAAGTTTTAAAGCGCGCAACCTTATAGTTTTTAAGTAATTTGTTATTAAAGTTTGTAATTTTCACCAACTTGTATGGCACTATTTCACAATATATAATGCACTTTCCACTAAATTTACACGTTATTTACACTCAATATATGCGCAGCTAGAGTGTGCACGTTCAAACAAATAAATACTTTTAGCATATTACAGCTTTTTTATAAAAAATTGATTGTTGTTTAATTTTATGA
>NW_023458556.1:81350289-81351763 GCF_013731165.1 Rhagoletis pomonella
TTGTTCAGATAAAAATAAATAGTAGGGGGGCTGGGGTCATATTCCCCCATAAAATACTGAAACACATGTTTAAGGCTTATATGTATATTTAATTGCGTCAATAAGTTTGAGGAAAGGGTCCTCATGCTTACGAGCAATGGTTTTGCGCCAAAGATATTCTATAATTTTATCCGTAAAATTATGAGGATTATTATAATTGTCTCGGTTGAAAAACCTTTTAATCACACGCCATTGTGATTCGATCCTTTGCGTATGCGTGCCGTCGTCTGCCACAAAGGGGTTATCCGGATCGCTGTGGTTGACTTTTCTGTGCTCATACCCGTGGTCCGCTAGGCAATCGTACGCCTTCCAAAAATCGGTACAAATAATTGTACCCTCGGCCACACGTTTTTGAATGAGGGGTATGAGCACCTCAGCAGAGCGGACATTTTCTGGGCAGACTTCCAACCTCAGATCGTCGCTGCCGTCCTCAACCATCCTAAGACCCAATGGCCTTCCACTCTTCTGCCTAAAACAAAATATAAATTAAAGAATATGTGTTTTAAAATAAATTTTTTGTACCTTTGTGGTATTTTCGCTTCCCGAACTTGCTCTCGTCGATCTGAACAATTTTACCGGGGCCACCAATTTTGCCTAACACCTCCTGCTGATCGACTTGATACAAAACAACTGCCTCACGACAGTAGTTGTACCAATCGCAGATGGTGGCGCTAGACAAAACGGTTCCCTTTTCGAACTTCAGCCTGGTTCCAGTGCGAAGCGTAGGCGTACATTAGATAAAAAATGTCTGGTAGTGGAAGCTTAGCATTTTCAAACCACGTACCAGTGGCCCTAGAAACGCCCGATCTTGAACGGCAGCTCCCTTTGCGGCATCGAAAGCTGCCGACCGTTTGATTACCCAATGGTGAAACCGTCATTGGAATTTTATGCGTACGGCATAATCTTGTGGTCAAAATTAGACCCTGTGCCTCTGCGAAAGCGGTACATTTTTCGCGCGTATCAAAAGCCTTTGATACCTTTAGAAGGCTCCACATTCCGCGTACTTCAGCGACGCACAGCACAGTCGCATTTCGTGCATGAACACCACGGCTAGTGGAGGGCGTATCGAAATCTTTAAATAATACGATAAATATTTACTAGATGTATAAATATAAGCACTTAAAACTTAAAAAACATACCTGCTTGATCATCAGTCATTTTATTTTAAAATAATTAATTACATACAAAACTCACGAGCTCACAAACGACGCCGAAATAACGATTGAAAAGAATATAATACCAAAGCAAAGAAAGAAACGTTACTTTGAATAAAACTAACAGTCAATCCACAGTGGTACCCATTAAAAGGGGTCACAAATCTCTGTGGAACAAAAACATAACATAAATAATAATTTTTACTTACGTCCACAGTATTTTAGCGTAGAATTCCTTTCTGCGTAGGCGGCCTTCGGCCGCACTTAGGGATTATAACCCT
>NW_023458556.1:81351773-81351908 GCF_013731165.1 Rhagoletis pomonella
AACACCTTTCTGCGTAGGCGGCCTTCGGCCGCACTTAGGGATTATAATCCTCAGGCAGTAGAATTCTCCTTTCTGTGTTGCCGGAAGAGGGGAATATGACCCCAGCCCCCCTACTATTTATTTTTATCTGAACAA
>NW_023458556.1:81352008-81359802 GCF_013731165.1 Rhagoletis pomonella
CGTGGCAATATTTTCGTCGTTTCTACGCAATTCGCTGTCAAATTGAGAAAGAGAAATTTTACTTCGGTGTGTGAACAGCCAGAAATATTTTTCTGTCACTTTTCGGAAATCAGTTTCAGAAATAAAAGTGGCAATGTGTGACTGCAACTGCAAGAGCGAAAATCGATTTCGGAAATATATTTCAACTTGCTCGTGCTGCACTATCAATTTTTATTTCTTCTGAAAGTGCTGTCAAACTAATCGAGTGTTGCCGTGTGGCACTGAACGTGCATTGTCGAATTAAATATCAAAAATGCTTGAAATATTTTATTTTACTTAATATACTCGATCGTTAAATTATTGTTCACATGGAAAATATGTTAGTTTTAACCAGTATTTTTTTGTTTTAATTTTTGCTTGTTTTTTGGGTTTATGTTGTTTTGACTGAATACGGGATTGCGAGCATTTTTGGTGCTGGCTTAAATAATAATAGAGTATCCACAAAGGATTGACAAATATATCTAATAAAGACTTCACCTATTTGTAATTTCACCATGGGGTAATGATCGGGAGCCGGAAAAAGTTTGCACGCAAATGCAACAACGAAATGATCCTGATAGATATGGTTCAATTTATGATCCGCTCTGTTTGTTTTGCTTCACTGAAAATTTGGCGGTATGCGTTTGGTAGCACTGATAGATGTTCTGCCAATGTTTCTTTTAACGTGTATCAAATAAATCGGCCATATGTTAAATGCTTATTTAAGTTAATTTAAGTGAACGTTGTGGTTTGGGTTGTTTGCACCCCGTTCCCAAAATTTTCTTACCCAAACAGACCGGCGTATATTCGAATCATCAACTTCTATTTTTTTTTTTTTAAATAATGTCTATAATTTTTAATAAAATTGCTTTATTTTTCAACAGCAGCTTACGTCGAGTATTAATTTTTCATGTGTTCGTTCTGGCCTTTACAAGAGAAATAGCAAACAAACGACAACCCCACCGCCCATGGTTGCATTTTAGTATCGGGAAAGATTGCCAGAAACTCATTCGCTGTGCGAACCTCTTTCAAAAGACACTTTGCAAGGTGTGACTGCTCATGCAACTGCTTTCTGAAATTTCTCAATTTGACAGCCTTTTTGAAATATATTGCATACGAAATATATTTCCACGTCTGACACGCTCTTTACACTTTGCACGTAAAGAGGCTTTCGAAAGCAGTTTTTGTTTCTGAAAATCAAACTTTCCGATACTACTTTAAGTCTGTTTACACGGTGAATGCAGACAAGTCCACTTTCAAATACATATGTTACCAGAAATTTGTATGCTTATAACAAAATTAATTACCTGATAAATTTACTAAACCCGATAAAATGTGCACAAAACAGCCACAAAATGTCTAATACATTAATACTCCATATAAGTAGAATAAATTAGTTACACATATTTTTCATATTTTAATCAATATTTTTATAATTTCGCCAAAAAACCCGTCACAAGGCAACGCTCGATTGGTTTGAGAGCACTTACAGCAGAAATTAAAATTGCAAGAACCACACGAGCAAGTTGAAATTATTTCTCGAAAGCGATTTGCGTAATTTCGATTGCACTTACACCTTGCTATTTTTATTTCCGAAAGTGATTTCTGCAAATCTGCAAAACGGACTTTCTGGCTGTTTACACGGGTAGTAGACTTTCGATTTCGCATTTTGATAGCAAAATGCATAGAAAATGTGTTTGCATTGCCGCGTTTAACCGCACCTTTATGCAATCCGTGCACCGTGCAAGGGCTTTGCAAGACTACGAGAATGCTCCTACAGTATAATAAGAGCCTGTCAGACGTGGCAATATTTCCGTCTTTCGCACGCAATTCGCTGTCAAATTGAGAGAGAGAAATTTTATTTCGATGTGTGAACAGCCAGAAAGATCTTTCTGTCACTTTTCGGAAATCAGTTTCAGAAATAAAAGTTGCAAGGTGTGACTGCAACTGCAAGAGCGAAAATCGATTTCGGAAATATATTCCAACTTGCTCGTGCTGCACTAGCAAATTTTATTTCTTCTGCAAGTGCTGTCAAACTAATCGAGTGTTGCCGTGTGGCAATGATCGTGACTTTGCGTAAAATGATAAAAAATATTAGTGAAATAAATATCAAAAATGCTTGAAATATATTCAGGCATGTTCTAAAATTCGAAAATTTGAAATCGACTCGATTTCGATAATTTTCTCATTGGTTTTTAACCAAAAATTTACAAGTCTTGCATTAAACTGATTTATTTGATATCGCTGCTGCTTCTTTTACGGTTTTCAATTAGATTATTCACTCTTTTCATCAGATACAATTAAAAAATATTTGGCAAATCGAGTCGAGTTCAAAGTTTCGAATTTCAGAACATGCCCGATTATTTTACTTAAAATACTAAATTGTTTAATTATTGTTTACATGAAAAATATGTTAATTATAACCTATATTTTGTTGTTTTGATTTTTGCTTGTTTTTTGGTTTATGTTGTTTTGGCTGAGTACGGGAACAATGTTGGCGCTGGCTTAAATTATAGAGTATCCACAAAGGATTGATAAATAAATCTAACAAAGACTTCACCTATTTATAATTTCACCATGGGGTAATGATCGGAATCCGGAAAAAAAATGTACACGCAAATGCAACAAACATATGATCCTGATAGAGATCTGGTTCAATTTATGATCCGCGTTTGTTTTGCTTCACTGAAAATTGTGATCGTTGTGTAGTATGGGTTGTTTGCTCCGCGCTCCCAAAATTGTCTTACCCAAACAGACCGGCGTGTACGCGAATCATCCACTTCTATTTTTTTAATAATAATGGCAATAATTTTTAATAAAATTGCTTTCTTTTTCAACAGCAGCTTACGTCGAGTATTCATTTTTCGCGTTTTCGTTCTCGCTTTTATAAGGCATTCACATTGAACCACTAACTCGTGTTTATGGCCCATTTTGGAGTTTAAGCCTTAACTCTACTCATAAACTCGGAGTTTACCATACAAAAAATGTCATTGAACTCTCCTTAAACACCACTTTTATTTGGAGTTTATGCGAATGCAACCCTTTTTTTTGACAGGATTCGGTTTGTGTCTTTGATAATCCAAACTTGCAACCAACTTGCCGACAGTTAGTCTGTTCCCGTACTGCAGGATTAGTCCGAAGTCGTTCTGTGCACGTAAGTCTAGAATATCAACAATCTAGCGATGCAAAAACCAAAAATGTGGCTCGACAGAACTTTTTGTGCTGATTTCAACCCTACCAAAATTACCTGGCGAAATTAAAATATAAAAAAGATATCAATGGTTAAAGTTAAATTTTCTGATTTTTTTTAATATTAATATCTTCTGAACAACATAACCTATTAAAAAACTAATGACGTCAAAATAAAGATAATTAATTTTTCTTTCATGTGTGTATATAATTTATATGCCTTTTTATATTTTTAGTCCAGAAATACTAAAAAACAAAATAAAATTAGTTCTAAAACTGGTTATAGTATATACCTTGCATAAAAGGCATTTAAATTATGTTGAAACTAGCATCAATAATTTTTTAATCGGTTAACTAGTTTCCGAGATATTAAACACATAAGAAATAGTTAAGTTGAACTTTAACCTCTTTTATTGGCTTTGGTTTTTATTTGCACCAAATAATTTTGGTATGGTTGAAATTAGCGTAAAAAGTTCTATCGATCCTTCTTTCTTGTTTTTTTTTATAGCTAAATGGTTGGTATTCTAGACTTATGTGTGTGTGTGTTAACTCCTGTAGTACGGGAACAGACTAAATGAGAATAAGAAAAAGTAAACAAAAAAATGTCAAATTAAACTCTGAGTTTCTTAAACACCCCAATGTGAACGCTTGACAGTTGTTCATAAACTCAAAACGTCAAACTCGAGTTAATGGCTCAATGAGAACGTAATATAACAAGAGAAATAGCAAACAAACAACCCCATCGCCCATGGTTGCTTTTTAGTATCGAGAAAGATTGCCAGAAACTCATTCGCTGTATGAATAGCCAAAAAGCGATTTCAGAAATTTTTCCTGCAATTCGCCTTTTGGAAATAAAAACCTCTTTCGAAAGACACTTTCCATGCAAGGTGTGACTGCTCATGCAACTGATCTCTCAATTTGACAGCCTTTCCGAAGTTTATTGCATCGAAATATATTGCCACGTCTGACAGGCTCTATAGAGTGGGTGAAATAAGGTTTGTATGGTAACCAGTGTTGCCAGGACTTCAAACATAAAAAAGATGTATCGGCCAAATAAAAACCTAAAAAAAGCTAAGTGAACAAAAAAAAGGTAAAAAAAAGGCCAGCCTTTTCAACATTTCATTAACTCTTATGTACAAAGAGGTGGTACAAATGTGCCACCGGGCAACAAAAATGTAAATATCTCGACAACCAAAGTACTTACGATCATGAAATTTCATGAAAGCCTTGCGCACACATTTTTGAACGACATACCGTTTAATAAAACCATTTTAATAATGAAGGGGACTCTTTTAGGGTCTGGAAACCCATAATCCTTAAAGACAAAGTAGTGGTACATTTGTACCACCAAAATATCGGGAAATCTTTAGCTATTTGTACAACGATTTCGAGGTGGGGGCGGAGAGGTGGGGGACCTTCAGGCAGTAGAATTCTCCTTTCTGTGTTGCCAAAGGGGGGCTAAACACCTTTTGCAGAGAATACCTTTCTGCGTAGGCGGCCTTCGGCCGCGCTTATGGATTATAACCCTCACTAAGTAGAATTCTCCTTTCTGTTTTGCTAAAGAGGGGCTGAACGCCTTTTGCAGAGATATTTCGTGGATATTTTTTTTTTTGACAGCTCGGCTCGTAAACTCGCAAAAAATACCATATTTCCAACCGACATTATTAATAAATTAGTGCACAGATATAGTAAATTTTATTTTTGTAATAAAGCGTGAACTGTTGTCTACAAGTGTGTGTAAAAGGTTTCTGATTCGATTCGCGCGTTTGGGCACAGCAACCCAAAATCGTTGTAAAAATTCATAAAGAGTACCCAAAATATCTTCATACATTATAATATGATTACAGCCGTGAATGTTTCAATTAGAGCGTGCACAGTGAAGAGCAAACGTATATACACCCAAATGAAGCAGACTAAATGGCGAAGTCGAGTTCTATTTGACAAACTGTTTAACTTGATACGGGTGCTTCCAACCATACGTTCACCGATTCAAACACGAACCGGAACTCATACGCGCAGGCCCGTCGAGAGGGAGGGGCTCCCGGGCCCGGGCTTTTTAAGGGGCCTAAAATATCAGAACCATAACTTATTATTTTCTTACAATGTAATTGCTCCTTTTAGGATTTTATTATAAATCCGAATCGTCCTGATTGTTTCTGACTCTATATATGTATGTATATAGAAAATTATCACGAGCTTTAAAATTAATGCAATTTATGTATAGGGGCACGCGATTTTTCAGACCGGGGCCCCGAGTTTTCTCTCGACGGCCCTGCAAATGCGACTACTATGGAGGAGGTGTAATATAAGACGCCTTTTTTTGAGTGTATGCGATTTGACAGTACCGGATACAAACTTCGCAACATATTTGCGAGAGTTTCACGCCTGAGTCAATCGTGCAGGCTATGCTACAAAGCAGCGAAAAATGGTCGCATGTGACGCAATAGCAGAGGCGATGAAGGGGCTAAGGACCCCCGAATGTCTACGGCATAACAGCGACGACTAACTACCTTTCTCCCTCACGATGTAGTGCTTGACGTCATTCTCGTATGGTGCGGAGTTCTAAGACATAACATGCTTTTCCTGGTTTTATAGGGAAACTTGAGAGCCCCTGAAAAAAACTGTTAAAGTATAAACAGAACGGGTTCGCTGAGAAAATTTCGTCGGACGGAGCGATGCCGCCGGGTGATATTCGCGTAAAATTTCGTCAAGTAAAACTAACCGGAACAATAATTTAGTGATACTACAAATATTGTGGAGGATTGTCCTATAAAAAATACTTGTTTGAAAGTAAGAAAAGGCTAGAAAAAAGCCACAAAACTAAATCCTAAATTTCGAAGCTAAACGACAGAAAAAGCTAGTTTACCCTGCAAAAATCGTTGGACCATGTAGTCTATTTGTGGTAAATTGGAGTACTTACAAAAGTGATCCTCTGTCATGCCGAAGCGGACCAACTAGTGTCTCTGCGCCAGCTTATTGTTTCTTATCCGATCACTCCTCGTGTTTTAACGAAACGTGATTGAAGTTGAGCATTTGAAAGCACAATTGCATGTCTGGCTGTAGCTGAACGTGTAGAGATGCTCGCTGTTAGTTCTTAGCTAGCAGCATGTTCGGGTTCGAATGCCGTCAGAGGCAACATGTAATTTTTAATTTTTGTCTTGGTTTTTATTAATTTTGAAAAAGCATTTGAGAAGTGAAGAACAAAAGCGTGTACAAACGAAAAAATATAACAACAATGCCATTCTAAATATGTTGCGAGTAGTTTTGTGCTACTCTGATGTAATGCAGGGATGGAGTATATGGTCCTGCCCTAGGACATCGCAATGTTAATTGGACCATATTTTTTATATGAATTGTGGTTAATTTTGGAGTACTCCTTAGTCCTTAAGGAGACTCTTTACACGCATGCATGGAGTAGTCGCGATTTTTGCAGGGTAGCCTCAAAAAGACTAAACTGGCAACACTGATAGTAGCTTCTCCATTGCAGCGAAAGCGTAAAAGCATAATAGAGCGTAAAATTGAGAAGAGAAAACTAGGCCGGGTAACGCCAGCGCCATGGCCGGTATCAGCGCATTGAATCCGCGCAATTGCGCCATGTCTCTTTTCGCAAGCCAACGAGCGAAGCGCAACCAAAGAATGTTAATTAACAGCCAGAGCAAGGAATTTAACATATTCTGATGAATATGCGAGTAATTATGTACATTTGTATGTACGCTACCGGGAGTACTAGATATCAATGAACATACATATGTACATACGTATGCATCTGGGATGTTGCGAATGTGGAATTTTAGACATCCGCGGATGCGAATGCGGATGCGGATGTTTAAACGCTAACATCCGCGGATGCGGATGCGAATGCGGATGTCAAGTATTTTTACACCCGAGCGCACTTGTGCACAAGGGTATTATAAATTTGTTCACATAACGGTTGTTTGTAACAGGCAAAATGAATCGAGATAGATATAGACAAATATATACATAAATGATCAGAATGAAAAGAGAAATCGATTAAGCGGTGACTGTTTGTCCGTCCGTCCGTCCGTCTGTGCGCACGATAACTCGACTACAAATTGAGATATCCTAACGAAACTTGGCATGTGTACTTCTTTTGAGCGTTGGACGGATGGTATTGAAAATGGGCAAAATCGGAAGATAACCACGTCCACCTCCCATATAACGGTAGTTTTGAGAAATACGAAAACTGCGATATTTTAGTAACTACTGAAGCTTATTCACTCAAAATTAATATTTACAATCATTTTTCGGCGAAAAATAAGATTATAAATTTTTGGAAAACGAGCGTAGCCACGCCCACTTATGATTACATGTGTATATCTTGGGAACCGCTCCACCAATTTCTCCCAAACTTGGCACAGTTGTTGGCCTTCACAAAACATACCAAACGGCTTAGAATTTAAAAAATCGGACAATAACCACGCCCACATCCCATATAACGGTAATTTAGAGAAATACGAAAGCTTCTATAAATCAGTAAATACTGAAGCTAATTTATTCAAAATTGATTTTTGCAATAATTCTTTAGCAAAAAATAGGCTTATAATAAAAGGTAATGTAATTTTTAAT
>NW_023458556.1:81359902-81362802 GCF_013731165.1 Rhagoletis pomonella
CTCAATTTGACAGCGAATTGCGTAGAAACGACGAAAATATTGCCACGTCTGACAGGCTCTTTTAACTGCTCCTGTAATAGGTATGTATAGTAACAAATAGTGAGTACTAATTTGTACTGGAACCTGCAAATTTTTACTGGAAAAGTGTATAATAACCCAGAAAATTTGCAAGAGTGCACTGAATCGAGAGCGTAACAACACGGGAAAGCTCAAAAATATTAACGATGCACTGAACTGTGTAAGTCTTCTTCTTCTTCTTTTTTGGCGCTGTAACCGCCTAAGCGATTTTGGCCGAGTTCAGCAAAGCACGCCGGTCGTTTCTCCTCTGTGCCAACTGACGCCAATTGGAAACGCCAAGTGAAGCCAAGTCCTTCTCCACCTGATCTTTCCATCGCAGTGGGTGCCTCCCTCTTCCTCTGCTACCACCAGCGGGTTCCGAGTTGAATACTTTCAGAGCTGGAGCGTCGGTGTCCATTCGAACGACATGACCAAGCCAGCGAAGCCGCTGTATTTTAATTCGCTGCACTATGTCCATATCGTAAAGCTCATACAGCTCATCGGTCCATCGTCTGCGGTACTCGCCGTCGCCAACGCGTAAAGGCCCGTAAATCTTCCGCAAAATCTTTCTCTCAAACACTCCAAGAGCCGCCTCATCGGATGTTGTCATTGTCCATGCTTCTGCGCCATATACCAGCACGGGCATGATGAGTGACTTATGCAGCGTTTTTGCTGCATTTAAAATGCAACATTTAGCACTTTCGAACATATGTTTTCGAAGAGCCTTCATGCTATCGCATTTAGCAAATGTACATTTACGCGAGTTCGAAATCGTATGCTTTTGACAAACAGCCGTGTTCCAGTCGCTTATTCAGATCCGTATCCATTACGATAAATTCTCACGGAAAAGATAATGTGCAAAAACCCCTACTGAAAAGGAAAAATAAATTCTAAACCGAAAATTCAATACAAAAACCTGAATTGTTTTAACCATAACCGAACATTTGTTTGTGTATATATTCATTTGTCGGTGCTGCCAATTATATTTTCCACACCTAATTAGGAAACAAAACAAACAGAGTTGATCACAAATTAATCCAGATTTCTATCAGCATCATATCGATGTTGAATTTGCGTAACTTTTCTTTATCCAAATAATGTAAAATAATAAATGAAATCTCGATCGGCGATCACTGAAACGCAGCTAGCGGTTGTATACTCGAAAAAGCAATGTTGCCACTTTTTCTCATTAAACCATGTTCGAATCGTGGAAATTTTGGAAGATCACAGGGATGCTTTTAGCATTTAGATTCTAAATGCAAAGATTGAGTTGCATTTAGTTGCATTTAGATGACGAATTTTGTATGGATAAATGTACATTTAGAGTAGCATTTAGAGCTAAATGCGCTAAATGCACATTTACGCGTAAGCAAAAACAGCCCATTATAGAGCGCGGTTTTCGTACGTCGAGAGAGGACTTTACTCCTGAATTGCCTACTCAGTCCAAAGTAGCACTTGTTGGCAAGAGTGATTCTACGTTGGGTTTCAATGTTGACATTATTATCGGTGTTAATGCTGGTTCCCAAGTAAACGAAATTCTCTACTTTCTCGAAATTGTAACTGTCAACAGTGACGTGGGTGCCAAGGCGCGAATGTGCTGACTGTTTGTTTGATGACAGGAGATACTTCGTCTTGTCCTCGTTTACCACCACCAGACCCATTCGCTTTGCTTCCCTATCCAACTTGGAAAAGGCAGAACAGACTTCGCGGTTTTTGTTAGCGATGATGTCGATGTCATCGGCATAAGCCAGCAATTGCACGCTCTTATAGTAAATTGTTCCTGAGCGGTTCAGTTCTGCAGCTCTTATTATCTTCTCCAACATCAGATTAAAGAAGTCACATGAAAGGGAGTCGCCCTGTCTGAAACCCCGTTTTGTGGCGAACGGCTCGGAGAGGTCTTTTCCAATTCTGACGGAGCTGGTGGTATTGCTCAACGTCATTTTACACAGCCGTATGAGTTTTGAGGGGATGCCAAATTCAGACATAGCGGCGTATAGGCAACTCCTTTTAGTGCTGTCAAAAGCGGCTTTAAAGTCGACAAATAGGTGGTGAGTGTCGATCCTTTTCTCGCGGGTCTTTTCCAAGATTTGGCGTATTGTGAATACCTGGTCTATGGTGGATTTGCCAGGTCTAAAGCCACACTGATAAGGCCCAATCAGTTCATTGACGGTGGGCTTCAGTCTTTCAGTTGGCGCGAATGGCGGGGTCACCTTTCTTGTGGATTGGGCAGAGCACACTTAAATTCCAGTCGTCGGGCATGCGTTCATCTGACCATATTCTGCACAAGAGTTGATGCATGCACCTTATCAACTCCTCGCCACCGTACTTGAATAGCTCAGCTGGCAGGCTGTCAGCTCCAGCGGCTTTGTTGTTTTTCAGCCGCGTTATTGCTATACGTGCCTCGTCATAGTCAGGCGGTGGAACGTCGACTCCGTCATCATCGACTGCGGGCTCGGGTTCTACTTCTTCACAACTTTCCGTGCTGCTACCATTTAGTAGGGCGGAAAAGTGTTCCCTCCATAATTTAAGTACGCTCTGGACATCAGTTACTAGGTCGCCATTTGTTCTTACAGGAGTGCGCCCCGGTCTTTAAACTTTCCGTAAGTCGCCTAACTCTGGTAAAATTTTCGGGCATTCCTCCTGTCGGCCAGCATTTCAAGCTCTTCGCACTCACGTATTTCGGCCTCTCTCTTCTTGTTGCGGCAAATACGTCTCGCTTCCCTCTTCAGATGCCTATAGCGGTCCCACATAGCGCGCGTTGCGCCCGATCGCAGCGTGGCCCTGTAGGCGGCATCATTTTTCTCTGCAGCTTCCTGACACTCCTCATCGTACCAGTTGTTCTT
>NW_023458556.1:81362902-81376260 GCF_013731165.1 Rhagoletis pomonella
AGTATATTTGGGTAATCCCTCAAGGTTTCGAGGATAAGCGTAACAATTGGTGTCAGAAGTGGGATTGTTAAATAAATCCCGAAGGATAAACTACTGAAAATGGCGAAAATTCAGGACTTAAAGATTGAGGAGCTGAAACAGGAGTTGGAAAAGCGTAATTTGGCCACCTCCGGAAGAAAAGTGGAATTGTTATCCCGGTTGCGAGAGGCTATGGAAGCTGAAGGCATCGACGTGGACAAATACGACTTCCAAGGTAAACCCGACGATACATCCGCAATGGACGAACAGAAGGATGAGGCTGCATGTTCGTCGAAGGATGTGCAACAGACTTCCGGGAAGGTTGAAGAACAGCAAAAGGCTCCTTCGTCATCAACAGTTATGGACATGAACACGTTATTGGCTGCCATGTCACAGATGATGCAAGTACAGGATACACGCATGTCAGAGATGTCATCACAGCTGTCATCACAGATTTCCTCGCAGCTGGAAGCACAGAAAACGTACATGTCATCGCAGCTAGATGAAAAGATTACTCAGCTACAAGAGAATTTATTTAAAGATAACGCGGAACTCAGAGAGAGACAGGATAAAATCGAGGAACGACAAGATAAAATCGAAGAGCTAATTCAGGAGAAAATCGAGGCTAAGGTAGAAGAGTTGGAAGGTCGCCTCCGAGATATGCAGTTGAATCGCCCACCTTCTTCGACCAGCGCGCCCAAGGTAAAGACTCCATCCTTTGACGGCACGATTCCTTTCCAAGTCTTTAAGCTCCAGTTTGAGAAGACAGCTACAGCAAATCACTGGAGCATGGAGGATAAATCCGCTGCACTGTTCGTTGCATTAAAAGGACCTGCAGCGGAAATCTTGCAGACTATTCCTGATTGTGAAAGGAACAGTTACGATGCGTTAATGGGTGCAGTGGAAAGACGTTATGGTAGCGAGCACAGGAGACAGATTTACCAGATGGAGCTGGAAAATCGCTGCCAGAAATCCAACGAGACTCTACAGGAATTCGCCTCCGAGGTTGAAAGGTTGGCTCATTTGGCAATTGGAGATGCATCTGGTGAGCACCTCGAAAGAGTAAAAATCCAGAGGTTCATCAACGGAATGCGGGACGTGTATACCAAGCGCGAGACGTATGCAAATCCAAAGCCAACATTTGCTGAAACGGTCTCGTATGCTCAGACACGTGAAACGGCAGCGCTCCTAAGTAGACCAGCCTACAAAGCCCATCGAGTAGAAGTGGAAACACCTGACGTGATGAACGAGATCCTGAAAACACTCAAGTCGATGGCAGGGAAGAATACTCCTGGTGCAATCGAGAGGAAGGATGGTGCTAGAAAATGTTTTAGTTGCGGAAAACCAGGCCACTTCGCACGCGAATGTAAGACGGGTTCCAACAGGTCAAACAGTTCAGCAGTACGTAAACGCAGGACTGAGGATGACGAGTCCAACTCCGACCAGTCGTTAAACTAAAACGAGCCAGCAGCAAGGGGCGCACGCTGGCTCCCGCAATTGAATGCCCCATAATCTCCGTCTCGAGAATTGGCAGAAAAGCGAGCAACGTTACTGTTGGTGGATATGTGGAGGGACATGAGCGAGTACTAACTGTGGATACGGGCGCATCACATTCCATCATTCGATCTGATTTGGTCACTAAAGAGGTAAGGCCATTACCTGGAGCAAGGTTGAGGACAGCAACTGGTGAGGACACCCAAGTTGTAGGAGAGGTAACATGCAAAGTCGCAATAGGGAATGTGACGGTGTTACACAAGTTCATAGTCGCGGCGATTATGGATGAAGTCATCATTGGATTAGACTTTTTATTTGGTCAAGGTATGAAGATCGACATAAAGAACAGGATCATGACGTACGACAACACGGAAGTGCCCCTTAAGTTTGGGTATGATGGTCCGTACAGCAGCAAGCGAGTGATGCTAGAGGAAAGCGAGCAGATTCCACCGAAGTCAGAAGCAGTTGTGTGGGCAAAGATTGATGGAGATTGTGGGACAAACAAATTGTGGGTTGTTGAAGCGACACAAAATTCTACACCGGACGTACTTATTGGTAAAACCCTGGCTAAGACGCAAAAGGATGGACGCATCCCAGTTCGAGTGCTCAATGAGTTCAAATCACCAGTCAAACTCCGAAGAGGAACTGTACTGGGGCAATGTCGAGAGGTAGAGGCAATCTTCAACTGCGAAAAGTTACCTGAAAGCGATTCCATTGGCGAGAATGACATTGCGGAAGACATTAATGCATGGACGGAAAGGTTGGAAGAAAAATACCAGCACAAGGCTAAGGAACTTCTCCGAAGATACTGCAACATATTCGACAAGGATGGCGACAAACCAGGCAGGACTAACGTTGTGAAACATCGCATTGATACTGGCGATGCAAGGCCAATCCGTCAAGCTCCTCGGCGTGTTCCACTTGCCAAACGTGAAACTGTTAGCCAAATAATAAAAGAAATGAGTGAGAGTGGTGTGATTGAACCATCAGCGAGTCCATGGAGTTCGCCGGTAGTACTTGTGAAGAAGAAGGATGGTCAAATGCGGTTCTGCGTAGACTACCGGAAACTAAACGATGTGACGAAAAAGGACAGCTATCCTCTTCCCAGGATCGATGACACTCTGGACTCGTTGACTGGAACAAAGTGGTTCTCAACACTCGACCTTAAGAGCGGTTATTGGCAAGTGGAGGTAAGTGACGAGGATAAGGAGAAGACAGCTTTCAGCGTTGGAGACGGTCTGTGGCAATTCACGGTGATGCCCTTTGGATTATGTAACGCTCCTGCCACTTTTGAACGACTTATGGACCATGTGCTCAAAGGACTGCATTGGAAAACATGTTTGGTGTATCTAGACGACATTATCGTATTGGGTAAAAGCTTTGAGGAACACCTGAACAATTTGGAAGAAGTTTTCCAGAGGATAGCTGGCGCTGGTCTGAAGCTAAGTCCTAAAAAGTGCTCACTGTTCAGGAAGGAGGTGAACTACTTAGGGCACAAGGTGACAACGGAGGGCATCTGTACTGCGAAGGAAAAGATAGAAGCAGTAAAGGATTGGCCAAGACCTAGGAACCTGCACGAACTACGAAGTTTTCTTGGGCTGTGCACCTACTACCGCCGATTTGTTCCGAATTTCGCCAGCGTTGCTAATAGCCTCCACGAGCTCACTAGGAAAAATAGAGCCTTCGAGTGGAACAAGGAGCAGGAGGAGGCTTTCCAGACTCTGAAGGAACGACTATGTACTGCACCTATGCTAGCGTATCCCGTTCCAGGGGCAACGTTTATTTTGGATACGGATGCTAGTGGTTATGCCATAGGAGGCGTACTGTCGCAGGTAATTGATGGGCAGGAGAAGGTAGTTGCCTACTATAGCCGGTCGATTGGAAAACCAGAGAGGAACTACTGCGTAACTCGGAGAGAACTACTAGCGTTGGTGGACTGCGTCAAACATTTCCACAAGTACCTCTATGGGCAACGCTTCCGAGTTCGAACTGACCATGCAGCGCTGAAGTGGCTACTACAGTTTAAGAATCCAGAAGGACAGCTAGCTCGGTGGATTGAGAGACTGCAAAGTTATGACTTCGCTATTGAGCACCGCAAGGGAAGTGTCCACGGTAATGCTGATGCCATGTCCCGCCGACCATGTAGCCTGGAATGTAAACACTGCTCAAAAGCTGAGGGAAAAGAGGACATTATAGACGTCCGTCTAACGACAATAACACCAGCGGAAGAGTGGAAGGAAGAACAGCTACGAAAGTGTCAGCAGGAAGATCCAGATCTGGAGCTTTTGATGCATGGACTGGAGGTGGACAGGAGGCCATCTAAGGAGCAAATGGCAGCGGAAAGCCCCATCGCAAAGGCGTACTGGGCACAATGGAACAGCTTAAAATTAATATCTGGCTGTTTGCATAGGGTATGGGAAAGCGAAGATGGCCAGTGCTCCCGCAACCTGATAGTAGTTCCAAGGGTAAGAATTCCGAATGTACTCAAGGAATTCCACAATGGTCCTAGTGGAGGGCACCTGGGAATCACGAAGACCCTGGAGAAGGTTAAGCAGAGGTTCTATTGGGTTGGTTGTCGGCAATCGGTCGCAGAGTGGATTGCTAACTGCGCGGAGTGTATGGCAGCTAAGGGGCCGAAATCCAGAAGTCATGGCCAGATGAAGCAATATAACTCAGGTGCACCTTTCGAGCGGATTGCCATGGATGTAGCCGGTCCATTTCCTATGAGC
Organism: Rhagoletis pomonella; assembly: GCF_013731165.1. Classification (NCBI taxonomy): domain Eukaryota; kingdom Metazoa; phylum Arthropoda; class Insecta; order Diptera; family Tephritidae; genus Rhagoletis; species Rhagoletis pomonella. The sequence goes on from NW_023458556.1 coordinate 81,367,144, forward strand.
GCACAGGGAAACAAATACGTCCTTGTGGTTATGGACTACTTTAGCAAATGGCCGGAGGTATACCCGATTCCAAACCAGGAAGCTAAAACAGTAGCGGAGGTATTCACCTACAATTGGGTTGCGAGATACGGTGTACCTATAGAGCTGCACTCTGACCAGGGAAGAAATTTTGAGTCGGCAGTGTTCCAAGAGATGTGCCAGATACTGGGTATCCGGAAAACTCGAACGACGGCTCTTCATCCCCAATCAGACGGCATGGTGGAACGGTTCAACCGAACCCTGGAAGAGCATTTTCGGAAGGTCGTGGACAAGAATCAAAAAGATTGGGATGTCCGCATACCCTTGTTCCTGATGGGATACCGGTCAGCAGTGCATGAAACAACGGGTAAAACTCCTGCAAGGGTAATATTCGGCAGTGAGCTCCGTTTGCCTAGTGATCTGAAGTTTGGGGTGACTGGTGATGCTAGAAGGATTGGAAAAGAGACGTCAAACATCCTGGAAGAGGAGCTGAGAGAGATACATGCTCTTGTGAGACAGCGCACACAAATTATGAGTGACAAGATGAAAGCCAGGTATGATAAGGCGATGAATTCCGAGGGTTTCCAGGAAGGAGATTTGGTGTTGCTGTATAATCCACAACGAAAGAAAGGTTTGTCCCCAAAACTACAATGCAACTGGGAAGGTCCGTATAAGGTCGTAAAACGGCTAAATGACGTAGTGTATCGGATCCAGACCGTTGGGAGACCAAGAAACAAGAAAAAGGTGGTCCACTTGGAAAGGCTTGCAGCGTTTGGAACCGCAAGTGTGTCTGATCGGGACGATCAGACTTAGGTGGAGGGCAGTGTGGCGAATACTGCGGCAACACAAAGCGAACAACGAGAAATAGGCAGAATGTTCGAGGAATGACGTAGAATGTTCCACAAAGAGAAACGTCAAGTTGGATGAACACTGCGAACAGCGAGAGAAAGAGAATGAGCGATAAACTTCAGAACGTTCTAGAGTTGCCATAAGTGTGAGCGCAGGTATATAAGAGCCACGACACAGCGGAGTAGAGACAGTTACAAGTCAGCAAGCTACAAGTAAAGTGAGCGGAAAATCGAGTTGCGAATAAGCAAGCTATAAGTTTAATTGTGTTAACAAGTAGTAAAGCGTTGTTATTGCTTTAACAAGTATTGTAAAGTGTTTTTACTGTATTAGCAAGTATTGTAAATTGTTTGTTGTACAATAAAGTTAATTGTACTACAATTCGGTCATCGTTAGCATTTATTTAACAATCCAGCGATACGAGCCCGAGTATATTTGGGTAATCCCTCAAGGTTTCGAGGATAAGCGTAACAATATTGTAAATGAAATTGTATCAAACATGTACAATTGTACCAAAAATGCCAACACTGTTCTGTATACATACTTTTTCTTCTTTTTTACTTTTTTACTCTTATTTTATCTTTCAGCTTGGCTGAAAGCACTTCTACCAACGCTTGGCTTACCAAATTTACGCCAATTGATAAAATTTTGTGATATAAATTCATTTTCAATAATGTAAATAACGATTCGTGTTGAATCGAAAATCACCTCGTCTGAATAGGAATGGCAACTTTTTCACTTTCAACTTCTCATTCAACTTCGTATTCAACTTTTGTTGCCTGTAAAATCGCCCTATTAGTAATTTGTTAAGGGCCGTTTGCACCATGTCTAGTTAATTCTAACTCCCAGTTAAACATCTTTATCGACGTTATCGACACTCATCATATAACATGTGATCGATAAAGCAGTTAACGTGCTTAACTGAAGGATGTACCTCCAGTTAGCGTTAACTAGACATGGTGCAAACGGCCCTAAGAGTTGCGATTTTCACCTAATATGTTGATGCTAATTTTATCGACTTCTCATCCAAAAGTGCTTGAAATAGGAAAATAGCCCTGTTCGCGTACGCACTATCCAGGAAATCCAGTACTAATTTTACTGGTTTTACTGGAACTCAATAAGAGTGTTCGCTATGCAAAAAATGTGTACAAGTTGGTACCAATTGTTACCAAATCGTGTTCGTTAGCCAAAACCCAGTAAAACTTGCAAGGAGAGAGCACAATTTTGATATTTCATTTGGGGGGGGAAGTTGCAAATTCGTGCTGGGAAAACTTTTGCCAGTAAGAATTTGCAAGCCGGATTGAGGCACACGGTTGCATTTTTGTCAACATTAATTTGAATCAACGAGTTCGTTAAATTTAAAAATGAACAATCTTGTTGCGATTTACTAATGAAAGAAGTATGTAAAAATTCGTTTATTCAATTAACTTAATTAATTCTAAACATTTGAAAGGTACTCGGCTGAAAAAGCCGTATTCGTAATCGGAACGCACTCGACACCACTGTCGATATAGGAAATCCGACAGTAACTTCCACAATGTAATTGAAGCGTATGTTGAAAAAAGTCAGAATGAGAAGAAATATACGTATAGGTCCTCTTTTGGTTTCCACCTGAAATAATTTAAAAAATTTATTATGCTCGAAATGCAACCGTGGACGCCAGCTGGCAGTGAAGCTTGCTAATGTTTGCTAATTCCTGTTAGAGCAAAACTTAGTAAGTTTCTCTCTTTGGGAGAGTAAGGTACCTTGTTCTCTGAATTTTGTTACTGGCTAATTCTTACTGGCAGCGGCATAGCGAACACGCCTAATTTCGTACGCAAAAACTTGGTAGAAACCAGCAAAAGAGATAGAATTGAGAGAGCAAAAATGACAGCTGAACTTGGAAGTTTTACTGGATTTGTACTGGATAAATTTTTACTGTAACTATTTGCTAGTAAGAAAAACTGCTGATGGCATGATGCTTAATGCATTTCACATTACCAAAAGAATTGTTTGTGGTGATTTGGGGTTTTAATTGACAAAATAAACCTTTTTAAATATATATTCTTCTTCTTACTTGGCGCTGTAGCCACCTAAGCGATTTTGGCCGAGTTCAACAAAGCACGCCAGTCGTTTTTTTCTGTGCCAACTTGCGCCAATCGGAAATGCCAAGTGAAGCCGAGTCCTTCTCCACCTTGTCTTTCCATCTCAGTGGGGGCCTTCCTCTTCCTCTGCTACCACCAGCGTGTTCCGAGTTGAATACTTTCAGAACTGGAGCGTCGGTGTCCATTCGAACGACATGACCAAGCCAGCGGAGCCTCTGTATTTTAATTCGCTGCACTATGTCCATTGTCGTTGTAAAGCTCATACAGCTCATCGTTCCATCGTCTGCGGTACTCGCCGTCGCCAACACGTAAAGGCCCGTAAATCTTCCACAAAATCTTTCTCTCGAATACTCCAAGAGCCACCTCACTGGATGTTGTCATTGTACATGCTTCTGCGCCATTAGAGGTGGGTAACTCAACTCAGAGTTGAGTTATTGAGTTGATTCCTATAAGAGAATCGGTAACTCAGACTCCCTGTCCAAAAAAAATGTAACTCAGTAACTCAGTTGATGCCGTAGGGCTCACATGAATCAATTGAATCATAGTGGCTCATATTTGTCCATATAACTCTCTCGCTTCGCCACAGTGTTTAGCATGGCAAAGTCTTGCATTTTGTTTTTGCACGAGGCGAATTTATACAAGGTGGTGGCAAGAATACAACAACAACAACCACATGTATTTTGTATTGCGGGTGTTATGTCAAATCCCACAAATTCTTATAATTTCGTTTTTTTTTAGTTTTTCTCGAAATATGTATGTATGTAAGATATATAAAGATGTGCATATCAAATCAATTGCCTTTCCAACTATATCCACATTTTGAAATTCGGTACAATAGGTTTCGAAATATAAGCTTTTGAAAATATTGAAAATTCCACCTTTACCCTCCCCTAGCACCGCCCTATTAATTTGCACACAAAAAAAATTACACCTTTCAAATCAGTAGAAAGGAGCTGACCCCGCCCACTTTAAAGTTTTGTTTTATCTCAACGGCCGCTATACCGCATCCATGCCTCAAAACGAGTCTACGATACGAATGAGTGTAACATACAAAGAGTCAAATGAGTTAGTTGAATGAGCTGACTCCTTAAAGTGAGTTGGAGTCATTGAGTCAACTCCTATAAATTTGCTGAGTTACCCACCCTTATGCGCCATATACCAGAGTGTGGTTTTCGTACGTCGAGAGTGGACTTTATTCCTGAATTGCCTACTCAATCCAAAGTAGCACTTGTTGGCAAGATTGGTTCTTCGTTAGATTTCCATGCTGACATTATTATCGGTGTTAATGCTGGTTCCCAAATAAACGATGTAGAGAATTCCTTTCTCGAAATTATAACTGTCAAGAGTGACGTCGGCGCCAAGGCGCGAATGTGCTGACTGTTTGTTTGTTGACAGGAGATACTTCGTCTTGTCCTCGTTTACCACCAGACCCATTGGATTTGCTTCCTTATCCAACTTGGAATAGGCAGAACAGACTTCGTGGTTTTTGTTACTGATGATATCGATATCGTCGGCATAAGCCAGCAATTGCACGCTCTTGTAGTAAATTGTTCCTGAGCGGCTCAGTTCAGCAGCTCTTATTATCTTCTCCAACTCAGATTAAAGAAGCCATATGAAAGAGAGTCGCCCTGTCTGATGCCCCACTTCGTGGCGAACGGTAAACGGAGAGGTCCTTCCCAATTCTGACGGAGCTGGTGGTATTGCTCAACGTAATTTTAAACAGCCGTATTAGTTTGACGGGGATGCCAAATTCAGACATAGCGGCGTATGGGCAACTGTTTTTAGTGCTGTCGAAAGCGGCTTTAAAGTCGACAAATAGGTGGTGAGTGTCGATTCTTTTCTCGCGGGTCTTTTCCAAGATTTGGCGTATTGAATTCCTAGTCCATGGGGGATCTCCCAGGCCTAAAGCCACACTGTTAAGGCCCAATCAGTTCATTGACGGTGTGCTTCAGTCTTTCACACAATACGCTCGATAGGACCTTGTAACCTATGCTTAGAAGGCTGATCCTGCGGTAGTTGTCGCGAATGGCGGGGTCGCTTTCTTGTGGATTGGGTAATGCACACTTAAATTCTAGTCGTCAGGCATGAGTTCATCTGACCATATTCTGCATAAGAGTTGATGCATGTACATTATCAACTCCTCGCCACCGTACTTGAATAGCTCAGCTGACAAGCTGTCAGCTCCAGCAGATTTGTTGTTTTTCAGCCGCGTTATTGCTATCCGTACCTCGTCATGGTCATCGACTGGGGGCTCAGGTTCTTCTTCTCCACGACTTTCCGTGCTTCTACCATTCAGTAGCGTGGAAAAGTGTTCCCTCCATAATTTAAGTACGTTCTGAACATCGGTAACTAGGTCGCCATTGTTGTTCTTACAGGAGTACACCCTAACTAACTCTCTGGTAAAATGTTCGGGCGTTCTTCCTGTCGGGCAGCATTTCAATCTCTTTGCACTCACGTATTTCGGCCTCCCTCTTCTTGTTGCGGTAAATACGTCTCGCTTCCCTCTTCATATCCCTATAGCGGTCCCACATAGCACGCGTTGCGCCCGATCGCAGCGTGGCCTTGTAGGCGGCATCTTTTTTCTCTGCAGCTTCCTGACACTCCTCATCGTACCAGTTGTTCTTTCGGGCTCGCTGAAATCCGACTACTTCTTCGGCGGCGGTACTTAATGAGCGGGAATTGTGGTTCCACTGCTCGCATATGTCGGCTTGTTGTAGAGAGCTCTCTGAGAGCAGGTATGTGAGTCGAGTTGCGAATGCATTGGCTGTCTGTTGTAATTGTAGCTTTTCGACGTTAAGCTTTCCTTGCATATTTGGAAGCACAGAGGCGGGTGCGTTTCTTGGCTGCAACAAGATAGTGATCCGAATCGATGTTTGTACCTCGGATTGTACGTACGTCTAACACACTGGAAGCATGCCTTCCTTCATCACAACATGGTCGATTTGTTTTCTCGTTTCTCCATCCGGAGACATCCACGTAGCTTGATGAATCTTTTTATGCTTGGGCCCCGGCGAAGTCGATCAGCCTCAATCCGTCGTCGGACGTTTCGTCGTAGAGGCTGAATTTTCCGACGGTGGTTCCAAAGATCCCTTCCTTGCCCACCCTGGCATTGAAGTCGCCAAGCACGAGTCTGATACAATGACGGGGGCAGCGCTCGTACGTGCGCTCCAAGCGCTCATAGAAGAGATCCTTGGATGCCTCATTCTTCTCTTCCGTCGGGGCATGGGCGCAGATGAGCGAGATGTTGAAGAATCTCGCTTTGATGCGGATTATGGCTAGACGCTCGTCCACCGGGGTGAACGACAGTATTCGGCGACGGAGTCTCTCGCCTAGCACAAATCCAACACCGAATTTGCGCTCCTTTACATGGCAGCTGTAGTATACGTCGCAAGGCCCCAGGCATTGCTTGCCTTGCCCCGTCCAACGCAATTCTTGTATGGCGGTGATGTCAGCTTTTGTTCTTACGAGGAGATCAACCAGCCGGGTAGAGGCACTTCCCCATTAAGGCTCCGGGGAAGGAAAGGACGGGGGTGGTTTCACAACCAAATACACGTTTATATAGCGAGCCGCTTGCTCCAAGACAGACCTCCGCTTGCTGCCGCTCCTACTGGTGAACAGACGCTGCAGACTTCAATGAGCCCTTAAATCGAATAAGTCGGAGTGGCCCCACCGAAGCTCCAAATATATATTAAGATGGTAAATTCAATTTTACTTCGAAAACTGCGTCAGAAAATAACTACTTAATCAGCTGTTCATAAAACTTGCAACTGGTTGGCGGTTTTGCGTTTTCGTACTTTCGTGCATATTTCTCTCATTGGGAGTAAATATTGGCTTACTCTCCGAAATTTGCTTACTGTCAAGTTACTGGATTTTTTTGCTGGAGAATACGAGAACACAAGTAATGTGACTTAGGGCCGGTTACTCAATGTCTGGTTAACACTAATCTCCGGTTAAACATAGTTATCGACGTTATCGACTCCCTGTTGTATGCATGGAGTCGAAGACGTCGATGTTTAACCGCAGATTAGAGCTAAACGGACATTGAGTAACCGGCCCTTAATTGTAAACACTTTTATTGCACATCACCATTTTCTTTTAAGTAATAGCCTAGTTTTCTTAATTTAACCACGATGAAAGATTTTTAAAAGTAGTAAACATGCAAGGGTTGCAATTGAACAGCGAAGTTTGTGCTGCCAGACGATTAAATAATGTCAAAAGTAATATCGCAGGATTTTTTACTTCAATTTTTAGGTTTTACAAAATACTGGTTTTTATTACAAAAAAAACATAGCATCCCTGGCGAAAATTTTTAATAAAAAAATCGGTCGAAGAAAAGGGGCAGAACAATTTTGCAGAGAACACCTTTCTGCGTAGGTGGCCTTCAGTCGCGCTTAGGGATTATAACCCTCACTAAGTACAATTCTCCTTTCTGTGTTGCCGAAGAAGAGACGCTGAAATCCTTTTGCAGAGAACACCTTTCTGCGTAGGCAGCCTTCGGCCTCGCTTAGGGATTATAACTATTACTAAGTAGAATTCTCCTATCTGTGTTGCTTAAGAAGAGGGGCTGAACACCTTTTGCAGAGGAAAGCTTTCTGCGTAGGCGGACTTCGGCCGCGCTTGGGGATTATAACTATATGTAACATAGCTGTGGGTTTGAAAGGTCGTGTTATAGTTAGCTCCGCGAAGTTTTTAAATTTCAGCTTTTTTTATTAGCTTAACGCGATTTCAAATGCAAATAGCGATTCATATATATAATCGGAAAGTGAATTTTGCTAAGTAGCAGTGATAGTGACACTAAGAGGATAGTGATAGGCGAAAAGGCGCGCAGAAGCGGCTTCATGTTTTACATCTAGTAAACATAAGACATACATACAAACACAAATAACGAATTGTGAACCATAATAAACACAAGTGTCGATAACACCGTGCGAAAAGGCTTGGGACGTCGGCAAATAAATTAAAAACACTCAAAAGTGCAGTGAAGTGTCAGCCAAGAAAATGGGTGACTGCCATAAGTGCAAAGGCCTAATACGCGGTGAGAGTGAAATCCGCTGTGAGGGCTTCAAACTCGCACTGAGTAACGCTGATTTCACCGAGATTTTTCGTAACTTTGACTAATGCAAGATCGCTCAGCTTGCTAATTTTTTAACCAAAATTGAAGCCAAATTTTAGTTTATAAGCTTTAAATCCAAAATCGTCTTATCACAGGTGTTAATACCGTCCACCTCACCCATAAGCCGTTCAATTTAATGAAGTACTTGCTCATGCTCCTTATGTGCCACTCTGCACACTACGCTTTTTCAAGTTACACTTTCGTGTAACATTCTGCTGTATAACTTTAAAGAAGAGGGATACCCAATCAACTCAAAGTCAAAAAAAATTTTAAAAAATAAATAAACATTAAGGCGCGTTTTAAGTAATGACTAAAAGGATTGGAAAGGCCATTTCTATAAGTGGTGTCATGAAGTGGCATAAACTCCACTCCTGTGGGTTTGCAAAACATTAAAATAAACTGTGCGTAGAACTATGCAAATAAGCGTTTGTACATGTTATACATATGTATTTTGTGTGTGCCGTGTGATATGCTAGCCAAAGTTTCATTTACTGCAGTGATTTAAAAATTAAATACGATCATCAAATCGATCAAACCGTTTTAGTAAACTATTTTGTGAAATTAAATTGACAAAAACGCAAGTAACTGTACTGCTGTACTTTGAGCTAGCCACGCCACACAATCCGCTATTTTTGACAAATATCGCCGGCAAGCGGTAAAATAAAAAAATGCGACAAATAAACAAGTGCATAAAACGGCAGAAGTGGTTGCGTCGCTTAGCAAAGCAGCGGCCAGTCAGCACCATCAGCGCTAAACAAGAAGCGCCAACATCGGAAGAGGCGCCAGAGCCAGGCAGCGCCGAACAACAGCAGCAGCGAATAGTGTCGCCAGAAGTAGCAGCATTGTGGGAAGGGCAGCAGCATACGACAGCGAAGTCGCAAAATTTAAGACAGCGGCGAGGCATGAAATAGCGCAGTGCAGCTAAGTAATTTTAGCGTATACATACTTACGTACATATTTCCATGTTAAGGTAGTAAAAGCAATATATGCACGAATTTGCTGGTAATACGCCGTTAGAGTTAGCGCTATTTTGTTCGCGCCACTGGCGGTAGTTTT
>NW_023458556.1:81376360-81378953 GCF_013731165.1 Rhagoletis pomonella
GCCGTTAGAGTTAGCGCTATTTTGTTCGCGCCACTGGCGGTAGTTTTGTGTTTGCAATTGCAATTTTTTCATTTTATGTGTACAGATTTATATATGCGAGGGTATTGCGGGACAGTCACGTACACAATAATATAAACAATTGAACAAATGATTATTGGAAAATTAAATGAAACAAATAACTCGAATATTTTGTGTATCAGTATTAAATGTATGTATGTTAAATTCCGAAAATTGTAAACATTTTACCGAATCGATTTAGACAATAGAAATTTTAATTGATAATACAGTAAGGCATGGATCGTGATGAAATTTTTAGCTTGACGGTTGACGGTCTTAGGGAAATGTTGGGCGGTTTTGGTTTGTCGACTAACGGACGGAAAGCGACGTTGCAGGACAGGCTACTGGAACACTTCGGCCTGAATGTGAGCGACGGCGATGATACCGATTTCGATGACGCTGCAAGTAGGCGAAGCGTACGTGGGTCCGTGGCTGAGCGTCCAGCATTCACTCTTCGGGACATTGAGGACTCGTTGAGCAAATTTAGCGGGCCCGGTCAGCCGACATTCGATCAGTGGTTGGAGGATTTTGAGGGCAATGCAATGGCTGTGCACTGCTGAAGGGTCTAGCAAAACTTTTTATTAGAAGCCAAATTGGAGTTAGCAGTTGGGATTATTTAAAATCCGCTCTGCGCTCATAGTTTGGCGTCACTATGTCGTCGGCCGAAATACACCGCAGCCTTCGAAGGCGGCGCCAGCGACCAGGAGAAGATCTGCGGGAATACCTGTACGCAACGATGGAGATCAGCAAACCAGTCAGTCTCGATGATTCCAGCTTGATCGAGTATTTGATCGAGGGGATTTCAGATAATCGCGCGAATAAGAGCAACTTGTATCAGGCGCGAAATATCAAGGAGATGAAGGAACAGATCAAGGTGTACGAGAAGATCCGGTCTAGCAAACCACAGACCACGAGTGGGAATTATGTATGTAAAGCCAAGGTCTTCAAGCAGGGATTTACAAAATTCACAGTCCTCAAGCAAAGGGTGTTTCCTCTGTGGTGATAAGTCTCACTTCGCTCGAAATTGTCCACGCAAGAAGATCAGATGTTTTCAATGTGGTAACGAGGGTCATCGAGCGAGTGAGTGCAAGAGCTCTGGAAATAAAGTGAAGACCGAGAGAGCTCCAACAAACAGAGAGCTCAACAATGAGAAGCGGCGACTGGTGGGCATCGGTAACAGTGCAATGACAACAATGGGCGGCTTTACCATCCCAATGCATATCGACGGAATTTCGCTCGACATCACGTTTAATGTGGCAAGGAAGCGGGATTTGAGCTACCCTCTAGTGATAGGCAACAATGTCCTCAAACACGTTGACCTTATCGTTACGGAAGATTGTGCCGTTTTTAAGGAGAAGACGAGAAAGTCCAGTGGACGCGAGGAAGCACTCGAGCGCAAGGCAGTGGCCGGTAATTGCGCTAGTGTGGTACGAGACGGAGCAGATCCGTGTGAAGGTGCAGCGGCGTGGAAGACAGTGGCCGGAAATTCCCCAAATGCTGACCAATTGGAGGAAACTCATTTGTGCGTAAGGCGAAGGCTGGTAATTGCGTAGAGGTTGGGCGAGTCGAAGAGAAATCAGGAGATGGTGCAGCAAAACGCAAGGCAGTGGCAAGTAATTGCGCAAGTGCAAATCCTGAAAATTCGATCACCGATGATTTGAACAATATTTACGATCTGATAACGAATATTGTGAGGAAGTTGAGAAGTGCTTGACCGGCAGATGCGGCTGAGGTTCAGCGTAGACGTGCTGAGATTCGAGATGGTGTCTGTGAACACGGTACGAGTGTTAGGCGTGGTGGTATCGTAGGATCACTATGCGAGCATGCGACGCCAAGCAAGATGGGTGTGTACGAACAAGGTGTGGAATGCTTGAAGTTTCGCGATGGAAGACCTCCAAGTCAAATCAGCGGGCTGCAAGCAGAGTCCGGAAACGTGTGCGTGAGAGCTGGAACGAAGCAAAATAAAAAATGCGAGATAGATGTGAGCAAGACACGAAAGGACAAGCTACAGAGCTCGGTAGCAGCCTACAAGCCAGCTGAATACTCAGTATCACCGGTGGAGCAAGAGCTTCTGCAGAAAGAGCACATCGACGAGTTTGATGCAGAGAGGGAAGAAGTGTGCCACCAATCACACGACATCGCCGGAACACAGCAAGGAAACCGCAGAACGTTTAACGAACTTCGACGAACTGCAAAAGAGTACACCATGGACGAGCTAGTAGCAATCAAGCGAACGCAATACGGACCAGGACTCAGGCTAAACCCAAGATACTTCGCGGCCGCTACACCGCAGAGAAGATCGGCGACCACGGAGGGCTAGGCCGCACAATTACAGTAACCAAATTCTAAAGAAATGGAATCCATCATCCGAGCCCGAATGATAGCGCAGGATGGCCGAATGTGAGAAATGATGAACGCGACCATCGACGTACAAACATACAAGTATGACAGTGGGGAACCGGACTAAGACTCATCGACGAATAAAATAGTTGGGGTGTTCACAGTTCGTTCCAAATAGTGTCTCAAAATGTAGACG
>NW_023458556.1:81379053-81380247 GCF_013731165.1 Rhagoletis pomonella
AGATTCGAGATGGTGTCTGTGAACACGGTACGAGTGTTAGGCGTGGTAGTATCGTAGGATCTCTATGCGAGCATGCGACGCCAAGCAAGATGGGTGTGTACGAACAAGGTGTGGAATGCTTGAAGTTTCGAGATGGAAGACCTCCAAGTCAAATCAGCGGGCTGCAAGCAGAGTCCGGAAACGTGTGCGTGAGAGCTGGAACGAAGCAAAATAAAAAATGCGAGATAGATGTGAGCAAGACACGAAAAGACAAGGTACAGAGCTCGGTAGCAGCCTACAAGCCAGCTGAATACTCAGTCTCACCGATGGAGCAAGAGATTCTGCAGAAGGAGCACATCGACGAGTTTGACACGACATCGCCGAAATACAGCAAGGAAACCGCAGAACGTTTAACGAACATCGACGAACCGCAAAAGAGTACACCATGGACGAGCTAGTAGCAATCAAGCGAACGCAATACGGACCAGGACTCAGGCTAAACCCAAAATACTTCGGGGCCGCTACACCGCAGAGAAGATCGGCGACCACGTAGGGCCAGGCCGCACAATTACAGTAACCAAATTCCTAAAGAAATGGAATCCATCATCCGAGCCCGAATGATCGCGCAGAATGGCCGAATCTGGGAAATGATGTACGCGACCATCGACGTACAAAAATACAAGTATGACAGTGGGGAACCAGACTAAGACTCATCGACGAATAAAACAGTGGCAGGCCAACCTCATATTCACGCACGCCGGCAGTTTACTGTCAAAAATTTCTCATGCACATACAACCTGTATGGGACCAACCGAAATTGACCGGCGTGCGTAAAAAGCTAACTCAAATTACAAGATTTGTGTTGCGTGACATTTCGATTTGACGTTTGTGCTCATTTGACATTTTGACGCGACTGTGAATTAAATTTTTTTAAACAAATGCAGAATAGCTCTGATTTTCAAATAAATAAAATAAATATGGGGGTCGATAGAGATGATCGAGCTGAACATGACGGTATATTTATTTTTTGAGGAAACAACAACTACAGAAGTTATTAAGAGTCAAAGTTCAAATTAAACAACTCTTTAAATCAAAATTTTTTGGAAACGAATGCATGGATTTTAAAAATTTGGATCTAATTTGATAGGAAATTTTATTCCCTTTAATTTGATATAAATATAGTCCTCCCTAAGTAGATTTTTTCTTTCTGTGTTG
>NW_023458556.1:81380347-81381357 GCF_013731165.1 Rhagoletis pomonella
ATTCCTTTCTGCGTACATTAATTAGATTTTTGTGAAAACTAAACAAGTCATATATAAAGTATGTATATCAAATTGAAGGGAGCTAAATTTCCTATCGATTGAGACCAAAACTTTTAAAATCTATACATTCGTTTTAAAGAAATTTTGATTTAAAAAATGGTTTAATTTGGACTTTGACCCTTAATAACTTTTGTAGTTGTTGTTTCTGCATGAAAAGAAATATACCGTTATACTCACCTCAATGATCTCTATCGATACCCATATGTTTTTTTTATTTGATAATCGAAGTTATTCTGCATTTATGCTCAAATTTTGATCAACTTCTGAAATTTGACAGAAATGCAACTCGGAAAAATCACGCGCGCAAATTTATTTCGGTTACTCAAATATGAAAAACTTGCGTGCGTGCGTAGAAAAATTCACGCCGGTAATATTAAGTTTGCCTGTGATAGGGATTGAACCGACCACACTGAACGTACTCAATGATAGACTTGACTAGACAAACGAGGGACCGCAAGAAGACAGGTTGTATTTGACCGCCTTCAAGCGAAGTTCTTTAGCTAGTCGTAGCATTTAAAGTTAGAAACGTATATGTAACCGCGTGTGTGCGAATAAACGTTCAGTTTTGTAAGCATTAAAAGCGCGTTTTAATTAAAGACTAAAAGGATTGGGAAGGGAAAATAGTACCCAAAAATGCTAGCTTAATAGTTTCCGAGTCCCGCCACCTAAATTTCATTCTGGCTATGCCGATGGGAGTGACCACTCCGCCCCCCTTTGCGTAAAAAACTAAAAAAGCTTTCGGTACAAATAAAATAATCCATTTAGTTTTATCAATACTTAAAAACATGCACAGAAAGGTCGACTTTGAACTTTTGAGTGCAGCTAAGCAAAATGTAAGGCCGGATCAAATTTATACTTCAAAAGATAATACAACCTGGTCTAAGAATCCATTTCCTAATGCTAGTCGAGCTCAAATGCGAAATATCGCGTGTGAGCGGTGCGTATTTTAT
>NW_023458556.1:81381457-81384980 GCF_013731165.1 Rhagoletis pomonella
CTGAGCGATCTTGCAATAGTCAAAGTTACGAAAAATCTCGGTGAAATTAGCGTTACTAAGTACGAGTTTGAAGCCCTCACAGCGGATTCCACTCTCACCGCGTATTAGGCCTTTGCACTTATGGCAGTCACCCATTTTCTTGGCTGACACTTCACTGCAATTTTGAGTGTTTTAATTTATTTACCGACGACCCAAGCCTTTTCGCACGGTGTTATCGACAATTGTGTTTATTATGGTTCACAATTCGTTATTTGTGTTTGTATGTATGTCTTATATTTACTAGATGTAAAACACGAAGCCGCTGCTGCGCGCCTTTTCGCCTATCGTCTGGCAGCACCAACTTCGCTGTTCAATTGCAACCCTTGCATGTTTACTACTTTTAAAAATCTTTCATCGTGGTTAAATTAAGAAAACTCGGTTTAAGGGCTCATTGAAGTCTACAGCGTCTGTTCACCAGTAGGTGCGGATGCAAGCGGGTGTCTGTCTTGGTTGTGAAACCACCCCCGTCCCAGCAGTGGGTTGTGCGCTGGGCTTGGGACTCGCCACGTAAAAATCCCTTCCTTCGCCGGACCCTTAATGGGGAAGTGCCTCTGCCCGGCTGGTTGATCTCCTCGTAAGAATAAAAGCTGACATCACCGCCATCCAAGAAATGCGTTGGACGGGGCAAGGCAAGCAATGCCTGGGGCCTTGCGACGTATACTACAGCTGCCATGTAAAGGAGCGCAAATTCGGTGTTGGATTTGTGGTGGGAGAGAGACTCCGTCGCCGAGTACTGTCGTTCACCCCGGTGGACGAGCGTCTAGCCATAATCCGCATCAAAGCGAGATTCTTCAACATCTCGCTCATCTGCGCCCATGCCCCGACAGAAGAGAAGGATGTGGTATCCAGGATCACTCGTATGAGGGCTTGGAGCTCACGTACGAGCGCTGCCCCCGCCACGATATCAAAATCATGCTTGGCGACTTCAATGCCAGGGTGGGCAAGGAAGGGATCTGTGGAACCACCGTCGGAAAATTCAGCCTCCACGACGAACGGCAACGGACTGAGGCTGATCGTTTTCGCCGGGGCCCGAAACGTGGTAGTATGCAGTACTAGGTTCAAGCATAAAAAGATTCATCAAGCAACGTGGCTGTCTCCGGATCGAAAAACGAGAAACCAAATCGATCAGGTTGTGATAGACGGAAGGCATGCTTCCAGTGTTTTGGACGTACGTAGAATCCGAGGTCCAAACATCGACTTGGACCACTATCTTGTTGCAGCCAAGATACGCACCCGCCTCTGTGCAGCAAAAAATGTGCGTCCAAATATGTAAGGAAAGCTTAACGTCGAAAAGTTGCAATCACAACAGACAGTCAATGCATTCGCTACTCGACTCACACACCTGCTCTCAGAGAGCTCTCTTCAACAAGCCGACATATGCGAGTAGTGGAACCACATTTCCCGCTCATTAAGTACCACCGCCGAAGAAGTAGTCGGATTTCAGCGAGCCCGAAAAACAACTGGTACGATGAGGAGTGTCAGGAAGCTGCAGAGAAAAAAGATGCCGCCTACAGGGCCACGCTGCGATCGGGCGCAACGCGTGCTATGTGGGACCGCTATAGGGATATGAAGAGGGAAGCGAGACGTATTTGCCGGAACAAGAAGAGAGAGGCCGAAATACGTGAGCGTGAAGAGTTTGAAATTCTGGCCGACAGGAGGAACGCCCGAACATTTTACCAGAGAGTTAGTTAGGGCGTACTCCTGTAAGTACAACAATGGCGACCTAGTTACCGATGTTCAGAACGTACTTAAATTATGGAGGGAACACGTTTCCACGCTACTGAATGGTAGAAGCACGGAAAGTTGTGGAGAATAAGATCCTGGGCTCCCAGTCGATGACCATGACGAGGTACGGATAGCAATAACGCGGCTGAAAAAAAAAAAGCTGCTGGAGCTGACAGCTTGTCAGCTGAGCTATTCAAGTACGATGGCGAGGGGTTAATAATGTGCATGCATCAACATTATGCAGAATATGGTCAGATGAACGCATGCCTGAAGACTGGAATTTAAGTGTGCAATCCACAACAAAGCGACCCCGCCATTCGCGACAACTACCGCAGGATCAGCCTTCTAAGCATAGGTTACAAGGTCTTATCGAGCGTATTGTGTGAAAGACTGAAGCACACCGTCAATGAACTGATTGGGCCTTATCAGTGTGGCTTTAGGCCTGGGAGATCCACCATGGACTAGGAATTCAATACGCCAAATCTTGGAAAAGACCCGCGAGAAAAGAATCGACACTCACCACCTATTTGTCGACTTTAAAGCCGCTTTCGACAGCACTAAAAACAGTTGCCCATACGCCGCTATGTCTGAATTTGGCATCCCCGTCAAACTAATACGGCTGTTTAAAATTACGTTGAGCAATACCACCAGCTCCGTCAGAATTGGGAAGGACCTCTCCGTTTACCGTTCGCCACGAAGCAGGGCATCAGACAGGGCGACTCTCTTTCATGCGGCTTCTTTAATCTGAGTTGGAGAAGATAATAAGAGCTGCTGAACTGAGCCGCTCAGGAACAATTTACTACAAGAGCGTGCAATTGCTGGCTTATGCCGACGATATCGATATCATCGGTAACAAAAACCACGAAGTCTGTTCTGCCTATTCCAAGTTGGATAAGGAAGTATCTCCTGTCAACAAACAAACAGTCAGCACATTCGCGCCTTGGCGCCGACGTCACTCTTGACAGTTATAATTTCGAGAAAGGAATTCTCTACATCGTTTATTTGGGAACCACCATTAACACCGATAATAATGTCAGCATGGAAATCCAACGCAGAACCAATCTTGCCAACAAGTGTTACTTTGGATTGAGTAGGCAATTCAGGAATAAAGTCCACTCTCGACGTACGAAAACCACACTTTGGTATATGGCGCAGAAGCATGTACAATGACAACATCCAGTGAGGTGGCTCTTGGAGTATTCGAGAGAAAGATTTTGTGGAAGATTTACGGGCCTTTACGTGTTGGCGACGGCGAGTACCGCAGACGATGGAACGATGAGCTGTATGAGCTTTACAACGACATGGACATAGTGCAGCGAATTAAAATACAGAGGCTCCGCTGGCTTGGTCATGTCGTTCGAATGGACACCGACGCTCCAGTTCTGAAAGTATTCAACTCGGAACACGCTGGTGGTAGCAGAGGAAGAGGAAGGCCCCCACTGAGATGGAAAGACCAGGTGGAGCAGGACTCGGCTTCACTTGGCATTTCCAATTGGCGCAAGTTGGCACAGAAAAAAACGACTGGCGTGCTTTGTTGAACACGGCCAAAATCGCTTAGGCGGCTACAGCTCCAAGTAAGAAGAAGAATATATATTTAAAAAGGTTTATTTTGTCAATTAAAACCCCAAATCACCACAAACGATTCTTTTGGTAATGTGAAATGCATTAAGCATCATGTCATAAGCAGTTTTTCTTACTAGCAAATAGTTACTAGTAAAAATTTATCCAGTACAAATCCAGTAAAACTTCCAAGTTCAGC
>NW_023458556.1:81385080-81386349 GCF_013731165.1 Rhagoletis pomonella
TCTCACATTCCATGCTACTGGAATCTTCCATTTTGCTACTGGAATTTTCCGACATTTTATTGCTGGGATTTTCTGACGTTTTAGCGCCAAGATTCCCGCCAATTTTTACGAGCCCCCCCGCGCTGGCGAGCTCATAGAAATTTGTAATTTTTTAATTTTTTAAAATTCTCGGTTTCTTGGATGTACCACGAATTTCAGTCTTCAGCCTCTGACGTCGTCGACCATGCGGTCGACGTCGCCATTACGGCTGGCTTTTTATTGCCTGCCACAAGTGGCAGTTTTTTCTTTTTTAATTTTGGCACAATTGAAATAGAGTCTTTTTCAGAGTGAAAAAGAGGGATAAAAGCACACGATTTATGTTGGAACTATATTTAATATGATCGAGCCAAAAACTCACCTGAATTTGCCAAAGCTGCACCCAAATGCAAAAAGTTACTTTATGCTATTTATTAGCGCGACGCACAATTATATTATTTGAATTAGTTTAAGTTAGCTTGCATGCAAGCGCACAAAGAATGCTTCCCACACAGAAAGCCCTTTATTCTATTTTTTGCGATTCAAACACAAGTCAAATAAGAAACGTGGGAGATACACAGTCACTACAAAAACGCGACGAACCACCTCGCCCGAATGCCAAAATCCGAATGGCAGCTAAAAATTAAAATTTTTTTTTATGTATGTATACGCATGCGCGAAATGCTAAGCAGTACGAAAACGCACGTTTTTCATTGTCTTGTCTCTTTCTGTTATCGATTGCAGTACATTTTGTCAGTGTACAATGGATAGTTTCTTTTCGATATGGTCACCATTTTTTGCAGGGTAGTCAGTTTTCCCACTAATTTAGTCGAAAATCATAGGTCAGGCTTTTTGCAGGGGAGTGGAAAATTTTCGATACATCGAAGGAAAACATCGATATTTTCGACGCATCGATCTTTTTCCGACATCTTTAGAATAGTAGGATTAAAGCTGAAGCCAGATGAAATAGCTTTGTTTTGATTATGCACTTGTCCCCAGTTATAATTAAAAAGATTACAAGGAAAAGTGCAACACAACCACCTTATCCTCATGGCCATATAGTAAAAGGAGTGTTCACTGGCATTTCCGTTGAAGTATAAGAATCCGACAGCATTAGGCGAATTTATGAGAAAGCATGTTATGGAAAGGGTAACAAATCTAGGGGTGCCTCAAGCGTAGTCGCAACAAATGTAGCACATAATACCGGATGCCTTACGTTGGAGTTAGAAGAGTCGTGCTTTTTGTCATACTTTT
>NW_023458556.1:81386449-81395738 GCF_013731165.1 Rhagoletis pomonella
CCACAGCTTTATATAACTTTATATAAATGCAAATGGTTACCTGCAGTGGCAACGGCAGTCTCACTCTGCTCAAGTAACTTGCTGACAGTTCTTTTGTTTTCCCTGTGCTGAGCTCTTTCCGCACGCTGGGAACCCCCCAGATTTTCTTCGTAAATAGTAGGCACCGCACCACGTTTTAAACGACGAAGTTTTGCAAAACCTAAGGCGTTTACGAAAACGATATTAAATGCAATTAATATGAAAATACACAATATGTTACCCATTTCGAACTGTGTATTATTTTCAATATCTTCACTAGTAAAGTGCTTCATGCACACATAGCTCGATTTGGTGTTTAATGCATAATCGCCGGCGGAACTTCTTCCACTTTTTCGCCAGGTTCGCTTCCGTAGGAAACGAAAAAAACTTATATCGCATGCTTTCGTTTTGTTTTTACTATTACACTTTGCCACTGCACACTTCATTTTGCAGTTTTTGCATTTCAATAATTGTTAAAAACCACGCAGAAATATTAACGCACAAATATTAAAATTGTTATTTGGTTTTTTCGTATGCTCAGTACAGTACAGTTGATTCTGTCAAAATCACAAAGAGCGGATTAGCGGTACAGCGATTGGCGCAATCTCTATTTCTCTCAATCGTGGAATCATGGTCCATATTCCGGCAACTCATTTTAAGGTAGTAGAAATTGCGGAAAAATTTTGGCCCGTTTTACTCCGTTTTTCGTACTATTTTTAGAATAATATGGAAGTCTAAAGTATTTTTGTACCTTTATTAATTTCGAAAACTAACTCAATGCTGAATTTTTTGGAGATTTTGGAGGTTTCTTACAAGGAAAAAATAAAATCGATTAGATTTTTCCGCGGGATGAGAAAGTTAAATAAAAGCTTGTAAAAAGGAAATCAGCTAAACGAAATAAAAATGTTCCCTCGTTTTGAGTAGATATAATTAAAAATTATATTTTATAATTAAGGGTTCTAAATGTTGTCGGTTACACACACCTCAGTTATTTGAGAATTTATTTAAATCCTTAATGCGGAAATGCATTTGGCATTTGAATAAAAATTTTTTAACTCTTTCCGGCAATTGAGAGGTGGTCGGTGACCGCAACATTTTCTCCATAAAATTTGCACCGGTCAATGTGGCTCTCTTGGTCAACCTTGGAGGTAGAAAAGCGGTTGACCGTGCAACAAAAACACTGAAAAAGAAGACCTTAGGTTTTCCTTACTTGCAAATAAATGTTATGTATACCTGGTTGGATATGGTACCAAAAACAAAGTTAAATGTGGTGGGTTGTTATGCAAATGCACTGGGCACTAAAAGGCATTGTATCCTATTGCTTAAAAATACGTTTCACTGGATCAAATGCAGTGGTCGAAAGCTTTTTTATTTTGCAAATTTTCAACTAGCCCATTCTGTATACCAAACTTTAGTGGAGGCATAAATTTTACCTGCACAACAGCTAGTATTAGCATTACTAAACTTAACTAGTTTTTTAAACTGCTTACTAATAGTAAAACGATTTATTTCATTGAAAACATCGAATTTTATAATTTGTAACTCAGAGTTTCAGATTTGCAACACGAAAATGCATAATGAAGAGGTAAAAAAACAGCGATGCAAACGCTTTCTTTTAGAGCGATATCATGAAAAGGAGTTGTTGCGTGCGATAGCAGTTTTTAATAAAACACAATTTTTTTAGTATGCGAATAATACGCTATACCAGACATGGGCACTTTTTTGCCCGCGCAGTAGCGAAAGTTCGAGCGCGGGCTGGAGAAAGGGAAAAACAGTTTACGGAAGGAAGGGTATGAAAGTTGCGAAAAAATTATTTATACCCCACCGACATCATGTTCATCGCAGTACGGCTGCGGTAATACTGACTTTGTGTACCAAACAAAGAGCATACATTGTCCTCATATACAAAATAAGCCATCGTTCGGACCTCACTCCGATAGGAGTAGATTTGTTCCGTTTTGTTGAAAAAATTTTAAACCTAGTCCCCTACTTCGCTCAACTGAAAATCTGCTCCGTTTTGTTGCATCAACAAATTTACTCTTCAAATAGAAAGGAGGTGGGGTTTTTAATAGCAAACTAAAAGTTATATTTTACCTTTTTATCGACACGATTGTTACATTGGTTAGCTACAGCAACTTTGCAAATACACTTGAATTCGTGAATAGGCCCTCACAATCGTCCGATTTGAACCCGATCGAAAAATATTGCTCTGTCTAAAGTTCTGTAATTGCGTCGTAACAATTGTCCCGGTAATCAAAGAATGAAATAACTTTTTATTAATTTTAACCAAGGCATTTTAACTTGAATGATAATTGCTCGCCTCTACACGGGTCGATTTTCTAGTAGATTTGTGTCGTTCAACCAAAATCGACCCGTGTAAATGACATCTCAACCACTAGCTGGTCGATTTTCCAGTCTACAGATATCGACCTTATAAGGCCGCTTTAGCTCCTTATTTGTACAAGGATACGAGGAGAAATGAATTGTTTTTATAAAGATAAGAAATGCACATCTACACGAATGTTTGATATTTACTTCCATTTTTGTAGTCCGAACCCAGCAAAGAGCGCTCGGTGAAGGTCAGCTAGTAATCAAATTTGCCAACAGGGCTGCCAAACATGCATAGCTATGAAGTGCCATATTGAGGATAAAAAAGTGCTAAAACGTGCCAAATAGAAAATTAAATGTGCCAAAAAAGGTGTCATTCTCTTTAGTTCTACCCATTAGCACTAAAATTAGACAAATTAAAACAAAAGCCCAATGTCAAAGTAAGATAAACCAGTTGTATACACTATAGAAATTAGAAAATTTTAGTTGAGAAGAAGTACACTCAAAATTGAAAAATTCAGTGCCATTTCAAGTAAAATAGTGCAAAAAATGGCACGGTTTGAGCCAAGTTGGCAGCCCTGATCGCCAAGTTTTTTATTTATAAAAGCACCAAAATACTGAAAATAGCGAAATTTCCCCCCCAAAAAAAGAACACCAATTTTGTGTTGCTGTGTTTAATGGTATTTTCGTATATAAAGCTGTATGTTCAAATATTTTAAGTAATCACACAATGAAACTTGTAAATATTACCAACTATGCGCAGTTAATCAATTTAATAAATTTAATTTGCAAAATGTTTTTTTTATTCGTAAAACAATTTCCAAAACTTGGTTTTTCTAGAGGCTTTATTTTCATGCAATTGCTTACTTTTGTACAAACGCGCACACCCAGCTAATTAGTAGAACATTCTATGGATTCCGTGATATAGACTGTAGGAAAATATTGCGTTTGGATTATCTTGGAGCATATTATCCAGAGGAGAAGCTCGGCCAAACACTAACATATGTGTTAGTCAAATACAATGTCTCCATAGAATCACGTTTTTATTATAAAATTGCCTTGAAAAGGGCACCAAAGAACAAAACAAGCGCTAAACTAAACAATTTTCGCCTTTTAATTCCCTAAACGCACATAATTTCTTGCGAAAGGCACAAAGTTGGCAACAGTTATATCGATGTCAAATTTGCTCATATACAAGCATGGACAGAGAGTGAGCGCCTGTTTAAAGAGCGTAAGCATCACATGCAAATACATGCGAGAGCTTAACAAAGCGAACGCAAATTCATTCAAACGTAATTGGCACACTAACACAATCACGCTTTCAGCTCGCGTTTACTTGTGGCAATGATCACATATACACTCCTCGTCATTTGAATTGCACACCCTTTCAATTCTTAGTATTTACAGTTTTCCGTTTGTTTATTTAATATAAATTTTTGTAAAAATATCGTCACTACATACGAATAAAGGCGCGCTGGTGTTGTGACGGTGAAAAAAGCGTTTAAAAAAATTTTGCGAAAAAAGATGCTTATAAAAAACTTTGGCGAAGTATGTTAAGAGTATTTGACGCTGAAATTTTTTTATGCGTCTTTTTTGCCGTCAACTTTTGAGCTCGCGCCTTTATTCGTGTCTAGTGACGATATAGCATATTCTACGGGTAAATGCAATTTTAAAATTTTTTACAAACTAAAACTAAAAAAAGGAAGGTTTATTTTCCACTTCTTGGGCAGCATTTTATATGATTTTTTCGTTTTTCTCGAGAGCTGGAAACAGTTCTTAAAAAAGGTCAACATAGTAGTGTGCCATCCTAATGACCTGCAGTGAATAAGTTAATAATATTTTTAGAAAAATTTCTGATACGCAGTTTTGTAGTCCATTCAATTATAGTGTAATTAAGTGCAAGTTTGAAGTGATTCTAAAACAGCCCCGATTTTTCAGATTCATTTATTTTTTATTGACAGTGCTGCGAATTTATTCCATATAAAAGTTTTGTCGAGCATACTTTGTATGAGAGAAAATGCGCAGCACTATCACCAAAAAAAATGTCAAAAATCACCGCTTTTTTACAGACACTTGAAACTTGCACTTTAATGTACCCCTTTGTTGATATCTTTTTAACTCTGTATAAAGTTTTAAAATCGGATGTAATTCATATTAAATAAACAAAATTAAAAGTGTAAATACTAAAGATTAAAAATTTGAGCTATTCAAATGACGAGGGTGTATGTGGCGTACGTTTGGGAGAGTGAGCCTTTTTACTCCAGAACTGCGTGTGCAGTGGCTCTCATTGCTATACGTGTATTAGTAAGATTTGTTGCCCCCTTCCCGTTTGCCCATGATTTTCCCCTGATCCAGCCCGCGAAATGGGCTCGCTTGCCCATACGGGCAAAAAAGCCCATACGGGCAAAAGTGCCCATGTCTGCGCTATACTTTTAAAATTTTGTGTATTTCTGCGTCTTTTCTGCTGTGCCGTACAACTTCAAATAATTTAACTTTTTCCACGACATGACGTGATATAGAATTTGATGAGGACCGTTAGGCTGTATTCCTATGTACAGTGACGGGCAAAACTGTGACATGGTGTAACACTTTTTACTTCAGCTATCGCTATCTTTCCAAGTTCTAACGACTTTCATACTTTTGTTGTATATTCTTTTTGGTACATCCCTTCTCCCTCTCTCATAACGATTTGAAGTCAATACAACAATAAAAAAACCAGCTGACAAAAATGTAAATTAAGGCAGAGGTTACAGTTTTGCACTCATAGATTTTTAAGGACTTTTTAACAATTTTCACGAAAAAAAGAACTACTAACACAATGTTCAGTACTCTCTGCTTGTTTCAGTTCCCGGAACCGATTTGGCATACCTTATTTGTATCCACGGTGGAGAGAATACAGAGGTGGCGCCGATGACGATACCGCTACTCGGCTCTCAGTGATTTTGACAAAATCAGCTGTTTTGGTGACGTCATAGCATGAACGAAAGACACAAGATCACGTAAGAACAAGAGAGTGAAAAAAGTCGATTTTTTGAGCGGGTTCTACGCCATCTTGTTTCACTGGAAAACGAGCGAAAAGTAAACAAAGCAAAGAAAACAACGAAAACCAAAATTAGCCGAAATTATTGTCAGCCACTTTAAACGCACAATTTAGGTAAAATGATGCAACAAAATGCTATAAAATGTGTTGTCATGTTGAATTAACTCTTGAATAAAATTGTAAAATAGTGGTGCTTGTGATGTAAACAAACGCTCAGCTGACGAACCCGCTTTCGCAAACTTTTTTCTCAAAACCAGTTACAAATACAACGTCGCGTTCTTACGTGATCTTGTATTTTTGGTTCATGACGTCATAGTAGAGAAGACAGCAGTAGTGATGTGCTGAGTCAATACTTTTAAGTACCCAATACTCTCGATACTCAGTACCGAAACATTTAGGTTTCGAATAGAAGCGCACATAGGCCAAAAATATGGAAAAAACGCCTAACAAAACCCGAATGTAAGAGCCAATAGAGCTTTTTTACTAATTCAAATGAAAGATGTATATATGTCGGTTCGATGCCATAATACAGAGAAACCCTTACTTGTTTGAAGCATTTTTGTTCCAGCTGAATCGGACGATATCATTTTTGTAGCCCTGGGACAGGTTCTGTAACCAGTTAACGACAATTTTCGAATCGGTATCGGTTTTTTCGACGTTTGATATCAAATATTTGTAAGTCAACAAGTGCGATATCGATCCGAAACTTGTCGCTAACTGGCTACAGAATCTCTCCCGTGAAAGGCTTCTTCATCCGTCAAAGTATTTTTCTTGAACCTTGGATCGACTAAGGTTAAAACTGATAAAATAATATTTTTCTGTGGCGATAAGTTCAAGTGTTTTAGCCGATATCATATAAATTAGTAATGAAAATTTTTTCTAAACCTGAAATGCATATAATGGCGAGGGTTTAATGTAAATAATCGGTATCGGATACCGAAAAGGAAGTATAGGGTACCGAAATCTTTTTTAAGTATTGGGGACAATTCAGCACATCACTAGTCGCCCTCATTCTCGCCGCTCTCAGTTGTCAACTCTACGGTGACGTCACGCTAAAATTACTCTCACGAATTCTGCTGCAATCGGCGCAATCTTGTATTCTATCATTCTTGATTTGTATCTCTGCAAAAATTCTGGAGGTATATCCTTAGTTTCCTTTCACAGCTCATGTACTCGATTTTACGGACTTGGATACTTAGTAAGCTGTGCTTTTAGTTGTTTTCGCAAATTCTCAATGAG
This sequence comes from Rhagoletis pomonella, assembly GCF_013731165.1. NCBI lineage: Eukaryota > Metazoa > Arthropoda > Insecta > Diptera > Tephritidae > Rhagoletis > Rhagoletis pomonella. Next base: position 81,393,075 of record NW_023458556.1, read on the forward strand.
ATTCATGCCCACGGATTGTGGAGGTCATTTGAAATTAGCAAATTTTTGCTTTTGTATCCAGTCTTTGCGAATATGTGCAGTGTGTTTTGGGTGATTTTTCAGCAGAAACTCTCATTTTTTCGACTACATCTTGCAAATTTTGTTGAAATATGAACAGATACTGTTCCTCACGCATAAGAAGAAGCATGCATTTTGTTGATTCAGAGTTGTATACAAAATTACTGTGGTATGAAAGGGAGCAACAACCGGACTATGGCAGAGTGGCACAAGTCATGAATGTGTAATAGTGCCCGAAACTAATTGCAAAATTGTAAAAACATTGCAAGTTATTGTCTATTATAGATACTAGTACAGATAGTTCATAGTTCAGTGTAAAATAATTAATATTATACCGTACATGGTAATGAACTGTTAAATGCTGAAAACGCTTGTAACATGTAGATCACTAAAACTTGGGTGTGCTTAATGGACTGTCTGGGCGATTAGGGCAATTGCGAGGTGGACGATGACCGCAACATTTTCTCCATACAATTTGCATTGGTTAATGTGGCTGTCTTGGTCAAACTTGGAGGTAGAGAAGCGGTTCACCGTGAAACAAAAACACTGAAAAAGAAGACCTTCGGTTTTCCTTACTTGCAAGTAAAAGTTATGTATACCTGGCTGGATATGGTACCAAAAACAAAGTTAAATGTGGTGGGTTGTTATGCAAATGCACTGGGCACTAAAAGGCATTGTATCCAATTGCTAAACAAAAATGTTCCATCGTTTTGAGTAGATATAATTAACAAGTAATTTTTAGCAAAAAAAAACCGACTTCAACTCTCATATGAAAAAATTATATATATATATATATCTCAGGATCCAGATTCCGACGAACTGATAACCTCCTTTTTTGGAAGTCGGTTAAAAATAATGTTTTACAATTAAGGGTTCTAAATGTTGTTGGTTACACACACCTCAGTTATTTGAGGATTTATTTAAATCCTTAATGCATAAATGCATTCGGCATTTGAATAAAAGCTTTTTAACTCTTTCCGGCAATTGCGAGGTGGACGATGACCGCAACATTTTCTCCATAAAATATGCACCGGTCAATGTGGCTCTCTTGGTCAAACTTTTCCTTACTTGCAAATAAAAGTTATGTATACCTAGCTGGATATGGTACCAAAAACAAAGTTAAATGTGATGGGTTGTTATGCAAATGCACTGGGCACTAAAAGGCATTGTATCCAATTGCTTAAAAATACGTTTCACTGGATCAAATGCAGCGATCGAAAGCTTTTTTATTTTGCAAATTTTCAACTAGCCAATTCTGTATACCAAACCTTAGTCGAGGCATAAACTTTACTTGCACAACAGCTAGTATTAGCATTACTAAACTTAATTAGTTTTTTAAACTGCTTACTAAACGTAAAACGATTTATTTCATTGAAAACACCGCAATTTTATAATTCATAACTCAGAAATTCAGATTTGCAACACGAAAATGAATAATGAAGAAGAGATAAAAAAACAATGATGCAAACGCTTTCTTTTAGAGCGATATCAAGAAAAGGAGTTGCTGCCTGCGATAGCAGTTTTTAATAAAACACAATCTTTGGAGTATGCGAACAATACGCTATACTTTTAAAATTTTGTGTATTTCTGCGTCTTTTCTGCTGGGCTGTACAACTTCAAATATTTTCACTTTTTCTACGACATGACGTGATATAGAATTTGATGAGGACCGTTAGGCTGGATTCCTATGTAAATCAAAGTGTACATGATGTGTGTGTGTATTTAAATATATGCATTATACATTATCTTTAACAAACATATGCTTAATAGTACAAAACAGAAAAGAGATGTCATTATTTTTGAGCACAGCAGAAATACTTATTTAACATACATAAGTTACATAATAACATAGGAACTACACTACTCAGCTTTACTTATCGGCGGCAATAGGAGTAGTTCTAGTACTATTTTCCTTAAGTTTTGTGGTATAAATATGTTAGTAGGCATCATTGGAAATAAGCGTACTGATTTTGTCAAAATTACAACAAACACGTCGCTACTGACAACACCTTATTATTATTCCACCGTGATCCGAATCCATATTAAACATTTTTACCGTGTCTTGCAGCGACTTGATTGCTTGAAAATTTCGCATCAATTGGGCACGATCAGAGCAAAGCCATAATTGTCGACATCACTGATTCATAGCGTATGCTCATGTATGTGTGAAAGCAGCGCAGTTTTTCCCCCGTGTACGTGTAAAAGCAGAAGAGAAAAATTTGGCACGCGTGCCTATGAAATGGCCACCCTTGCTTTAGAATCAAAAAGCCCTCCTCTAGACCCACCTATTTGTTTTTTTTTCTGGTTTTCGTGCAAAGTAGGCTGTCTACCAAACCAGCAACTATACATCTGTCGTCATACTTAATAGGGCCATACAAGTTGCCTGTAAAATTGCCTCGTAAACACCGTATTACATATGAATCAAATACTTACAAAAATCGCCGCCAAATTTAATTCCACTCTTTATTAGACATCCCTTGGCTTTTAGATACATGTAGGCGGCAAGGCTTTCCAAAAATTCCGATTTATTATCTTTGCTTGTGTATGCATAAGACTCCCAAAAAGTATGACAAAAAGCACGACTCTTCTAACTCCAACGTAAGGCAT
>NW_023458556.1:81395838-81402381 GCF_013731165.1 Rhagoletis pomonella
AAAAAAGTATGTATAGAGAATGTAAACAAACACAGGGTTGCAAGGAAAAAAAGTTGAACGAGCTCAAAGTTGGCTGGCGACCAACTTTGTTGAAAGCGATTAGTTGAAAGGCCGTTCGGACGAGGTGATTTTTGCTTTCAACTAAAAGTTGCCTGAAAAATCGCCTCGTGGGAAAGCCTTTAGAACAACGATGAGAGAATGAAGAGAATAAGTCGCTCACGCGTTTGATGAAACAGTGTTGTTACACGATTTCGAGTTGAAAATTATAAAAAAGGGTTTTTTTTTTATTTTGTAAATTGTGTGAAAGGGAGATATAATATTAAAGAATTAACCTTTCAATATAATTTAATTCACGTGCATTGCTTGCTTAGATTTCTTATTATAATTAAAATTAAATTAAAGCAAATATTCTAATTAATTTGTATTACTCTTCTTATTTTGAATTAAAAGAAAAGGAATTTCTTAGCATTATTTTAAATTCATCTTTTTATTTATGTGCGTATGTACGTAATAATTTATTAATTCAAAACTTGGGAATAAGGGGAAATGGCGCTATAATGGCCGTGCGATTTCTTCATGACACACCAAACATTGTGCTCTCCCTCCCCATTACTAGTGAGTAAAAAATCTACATCCGAATCATGGCAAGAATGATAGAATACAAGATTGCGCCAATGAGAGAGGATTTTTGAGCGTAATTTTTGCGTGACGTCATCTTGGTGTAATTGCGAGAAAAACACGTAGCAATAATTTTGGACATGTAGCCGTTTAGGTAAGTACGATTTTTAGCACCTGAAAAAATGGATAAGAGGGTTTGCAATTTCATGTAGACCAAAAGGAAGGTGTGCAGCAATTGCTCGCCATTGTAAAAAGCAATGCAGAGTGCATATTTATATTTGTGGACGGTAGCCAACCACCATAAACTCCACAGCTGCTGACTCCACAGCTTAATATAACTTTATATAAATGCAAATGGTTACCTGCAGTGGCAACGGCAGTCTCACTCTGCTCAAGTAACTTGCTGGCAATTCTTTTGTTTTTCCTGTGCTGAGCTCTTTCCGCACGCTGGGAACCCCCCAGATTTTCTTCGTAAATAGTAGGCACCGCACCACGTTTTAAACGACGAAGTTTTGCAAAACCTAAGGCGTTTATGAAAACGATATTAAATGCAATTAATATGAAAATACACAATATGTTACCCATTTCGAACTGTGTATTATTTTCAATATCTTCACTAGTGAAGTGCTTCATGCACACATAGCTCGATTTGGTGTTTAATGCATAATCCCCGGTGGAACTTCTTCCACTTTTTCGCCAGGTTCGCGTCCGTAGGAAACGAAAAAAACTTATATCGCATGCTTTCCTTTTGTTTTCGCTATTACACTTTGCCACTGCACACTTCATTTTGCTTTGTAATGTCTCAATAATTGTTAAAAACCACGCAGAAATATTAATGCACAAATTTTAAAATTATTATTTGGTTTTTTCGTATGCTCACAATCAACAATTGCACCAAGATGACGTCACGCACACAGCTGATTCTGTCAAAATCACAAAGAGCTGATTATCGGTGCCGCGATTGGCGCAATCTCTATTTCTCTCAATCGTGGAATCATGGTGGAATAATACAAGGTGTTGTTAGTAACTTAACCTCTTTTTTTCGGTACGCATATTCCGGCAACGCACTCCGTTTTTCGAACTATTTTTACAATAATATGGAAGTTTAAAGTATTTTTGTACCTTTATTAATTTCGAAAACTAACTCAATGCTGACTTTTTTGGAGATTCTTTGTTCTTACAAGGAAAAAATAAAATCAATTAGATTTATCCGCGGGATGAGCAAGTTAAATAAAAGCTTGTAAAAAGGAATTCAGCTAAACGAAATAAAAATATTCCATCGTTTTGAGTAGAAGTAATTAAAAATAATATTTTATAATTAAGCGTTCTAAATGTTGTTGGTTACACACACCTCAGTTATTTGAGGATTTTAGGATGAATAAAAGTTTTTTAATTCTTTCCGGCAATTGCGAGGTGGACGATGACCGCAACATTTTCTCCATAAAATTTGCACCGGTCAATGTGGCTCTCTTGGTCACACTTGGAGGTAGAAAAGCGGTTCACCGTGCAACAAAAACACTGAAAAAGAAGACCTGCGGTTTTCCTTACTTGCAAATAAAAGTTATATATACCTGGCTGGATATGGTACCAAAAACAAAGTTAAATGTGGTGGGTTGTTATGCAAATGCATTGGGCACTAAAAGGCATTGTATCCAATTGCTTAAAAATACCTTTCACTGGATCAAATGCAGTGGTCGAAAACTTTTTTATTTTGCAAATTTTCAACTAGCCAATTCTGTATACCAAACTTTAGTCGAGGCATAAACTTTACTTGCACAACAGCTAGTATTAGCATTACTAAACTTAATTAGTTTTTTAAACTGCTTACTAAACGTAACCCGATTTATTTCATTGAAAACACCGCAATTTTATAATTCATAACTCAGAAATTCAGATTTGCAACACGAAAATGAATAATGAAGAAGAGGTAAAAAAACAATGATGCAAACGCTTTCTTTTAGAGGGATATCAAGAAAAGGAGTTGTTGCCTGCGATAGCAGTTTTTAATAAAACACAATTTTTGGAGTATGCGAATAATACGCTATACTTTTAAAATTTTGTGTATTTCTGCGTCTTTTCTGCTGGGCTGTACAACTTCAAATATTTTCACTTTTTCTACGACATGACGTGATATAGAATTTGATGAGGACCGTTAGGCGGGATTCCTATGTAAATCAAAGTGTATATGATGTGTGTGTGTATTTAAATATATGCATTATACATTTATCTTTTACAAACATATGCTTAATAGTACAAAACAGAAAAGAGATGTCATTATTTTTGAGCACAGCAGAAATACTTATTTAACATACATAAGTTACATAATAACATAGGAACTACACTACTCAGCTTTACTTATCGGCGGCAATAGGAGTAGTTCTAGTACTATTTTCCTTAAGTTTTGTGGTATAAATATGTGAGTAGGCATCATTGGAAATAAGCGTACTGATTTTGTCAAAATTACAACAAACACGTCGCTACTGACAACACCTTATTATTATTCCACCGTGATCCGAATCCATATTAAACATTGTATTACATATGAATCAAATACTTACAAAAATCGCCGCCAAATTTAATTCCACTCTTTATTAGACATCCCTTGGCTTTTAGATACATGTAGGCGGCAAGGCTTTCCAAAAATTCCGATTTATTATCTTTGCTTGTGTATGCATAAGACTCCCAAAAAGTATGACAAAAAGCACGACTCTTCTAACTCCAACGTAAGGCATTCGGTATCATGTGCTGCATTTTTTGTGACTACGCTTGAGGCACCCCTAGATTTGTTACCCTTTCCATAGCATCCTTTCTCATAAATTCGCCTAATGCTGTCTGAATCATATACTTCAACGGAAATGCCAGTAAACACTCCTTTTACTATATGGCCATGAGGATAAGGCGGTTGTGTTGCACTTTTCCTTGTAATCTTTTTAATTATAATTGGGGACAAGTGCATAATCAAAACAATACTATTTTATCTGGCTTCAGCTTTAAAGTCAGCTACTGCTAATATTGGCAGTCGCTGCCGCAGCAAATACAATACGGCGTTGTCAGTCACAGCTTTTTTTGACATTCCCTTTTGTTTGTTTACATTTTTGTTGTTGTCTTTTAGGCTTCAGTGACATGAACAGAAGTTGGCTGCATTTTATTAATGTCAAATTCAGCACGTGAAGTTTGCTGCGATGAAGGCAGTGGCAGTGAGTTTAGAATTTGGGCTAAACTGAGCAGTACTGCCAGCTGCCACTGCTGTATTGTGAGTCGCTTCATTGGACACCACACTTTCTAAAAACCAGCTGATTTCGAAAAACTGCCACTGGCACTGCGTTATTGTATTTCGGGGTTTAATCCTACTAGTCTAACGATGTCGGAAAAACATCGATGCGTCGAAAATATCGCTGTTTTGCTTGGATGTAACGAAAATTTTCCACTCGATGTATAAATAGTCTATGTATCGATGCATCGATGTTTTTTGAACACTGAAATTTCTAGCACATTGAACCGTCAATCCAGTTTTTGAATTGAACAAAGAAGAGAAAAGACTTTGTAGCCCAGTAAAATTAGACCTCTTTTTAATAAAATTTGTAACAGCAATTTTTTGGTGCAGTTTACTTCTATTAGACACGCAGATCATGGATCCACAGTCTTGCACCTAAATTTCATTTGGCAACATTACGCCATCTTGGATTTAAGTTTTTTTTTTGAAGTTTTTGCGATTTGCAAGCGTATTTTGCAAATGGTTGAATACAAATATGTAGAGAATTTAGTTTCCCACAGTTATTGTATGAAAGGTTTTTTAGAAATAACATTTTTTATTGTCAAAAATTAGCAAAAACTGCGAAAAAATTTTACATTGTCGTGGGTTTCGCCTTTTTTGACAATTTCTGTTGAAAAAACATAGCATAATGAAATTCCTCGGTTGTAGAGTATTTCCTTCTCCACAACTTTTGTACCTACATTTTTTTGTACGACGCCTAAGTAGATCACGATCGGTTTCGCGATAAACATAGCGATGTACAGGGCGCGCCGCAAAACTCATTTCCAAACCACCGCTGAGGTAGAGTTTTTCGGCGTTTTGTTTTAACGTGGTTTCCCCAGTAGACCTATCCGCGGGCAACGTTGTTTTTTTTTTTTTTTTTAATGAATGCAGGTGAAGGTGTGAAAATGAGTTTTATGGCGCATCCCGTACATCGCTACCTCCCTCTCTCCCCTGCACAACAAGTTACCGGTATTCTAGATAGGCGCTTGTGTGTGTGGGTGTGTTCGACTTAATACACAAATCATTGTGTTTTATTTGGTGGGGGTTAGTGGGACCTTCGCTGGACTCTGGAGCGGCTGAGCATACCTCAGCCTTCGATAAAACCCACCTCATAAATGGCGCCCGACCAGGGCCCAGCTCTGCAGGCCATATGCAAAAACTTCAACAAGCACTAACACGGCGGATGCGGGCTCATCGAACACACCACAACCAGTAAATGACACACGGATGAGCGAAAATGATACCACCACACTAAACATTGACTCTCTTGGCTGGATATATCTCTTGACGAAAGAGAGATTGGTAAAAGAATGCAAGAGGCATCATATACCCGTTGAAGGGAGCACTGTCGCTAACCTGCGCAGCACTCTCAGCAACTTCGTCATGACATAGAGAAACCGCAAATCGACCGAAAACCTTCTCAAAGAACTCGAGATGGAGATCGCTGCCGAAGAAACTAGCATGGCGAAATCACCACAACTAACAGCCCAGAAACGAGACCATAAGTGCAATGCCGAGGTAGTGAGCACAGTCCGCCGTTGGGACGTACGCTATTCCGGCGGCGACACTCTGCACGACTTCTTGGAGAGGATTGAGGAACTGGTGGAATGCTACCAAATCACGCCAGACCAACTCCCCCCAACCCTATACTCCGCGGCGAAGCACTCCAATGGTTCCGCATACGAAGACCATCCATAACCCCCTGGGCCATATTCCGCACCGAATTTGAACGATTCTTTCTTCCGCGTCGACACGTAAGTCAGTTGGAAGACGCCTTTCGCCAGCTCTCTAAACGCTAATCCGTCAGCACCCAACGATGTGCAACGAAGACCACTTGGAGCGCATTTACGAAGGCTTGCGAGTGGAGTACCGACTATTCATAAAGCGGAGCGAAGTCCACACTATCGAAGAGTTGATGGGGCTCACAGACGAATATGAGCTACTCAAAAGCGAGGAGGCCAGGCAAACCAGGCAAGCGGCACACTGCCTATCCACTCCAGACGAACGATACGATGGGAAGAACACCTGCTGGAGATACAAAAAGCGCGGACACCACCGCTTTCAGTGGCCCGAGGCGACTATTCTGCTCTCGATGCGGACGAGATGGTACCCTCTCCAAGGATTGCCTTTGTCGCAAGAAGAAAACAGCCACCTCCGCCAATCAACCAACCACGTCTCGACTAGGCTGGCAAGGTCCCGATGGCCGCTTCTATGCGAACGTCCTAGTCGAAGACATGGGTGTCCGAGCCCTAATCGATACTGGAGCCGCGTTAACATACATAAATCAATAGATACGCAAGCATCTGGAGCAGCGTAATATTCAGCCACAACCTGACAAAGAAAACGTGCAACTAGCAGATCAAACGTGCGTCGCAAGTACGCATTCCTATTTCGTAAAAATTGAATATAACGGCCGAGCAACAAGCACACTGGTTGCCGTCATCCCTAATCTGGCCGAAAGAATGATATTGGGAATGGACTTTTTGGCGAAACGAGGCATTGTGGTGACACTTGATAACCAGCTCCTAGCTCGCGCCCCACCGCCGAGAGCCCACCCTACAGCCGTTCTGTGCAGCTTAACTGAAAGGACGCACCTGAAAGAGAAGCAAGACAAAAGACTTGGCCGATCTCTTGGAAATCCCCAAAGAGCGATTTTCCCAAATTACCGG
>NW_023458556.1:81402481-81409738 GCF_013731165.1 Rhagoletis pomonella
TTCTTTTACCAATCTCTCTTTCGTCAAGAGATATATCCAGCCAAGAGCGGCAAAGTTTAGGGTGGTGGTATCATTTTCGCTCATCCGTGTGTCATTTACTGGTTGTGGTGTGTGCGATGAGCCCGCATCCGCCGTGTTAGTGCATGTTGAGGTTTTTGCATATGCGCCTGCAGAGCTGGGCCCTGGTCGGACGCCATTTATGAGGTGGGTTTTATCGAAGGCTGAGGTATGCTCAGCCGCTCCAGAGTCCAGCGAAGGTCCCACTAACCCCCACCAAATAAAACACAATGATTTGTGTATTAAGTCGAACACACCCACACACACAAGCGGCTATCTAGAATATCGGAAAATTGTCGTGCAGGGGAGAGAGGGAGGTAGCGATGTACGGGATGCGCCATAAAACTCATTTTCACACCTTCACCTGCATTCATTAAAAAAAAAACAACGTTGCCCGCGGATTAGGTCTACTGGGAAACCACGTTAAAAAAAGCGCCGAAAAACTCTACCTCAGCGGTGGTTTGGAAATGAGTACATCGCTATGCTTATCGCGAAGCCGATCGTGGTCTACCTAAGCGTCGTACAAAAAAAATGTAGGTACAAAAGGTGTGGAGAAGGAAATACTCTACAACCGTGGAATTTCATTATGCTATGTATTTTCAACAGAAATTAAAAAAAATGGCGAAAACGGTGACAAAGTGTAATTTTTTCGCAGTTCTTGCAAATTTTTTAAGATAAAAAATGTTATTTTTAAAAAACATTCTTAATAACAAATGTGAGATATTAAGTTCTCTACTTATTTGTGTAAAACTATTTTTTACGAAAAATGCAAAATAGCTTTCAAATCGCAAAATACCCAAAAAAATAAAATCCAAGATGGCGGAATGTTGCCATATAAAACTTAGGAGCGAGACTGTGGATTCATGATCTACGAGCCAAATAGAAGTAAACTGCATCAAAAAACTGCTGTTACAATTTTTTTTTTCCTACCAAATTTATCTAATTTTACTGGGATAATCGCTATGTTTGGCTCGTCCCTGCCGTGATCTAAGCGTCGCACAAAAAAAATTTTGGTATAGAAGTTGTGAAGAATGAAATTCTCTACAACTTTGGAATTTCAATATGCTATGTATTTTCTATGATACAAAAAGAAGTTGGTTTCAATAAACAACGTTTGACGCATAATAAAATTTTTTGAAGTTTCATAAATTGTGAGGATTCGCAACGGCCTTGCCACTTTGATAATATTAAACCAATAAATCGGAGTATTTTCTTTCCCCCATTTATACCAATTTAATAATATTTCATATCAAAAGTCATTATCAGCGCTTGGTATTTTTTTACTTACGCGGTTCGCACTTTTTTTCATTAAAAATATATAAAATATGTAATGTTAAAGGAGACTTCATTGAAATTGTTCTTTTTATTTCATAATAAAAATCACGAGAGCATCATGTTGTTATTTTTTCATTCTCTTATATCAAATGAAATCTTGCGATTTAAAAATCTAATTCTAAAGAATGCTCTTTCCAATAAATCTATTTATAATCGCCAATTCCATGTGAATAAATTGTTCTCATAACTTAGCATGAAAAACAAAAACAAATTGGCAAAAATTATTTTTGTTTTGCTTTCTTAATTTGGGAATATTTGTTCACATGAAATTCGTGATTCGTGATGAAATTCGTGAAAATTTACTTTTAAATTTCCGGTCAGATTTTGCAACAAATTAGGCTTTGTGGTTAGCGTATCACCATTAACTTCAACAAATTTCGAATTTAAAATTTCCAATGTACCTATTCCAAAAACTTGAATTCGGCTTGCGCAGACCGCCCTCCGATAAGCAATTAGCATAAGTATAATTTTGATCAGTTTCTTCATCCGTTATGAAACCTACCATTAATTTTCAGGATGAAATCTTCTGCTTAAAAAAAATACTACTGCTCGTGATCAGGTAGCATGAATTTAATGAAATGTCATAATTTATTAAAAGTGAAATGGTTAACAACAACACCGAATGTCATTAAATGAAACTACCTTCTTTTTTGTATCATGGTATTGTGAAGACCCCCAGTCCATCACTAAGGGCCTCCACATTTTGAATTTCATTTTTATATACATATATACACTTATTGTTGAGTTTTGATAATTATTATAAGTGAATATACATATTAAATGAATTGTTAATTATACACATACGTGATATCGAAATACATATGTACATATTTATATATTTGAAGTACATACATACGTACTTAGGTATGAACAAGTAAAAGGAAGTAAAGAAAATATTAGCAACAATGTTGTTGGGATAACTATCTGCCTGCGTGCATGACAGTATAAATAGAGCAGCAAATGTAATTTGAGATCACTTCTGGTAGAGTAGTCGTATACTCCAGTCGATCGTGCAAACGCAGATTGGCATGGCTAAGCAACGATTGCGAAGACTAAGGGCCGGTTACTCAATGTCCGGTTAACACTAATCTGCGGTTAAACATCGTTATCGACGTCTTCGACTCCGTGCATACAACAGGGAGTCGGTAACGTCGATAACTATGTTTAACCGGATATTAGTGTTAACCAGACATTGAGTAACCGGCCCTAAGTTGCTTAGGGCCGGTTACTCAATGTCTGGTTAACACTGATCTCTGGTTAAACATCTTTATCGACGTTACCGACTCCCTGCTATCTGAATGGAATCGAATACGTCGATAACAATGTTTTACCGGACATTAGTGTTAACCAGACATTGAGTAACCGGCCCTTAGTAGGTAGTTAAGGTATATGGTGTGACGTGAAAACGCTGCCAAAGCAATACGTTATATTGGTGTGACGTGAAAACGCTGCCAAATAGTACTTATATGGTATGACGTGGAAGCGCCGCTAAGGAAATACGTTATATTGGTGTGACGTGCAAACGCTGCCAACTAAATAGCGAAATAAAGAAGCGTCACTATAAGAATCATTGGCGTATTTATTTTAACGTTTGGATAAGGGAACCCAACATCCGACTGAGCCACAGCCCAGGTTTAGAGCGGATAAACCGTGTTCGTTACAATTGGCGCCCAACGTGGGGCCCTTATAGATAAACGAAGCAGTAAGGGCCAAGGAGAAGAACTCATAGAAAAAGAAAGTGAAGTGAAGTGCTTTGGAAAAAAGCTACTTAGCAAGAGTGCAAAGACATCTATAAAGTGATAGAGACACGGGGAAAATCCCAGAAATTAAGAACTGTGAAAGTGATCAAACAGTCATTACCAATAAGAGGGTAACGTGAAACAATGGAACATAAAAGGGGGAAAAAAGGGCGAAAACAAAGTGGGTGTACAATTTAAATAAAGAGGAGGTTGTGACCTCTCTACATTTGTACAAGAGGAAGGGGAGACTGAGAACCATCGCGATCGGGTCACTGATTTAGCGGTTAAGCATACGAGGTCTACAAGCGCGGGGAACGCACCAACACCGAAGAGACCCGAAGTGCAACACAACAACCCATCAACGACGACAGCACAAGAGGAACGCCGAACGTGCCCATGTATCCAGTATACGTCGACTCACAACGATAAGCCCCAACGATCATGGGCCGCGTACGCAAATGGGGCGTCAAACACGATGGCGGCAAGGACCCGCTGGGTTTCATCGAACGCGTCGAGGAGTTAGCAGACGGGTACGGGATAGAAAGAGACGCACTTCCACGAGCATTACCCGAGTTATTTAAGAATAGAGCCCTCGTCTGGTTACGAAACAATCATGGCCACTGGAGAGACTGGGAGACGTGTAAGCGAGACTTCCTAAAGTTTTTCTTGAATTCCCGGTATTTTGAGAGACTCGATGATGAGATACGGCAGCATGTTCAACGGCCCAGAGAGGCATTTAAAGACTATGTACTGGCGCTACAAGGGCTGATGCGTCATTCCGACTATACGGGGCCCAAAAGCTTCGACGCATATATAAGGACTGCCGAAGCGAGTACTAGCTGTACATCAAGTAAACTGAGTTCAACGCTCTTGGAGAGTTGGTAAGTCTGGCCGAAGACTACGAGAATATCGTAGCAGAGAAGGAGTCGCAACGAGCATTGCCCCGCGCGATAACCCCGCGACGAAATGAAGAGCGCAACTACACTATCCGGGAGGAGCAGCAAAGAGACGAGTATGTGATGCCAGCGAGACGGCACGATGGAGGCGATTATGCGCCACCTACGGGACAACAACGGAATAGCAAACACGGCGTGTAGACGGTGCGGCGAAGACGGACATTTCGCCTACGAATGTCGCAACAATATCCAGCAATTCTGTTGGACATGTGGTCGGCGGAACATTCGAACTTCAGACTGTTGCCGTGGGAAACAGGGACGCGGCCAAGGACCCCATTCGCGACGAAAAGTGGGGTCTCCAGTAACGCACCCTCAGTCAATGTAACCAATTCTTAGCAAGCAAAAGGGCGAGTAATCGCCAGAGCAGCAGTTGATGGTAGAGCAGTAATAGCGGCGGTTGATACAAGAGCAACAAGAATTTTTTTAATCATTAGAGCAGCAAACACCCTGGGAATCGAGCGGTCGCGAAGAGTGAACAAACGAGTGGTGATGGGAGATGGCAGACCAATGTCGGTCACAGAAGCGGTAGAGGCGGTGGTAAAGGTGGGCGATCAAGAGCATAGGAGCGAGTTACTCGTCCTACCCGGTTAAGCCGATGACATGGTCCTTGGGACTGACTACCTGGCAAAGGTCAACGCAACAGTGAGCTGCGGAGGGCAGACATTGACGCTGAAGGCAGAGGACGATATTCGAACGAAGGCTGCATGAATAGAGAGAGCTGAGGAAGGCGAAAAGGCCGCAACGGAAGTAGAAAATTTCTTAAAGAAGGAGTTGCTCGCATTCGAGAAGGTAACGTGGACGACTAACATCGCCGCCCATAAGATTATAATGCGAGATGATCGAAACATAAAACAGCGCTATTTTCCCAAAAACCCGAAAATGCAGGAGGTAATAAACAGGGAGATCGGCGAGTTGATAGAGAAGCAGTGCATCGAGCAATCGCACAGCCCACACAGCGCGCCAATCGTGCTCGTAAAGAAAAAAACTGAAAGTGGAGACTTTGCGTGGACTATCGGCAATTTAACGCGCGCTCGATACCGGATGCATACCCACCCCACGAATCCAACACATTTTGGATCGACTGAGAAGCGCTAAATTCATTAGCAGCTTGGACTTGAAGAATGAGTACTGGCAAATCCCGATGGAAGAGAGTAGTAAGGAGTATACTGCGTTCACTGTGCCAGGACGCGGGCTGTCCCAGTGGCGCGTAATGCCGTTCGGGCTACATTCAGCGCCTGCGACGTTTCAACGAGCACTGGACAAAGTCATCGGACCCGAATTGGACCCGCACGCATTTGCTTATCTGGACGATATTAGCCGTGTTTTATTTGTCCAGAAATTTAAGCTATTAGCTTATTTTGTATGGAGGCCTTACCCAACATAATGATATTTGCTTATGAAGAGCTATCTTGGCTTGCATATTGAACAAGAGGCATTGCCATTCAGCATCAGAAATTTTCTCCTTCAGCCAATCAGAATGAGGCAGAAACTTACTTTAACACTATGTATTTGCAGTCAAACAACTGTCAAAATTAGGCTAACATAAGAAATAAGCTAATTTCGTTTTATTTGACCGAGATTTAGCTATTTGCTTGTGATGGTTGAATAAAACATGCCTATTATTATCACGAGTGCGACGCTAGACCAACACATGAAACACCTGAAAGAAGTGTTTCGACGATTGCGACAGGCGAACCTCAAGATCAACCCAGAGAAGTGTGAGTTTTTCAAAAAGAGTTTGAAATACCTGGGTCATGTGGGGAGCGAAGAAGGGATTCACACCGATCCTGACAAGATTGCGGCGATTAAAGAATCGACACCGCCAACAAACACACGCGAGACGTCATTACTGAAGAAAGGAAGCCGATGGAAATGGGGCAATGAGCAGCAGACGGCCTTTGAAAAAGTAAGGAGCGCACTAACGGAAGCACCGGTATTAAGTTACTGGCCCAATGCAGGCTTGCTTTGCTTGCTTCGCTTTAAGAACTGTCAAAAGTTATTGGGAATATACTAAAACGTATGAAGCCTGGCCAAATGGCAGCTTTGCTTCACTTGCTTTAAGCGCCTCAAAGTTTCAAATAGGCAAATGTTTTATTTGAAAACGTTTCGTAGGCTTTTGACAAAAATGAATGTTCGCGTTCTATATCAATTCAAACAAACTGCTGCACACTTTTATGTACAAAAAACTTCTTACGTAATTAAAAAAAATATATATAATATAAGTTATTCAAAGTGTAATAAAAATGAGTATATGTCTCCATATTTATATTTAACATATCGCTGGCTGAAAAGTTGCTAAGTCCATTTTTACAAATTTTACAGGAACTTTGAATACAACATTTTGCGTGTTTAAAGCAAAGCAAAACTCCATACGGATCAAAAGGATTCGATCTTTATTAAAAGATTTCGTATTATTTTGGCCTTATCGGATTTTCGGGACCTCTTCTGGACATAGAAAATTTGCCTTTCATTGAATATAAATCAGAAAAAATAAAACAAGTACAATAATCCTTGCTAGCTAGCGATATTTATGATGTCAAACTACTGGTCAGTCGTCTCTTGAAAAATTTGATTGTTGTTTTTTGTTTTTAATAAATGTACCTATAGTTATATATGTATAATTATTATCATTCCTTGGAAATGCATTCAAATTCGCATCAATTTAAAAATAAATCTGAAAAATTGTTTGTATTTTTTTTAGTTTTCTGGAATTTTGTTTGAAAATTATTCTTAGTGTAAGGGAACAGACCTTAATTTTCTAAGTACCCCAATAAACACCAACAAAAAATATTTCTCCAACCTTGGAGAAATTCATAGTTCTCAAGTTGATATCCAACATCATTCTCCAACTCATCTCTAACCGACGCGCAGATACGTAAAAAGTGATAGAGATACGAATTTTTAATTATCAAGTGAAAAACTAACAGCCTAATTCTGTGCACTTGACAATTTAACAGAAAGTTGACAAATAATCACGATTTTTATCAAGTTTAAATCTTTTCGGCATTCTGTGCATAACTTGATAAAACTAAAAAGCTTTTACACCCTGTGCTTTTCCCCACACTATGGTGAAAATCGTAATGTAAACAGAGCTCAGCTGTTTAGTGCAAGAAACTGCCGAAGGGAGTCCTCAAAAACGTAAGAATTTCAGTTTTACATTACTTTTATAT
>NW_023458556.1:81409838-81410921 GCF_013731165.1 Rhagoletis pomonella
CCCAAACGGGTTACGCCCCCTGTCTGCTTGAGACCGTGTCCAAAATGAGTCTAGCCCATAATGGTTTCGGAGTGTTGCATGAGGGGTACTTCCCCCCTTGCAGCCCCCCTTCAACCAGTCAGTCTTCCTCCGAGAAGAAAAGCCGAGAGCGCCCCAAATAGGCCCGAAGCCCTAGATACACTCCGTGCTTACCTACGGACAACTGAACTCAACCAGCGAGTTCATGTTGGCAGCTTTTGCTCCGCCTTTGTATGAGCTGTTTAAGAGGTGAGCGGACTTATTCCGAATTTTGTGTTTTGCGTAACGACTTTCTTCCATATGTTAGTGGGCATGGTTGTCTAACTTGGTGTTTGCGAAATTTGTACGCGCTTGCCGTACCAGCTTCGTGTGTACGTATGTATGTACATAGAGGAGCTTTTAGACTCGTTAGTATGTTAGTTTTTGTGTGTACGTCTATGTATGTATGTATGTTAATATATTTGTACCTATGTGCAGTTGTAAGACCATGATGATGTGATGGTGATGTTGAATGTGTTATTGTAGCATAGGCAAAGTTACGTTACAGTCCCCCTCCCCCTTCGACGGACGACAAGTTGCGGTATTCTTTACCAGAGTACATTGTACACTGGCTCGGTCGGTATGTGTGTGGAGAGATCTTATTTTATTTTTATGCAAATTTTTTTTTTTTTTTTTTTATACAATTACAAGTTGTCTTATTTTTTAAAATATTTCAAAAATGAGATCGTTATTTTTGATATAACTATAACTAGGTAGTGAAATGCAAATTTACTTCTACAATGATTGGACATATGTTATGCAATGAATATGTACTCTTTTTTTTTTTTGGTTGTGTATTATTTAAGTTATCTTAAGCTGAATTAATTTCAAAAATAAATTTCAAAAATTTTTCCTTGAAGAAAAGAGAGCTAGTTTGGGTGATGCTGGCCCGGGTACCAGAGGTATTGTTTGTCTAATCCGTGAATTCGATGACCTTGGTTCATTCCCCGGAACGGACGATTGCGTGGCTCGCGTATATTTGTATGGCGCACGCGGTGCTCCTTCCATCGGAATTGCCATCTCTCT
>NW_023458556.1:81411021-81419686 GCF_013731165.1 Rhagoletis pomonella
ACTGCTGTATTGTGAGTCGCTTCATTGGACACCACACTTTCTAAAAACCAGCTGATTTCGAAAAACTGCCACTGCCACTGCGTTATTGTATTTTGGGGTTTAATCCTACTAGTCTAACGATGTCGGAAAAACATCGATGCGTCGAAAATATCGCTGTTTTGCTTGGATGTATCGAAAATTTTCCACTCGATGTATAAATAGTCTATGTATCGATGCATCGATGTTTTTTGAACACTGAAATTTCTAGCACATTGAACCGTCAATCCAGTTTTTGAATTGAACAAAGAAGAGAAAAGACTATGTAGCCCAGTAAAATTAGACCTTTTTTTAATAAAATTTGTAACAGCAATTTTTTGGTGCAGTTTACTTCTATTAGACACGCAGATCATGGATCCACAGTCTTGCACCTAAATTTCATTTGGCAACATTCCGCCATCTTGGATTTAAGTTTTTTTTTTGAGTTTTTTGCGATTTGCAAGCGTATTTTGCATTTTTAGTAAAAAATGGTTATGTAGAGAATTTAGTTTCCCACAGTGAAAGGTTTTTTAAAAATAACATTTTTCATTGTCAAAAATTAGCAAAAACTGCGAAAAAATTTTACATTGTCACGGGTTTCGCCATTTTTTGACAATTTCTGTTGAAAATACATAGCATATTGAAATTCTAAAGTTGTAGAGAATTTCATTCTTCACAACTTCTATACCTACATTTTTTTTTGTGCGACGCTTGCATCACGGCAGGGACGTGCCAAACATAGCGATTATCCCAGTAAAATTAGATAAATTTGGTAGGAAAATTAAAAAAAAAAAAAACAGCGATTTTTTTATGCAGTTTACTTCTATTTGGCACGTAGATCATGGATCCACAGTCTCGCTCCTAAGTTTCATATGGCAACATTCCGCCATCTTAGATTTTATTTTTTTGGGTATTTTGCGATTTGCAAGCTTATTTTGCATTTTTCGTAAAAAATTGTTTTACACAAATATGTAGAGAACTTAATTTCTCACATTTTTTATTAAGAAAGTTTTTTAAAAATAACATTTTTTATCTTAAAAAACTAGCAAAAACTGCGAAAAAATTTTACTGTCATGGTTTTCGCCATTTTTTGAAAATTTCTGTTGAAAATACATAGCATAATGAAATTCCACGGTTGTAGAGTATTTCCTTCTCCACAACTTTTGTACCTACATTTTTTTTGTACGACGCTTAGGTAGACCACGATCGGCTTCGCGATAAACATAGCGATGTACTCATTTCCAAACCACCGCTGAGGTAGAGTTTTTCGGCGCTTTTTTTTAACGTGGTTTCCCAGTAGACCTAATCCGCGGGCAACGTTGTTTTTTTTTTTTAATGAATGCAGGTGAAGGTGTGAAAATGAGTTTTATGGCGCATCCCGTACATCGCCACCTCCCTCTCTCCCCTGCACGACAAGTTACAGGTATTCTAGATAGGCGCTTGTGTGTGTGGGTGTGTTCGACTTATACACAAATCATTGCGTTTTATTTGGTGGGGGTTAGTGGGACCTTCGCTGGACTCTGGAGCGGCTGAGCATACCTCAGCCTTCGATAAAACCCACCTCATAAATGGCGCCCGACCAGGGCCCAGCTCAGAATTCTACCAAATAACGCCAGACCAACTCCTCCCAATCCTATACTCCGCGGCGAAGCACTCCAATGGTTCTGCGTAATTAATTAATCCGCACCGAATTTGAACGATTCTTTCTTCCGCGTCGACACGTAAGTCAGTTGGAAGACGCCATTCGCCAGCGGAAACAGCTAAACCGAGAAAAGGCCAAGGACTACATCCTCGCCCTCCAAACGCTAATCCGACAGCACCCAACGATGTGCAACGAAGACCACTTGGAGTGCATTTACGAAGGCTTGCGCGTGGAGTACCGACTATTCATAAAGCGGAGCGAAGTCCATACTATCGAAGAGTTGATGGGGATCACTGACGAATATGAGCTACTCAAAAGCGAGGAGGCCAGGCAAACCAGGCAAGCGGCACACTGCCTATCCACTCCAGACCAACGGTAAAATGGGAAGAACACTTGCTGGAGATGCAAAAAGCGCTGACACCACCGCTTTCAGTGTAGAGGCCCGAGGCGACTATTCTGCTCTCGATGCGGACGAGATGGTACCCTCTCCAAGGATTGCCTGTGTCGCAAGGAGAAAAGAGCCACCCTCAAGTCCTCCGCCAATCAACCAACCACGTCTCGACTAGGCTGGCAAGGTCCCAATGGCCGCTTCTATGCAAACGTCCTAGTCGAAGGCATGGATGTCCGAGCCCTAATCGACACTGGAGCCGCGTTAACATACATAAATCAATAGCTACGCAAGCATCTGGAGCAGCGTAATATTCAGCCACAACCCGACAAAGAAAACGTGCAACTAGCAGACCAAACGTACGTCGCAAGTACGCATTCCTATTTCGTAAAAATTGAATATAACGGCCGAGCAACAAGCACACTGGTTCCCATCATCCCCAATCTGGCCGAAAGAATTATATTGGGAATGGACTTTTTGGCGAAACGAGGCATTGTCGTGACACTTGATAACCAGCTCCTAGCTCGCGCCCCACCGCCGAGAGCCGACCTTAAAGCCGTTCTGGGCAGCTTCACTGAAACGACGCACCTGAAAGGGAAGCAAAACAAAAGACTGGCCGATACCTTGGAAATCCCCAAAGAGCGATTTTCCCAAATTACCGGGCCAAGCATCACCGCCGAACGCGAGATCACACTCCGGCATCATCGACCACTACAACAACGGTATTATCTACGCAATGCTGCCCTGCAGCAGGTGATACCGAGACAGCCACATCCATCTGTAAACGCCGTTGGTGGCAACCAACCCCACCGGATGAACTACGGCCGATTTCACCATGGCGACAGCCATTTGAGGCCGTGCCATGGCCACCAAACAAACCGTGGATCCTCAGCGTTAAAATATTTCACGGCCCACCGCTCGCCCACGTTGTACCCAAGCCACACGACCAGCTGTTCGCCATATCGGACCATACAGCCGAGGCAGCGACAACAGCCGCCAACACCACCAATCCAGCAGCAGCAACCACCAACTCAGCCCGGGAGACCACCGCCGAACCAAGGGTCACCCAACCATCACCCGTTGCGGGACCGGCTACAGAAAACGAGGAGCCGACCACCAGGAACACGCTGATCCATTCAAAAATCGGCGGTTGAGACGATCCAAAATAACCGAGAGAGATGGCAATTCCGATGGAAGGGGCACCGCGTGCGCTATACAAATATACGCGAGCCACGCAATCGTCCGTACCGAGGAATGAACCAAGGTCATCGAATTCACGGATTAGACAAACAAACAGACGGGCCGGCAACACCCAAACTAGATCTCTTTTCTTCAAGGAAAAATTTTGGAAATTTATTTTTGAAATTAATTAAGCTTAAGATAACTTAAATAATACACAAAACAAAAAACAAAAAAAGAGTACATATTCAGTGCATAACATTTGTCCAATCATTGTAGAAGTAAATTTGCATTTCACTACCTAGTTATAGTTATATCAAAAATAACGAACTCATTTTCGAAATATTTTAAAAAATAAGAAAACTTGTAATTGTATAAAAAAAATAAAATTTTTGCAAAAAAAATAAAACAAGATCCTCCCACACACATACCGACCGAGCCAGTGTACAATGTATTCTGGTAGAGAATACCGCAACTTGTCGTCCGCCGAAGGGGGAGGGGGACTGTAGCGTAGCTTCGCCTATGGTACAATAACACATTCAACATCACCATCACATCATCATCGCATCGCACATATGTATAAATATATAAACATACATACATACAGGTAAAAATAAATTAAATAAAGTATTTAATTAAAAAAAAATTAATTATTTAAATAAGTAAAACTAAAATTAAACAAAATAAAATAAGGGCAAATAAAGTAAGCCTAAATAAACAGAACGGAATAACCGCAAATGAGTGTCCTGAGGGGCGAAGCAATAAAGAACTTACGGTGTCAAAGCTACGAGAGCAGACAGCGTTTAAAGACGTACCTCTACTCAACCCGTTTACGAAGCGTCCGCGGCTAATGGGTTCTCCGCGCGGGTTGGGTTAACATCGCCTCGTGCTAATAGCGGGACATAAACAACCCATACTCCTGCATGGTCTACGCTGGGGGCAAAGAGTCGAGAGCTCGTCAATATGATGGAGGATTTCAAAACGAGGTCCATCCAGCAGCCCATGAGAGATCTAATATCGGAACTACCGATCTTATATGGTAGAGCCCGACCCACACACTTGAAGGGCACAGCAGACGCGTACTCCCAAACCACGCCGTCAAAAACCCGGGGGCAAAATAGCCATACCAGGACGGAAGAAGCAGCAAAAAGACTAACAAAGCCAAGTAAGAACAAACAAAAAGAGCCAACCACCAACCAAAAAGGCGCGGAAACCCCTCAACGCGAAGAGGCAACGACCGAGGAGGTCACGCAATGGAAAAAGGTGGAACGAAAAAGGAAACCGCGAGCAAAGATTCCCAGACCTGATGCGCTAATAATAAGTTGCAAAGGAAATACTAAAAACAGTGAAGAACGAGCCACAACTGAAACATGTCGGAGAGAACGTAACAAAGGTACGCAATACAGCCAATGGGGACCTCCTCCTCCAACTGACAAAGCCCACGGATCCAAATACGATTAATATTAAAGAATCAGTAAAGAGGGCTCTCGGCGAAAAGGTAGCCGTTAGGTCCTTGACCGCAGAAACTGCGGTAGAAATCAAAGACCTTGACGAGGTTACAACTAAACAGGAGCTCTCTAATGCCCTAGAGAAAGAACTGAATGGCGCCAAACTTCCGGAGGAATCCATTAAATCTTTAAGGAGTGCGTATAGCGGCACCAAAATAGCCACGTTATTGCTACCAGTGACCCAGGCTAATAAGTTGCTGACCGCGGGAAAAATCCGCGTAGGATGGGTTATTTGCCGTGTACGATCGAAGCTACAACCGATGCAGTGTTTCAAATGCTTAGAATTCGGTCACTTGGCTAGAAACTGTAAAACGCCACATGACATGAAGGGTACCTGCTTCAACTGTGGAGAGCTAGATCACAAAGCCCGCGAATGCAAAAAGTAATGGAAGTGTGTCTTATGTGCTAGAAGAAACCAGCCAGAAACAAAGCACAGAACTGGTAGCAAAGAATGTCCCCACTACGTAGAAGCTTTGCAAAAACAACTATTATCATGAGAGTACTGCAGTTGAACCTAAATCAGTGTAAGGCCGCTCAGGAGTTGTTGAACCAAACCGTAACGGAAAGAAATATAGACATAGCAATGCTAAGTGAGCCGTATAAAGTACCCAGTGAATCCCAGCTGTGGGCAATGGACAGCAGCGCTAGAGCTGCGGTATGGAGCTGTGCTAAAACCCCTTATCATATAGAAAACCTTAAAGTTGATGTAGGTTTCGTTTGTGTAAGGGTGGCAGGACTGGTCTTCTACAGTTGCTACATACCCCCAAGCTTCAGCTTCGAAGAGTTTGAAAGAGTAATGGACAACATAGTGAGGGATGCGGGAACCAGGGCAAATGTGGTGACTGCTGGTGACTTTAATGCGTGGACCGTGGAATGGGGAAGCCGCAGGACAAACGCCAAGGGTAGAGCTCTCCTAACGGCGTTAGCAGTCCTAGACGTAGCACTTTTAAACAACGGAGACAAGTTTACCTTCTGTAAGGACGGCACGGGGTCAATCATCGACCTGACTTTTGTGAGCAGTGGCCTTTTTCAGCTCGTCTCCTGGGAAGTTAGCGACGCGTACACCCACAGTGACCACCAGGTGATCATCTTTACGATAGTGGGCGAGATCCAAGGGCGAAGCACTTATCCTAATGGCATCAGAAATCGTTCTACCAGAGGGAGCTACGAATAAGGCAAACCACCTAACAGCCGCTATTAAAAAAGCTTGTGATGCTTCGTTGATAAGCAAATCCTCCATCAGCAGACACGCCCCAGTCTATTGGTAGAATGATCGCATAGCACACCTACGGCGACAATGCAACTCGGCGAGGAGAAGCTACCAACGGGCTAGAGTGCGAGGGCCGTATGAGGACATACACTCCTTGTATAAGCGTAAACGGAAGGAGCTCAAACAAGCAATAAAGAACAGCACGAAAAAGTGCTTCCAGAACCTATGCAGTAGCGTGGACCTAGACCCGTGGGGATTGGCGTACAAGGTGGTTACAAAGAAGCTGGAAACTTCAATTCGGCCACAGATGACATGTCCGGAAAAGGTAGAGCAAATCGTTAACGAGCTATTCCCCTCGAAGCCAGAGAAAACTTCCCTAGCAACAAGTGTGATTTTCCTGAAGTTACAGTAGAGGAAGTTATCGACGCCGCAAATTGCTTTATGGACCAAAAATGTCCAGGCCCCGATTCCATTCCGTACAGAGTGCTCAAAATTATCTCAAAGGCGAGTCCAGAAGTATTTGTTCGCACGTTTAATGAGTGCTTCGCGGAAGGCGTGTTCCCTGATATATGGAAGCAGCAGCGCTTAGTCCTCCTACCCAAGGCTGGAAAACCACCGGGAAGTCCTTCAGCATATCGCCCTATATGTATGCTGAACACGACGGGAAAATTGCTAGAGCGTATAATAAATAACAGACTAGTAGCAGCTATCGAGGGAGGTGGAGGACTGTCAAATATGCAGTTCGGTTTCAGAAAGGGTAGATCAACTGTAGGAGCGGCCATGTTAGTTAAACAGCTGGTGGATCGAAAAAGTACTGCTTGCTGGTCACTCTAGACGTGAAGAACGCTTTGAATACTGTAAGCTGGCAGAAAATACTCCACGCCCTCCAGAAGTTTAAAGTCCCGACATATCTTCGGAGGATAATAAGCAAATATCTCTCCGACCGGGTTTGGATTTATGGAACAGACGACAGAGTCAAAAAATATAATATCTCCGGTGGCGTGCCACAAGGATCCGTCCTCGGGCCAACGCTCTGGAATGCAATGTACGACGGCATTCTGCGTTTGAAACTGCCAAAGGGTGCAAAAACGATATAGCAGTGGTAGTAGTAGCCAAACATTTGCGAGATTTAACCACGGCTGCAAACTCTGCAATCCTCCGGGTAAACGATTGGCTGACGGAAGTAGATCTGGAGCTGGCACACCAGAAGACGGAGGCAGTTTTGCTCAGCAGTAGAAAGCTACGAGAAGTGGCCAAAATTAGGGTCTGCGGCACCGAAATAACCTCGACGGAGAGTTTAAAATACTTAGGCATCGTTTTCGATACTAGGCTCACATTTAAAGCTCATATCGCATCTGCAGTCGAGAAGGCGGAAAAAGTAGCAGAAAGGCTGTCAAGACTAATGCTAAACGTCAGGGGGCCTAAGCAAGAACGCAGACTTTTATATGTAAGTGTGGTTAGAAGCCTTCTGCTGTATGGAGCACCAGTTTGGTCAACAGCACTGAAGACGAAATCTTACGCTCGGGAAGCTAGATCACTGTACCGACTTTGTGCCTTAAGAGTATGTTGCGCTTTCCGAACAACGCCAGAGGAAGCTGCGTTAGTAGTGTCAGGTCTCTGAATATCTGAAAAGCAGGAGAAAGAAAGGGTGAGACGAAATTGTTTGCAGCAGTGGCAAGACCGCTGGGACCACTCAACTAACGGACGCTGGACACATAGACTTATTCCGAGTATAAGCAAATGGCTGGACAGAACACATGGAGAAGTTGACTTCTACCTGACTCAAATACTTACCGGACACGGCTGCTTTAAAGTATACTTGCACAGATTTACGCACGAAGACGACCCGTCCTGCACTTTCTGTACAGGGCAGGTAATCGAAGACGCTGAACATTGTTTTTTCGCCTGTCCGCAGTTCGCAACCCAAAGGGACGACTTGAGCATAAAGGTGGGGAGGCCACTTAAGGTTGAAAACCTGGTGGATATCATGCTTGTGTCAACAGGAAATTGGTCCGTTGTTTGTCATATGGCAAGCACTATCCTAAGAAAATTGCGTCAACCGGAACAACTCCGCAGATCTTCATAGAAAGGCAATAGGCCGCTCCCCCTCCGCGAAGTAATACCTTGCGGTTGTTCCACGGAAGGAGGGAAACGGAGCAGGGGTGGGTTTTATTGCGGTGAGCCGAAAGGCAAGTCCCACACTTATCGGCTTTCAATGCTTTGTGCTACCTCTACAACAAAAAAAAAAAAAAAAACATACATACAGGTAGACGTACACACAAAAACTAACATACCAACGCGACTAAAAGCACCCCTATGTACATACATACGTATACACGAAGCTGGCACGGCAAGCGCGTACAAATTTCGCAAACACCAACTTAGACAACCATGCCCACTAACATATGGAAGAAATTCGTTTCGCAAAACACAAAATTCGGAATAACTCCGCTCACCTCTTAAACAGCTCATACCAAGGCGGAGCAAAAGCTGCCAACATGAACTCGCTGGTTGAGTTCAGTTGTCCGTAGGTAAGCACGGAGCGTATCTAGGGCTTCGGGCCTATTTGGGGCGCTCTCGGCTTTCCTTCTCGGAGGAAGACTGACTGGTTGAAGGGGGGTTGCAAGGAGGGGAGTACCCCCCATGAAACACTCCGAAATCATTTTGGGCTAGACCCATTTTGGACACGGTCTCAAGCAGACAGGGGGCGTAACCCGTTTGGG
>NW_023458556.1:81419786-81425542 GCF_013731165.1 Rhagoletis pomonella
TTCTTTTAATTCAAAATAAGAAGAGTAATACAAATTAATTAGAATATTTGCTTTAATTAAATTTTAATTATAATAAGAAATCTAAGCAAGCAATGCAAGTGAATTAAATTATATTAAAAGGTTAATTCATTAATATTATATCTCCCTTTCACTCTATTTACAAAATAAAAAAACCCCTTTTTTATAATTTGCAACTCGAAATCGTGTAACAACACTGTTTGTATCAAACGCGTAAGCGACTTAGGGCCGGTTGTTCAATGTCTGATTAGCACAAATCGGAGGTAGAAGCTCTGGTTAAATGCAACGACAGCTTTATCGATCACATGTTACACGCATGACGTCCAAATCGTCGGTAATGATGTACTGGTGATAACCAGACATTGAACAACCGGCCCTTATTCTCTTCATTCCCTCATCGTTGTTCTAAAGGCTTTCGCACGAGGCGATTTTTCAGGCAACTTTTAGTTGAAAGCAAAAATCAGCTCGTCCCTTTCAAATAATCGCTTTCAACAAAGTTGGTCGCCAGCCAACTTTGAGCTCGTTCAACTTTTTTTCCTTGCAACCCTGTGTTTGTTTACATTCTGTATCAGTGTTGGGAAATGAAATTGTTCCTTCAGTACGAAATCTATACAAAATATGTACTTTTCCGCTATAAATTGTATACACTTTTTAATTCGCTCATATATTTTCTTAGTACATTCCCTTCAAGACCAATGATTTTATGGTATTCATGAGAAAGTTTTATTGTTTATGTACATACGTTTACGTATTTTTACAAATTGATTCCACGTGCACATGTACTGCATTTAACGCAAATATGTATGCACACATTTTCAGAAATACATCTTAACAGAAAGCATATTTAAGTTATTATTAATGGATAAAAGAGACATTTTCTTTGGATTCAGTACTAAAATTTGACATTTTAATAGCATTTCAAGTGCTTATCCAAACTTTTCGAGAAGATTTGACCATTTATCTTAGTATTATTCAATTTTAATTATTTTTTGTAAAAATACGGTTTATATTTTAAGAAAATCCGTACAAATCCAAGGTTCAAACTTTGTGCAACATTAAAAAAAACCAACACAATTTCGAGCTTTTTAATTCAATTTCCTAGATTTGTTTTGAGTGTGCGGGTTAGCCTAATAAATTTTAATATAACTAAGTTTTTTAAGATTTCTTTGGTGAAGGTGCTGCTAATTTTCTCCATATAAAAAAATCGTCGAACACACTGTATCGTATGGAAGAAAATGGCTGACATCGTCGACAAAAAAAATTGTCAAGTTCAACGGTAAGTCCCAGCTATTTTAAACTTGCACTTTATTATACTAAAATTGAATGGGCTAAAAACTAAAGAATATTAATAAAGCTCGAAATTTTTACGATAGTATGTTGGCTTTTGAATGTTTCGCAAAGATTTAATCTTGGGTTTATACAGTTTTTCTTAAAGAATACATTATATTTTATAAACAGATAATTAAAATTAAAGAATAATAAAATAAATAGTAAAATCTTGTCAATATGTGAGTGCCGTAAAGGTATTATATTTAAGAAAATCTCTTCTTATAACTAACGAAGACTTTTTTCTATATGAAGCTGAGTTCGACATTTTGTTTTAATAAAACTTAGTATCGAAAAGTTTCTTTAAAAATTTGCTAGGCTATATTTTACTGGTTCGTTCAAGTTATTTTTCAAAATTTACTAAGGTAAATACGAACAGGCGAACAAAAGAGAATACAAAAAATTTCTTGCTGTGAATTTTCAGAGCTATATATTTTTAGTATTCATTACAAAATTGTACTAAAAAGTACTGCGTAGTAGGAAAGAATATTGTAAATGAAATTGTATCAAACATGTACAATTGTACTAAAAATGCCAACACTGTTCTGTATACATACTTTTTCTTCTTTTTTACTTTTTTACTCTTATTTTATCTTTCAGCTTCGCTAAAAGCACTTCTACCAACGCTTAACTTACCAAATTTGATAAAATTTTGCGTTTTAAATTCATTTTCAATAATGTAAATAACGATTCGTGTTGAATCGAAAATCGCCTCGTCTGAATAGGAATGGCAACTTTTTCACTTTCAACTTCGTATTCAACTTTTGTTGCCTGTAAAATCGCCCTATTAGTAATTTGTTAAGAGTTGCGATTTTCACCTAATATGTTGATGCTAATTTTATCGACTTCTGATCCAAAAGTGCTTGAAATAGGAAAATAGCCCTGTTCGCGTACGCACAATCCATTAAATCCAGTATTAGGGCCGTTTGCACCATGTCTAGTTAACGCTAACTGGAGGTACATCCTTCAGTTAAGCACGTTAACTGCTTTATCGATCACATGTTATATGAATGGTGTCGATAACGTCGATAAAGATGTTTAACTGGGTGTTAGAATTAACTAGACATGGTGCAAACGGCCCTTAATTTACTGGTTTTACTGGAAGTCAATAGGAGTGTTCGCTATGCAAAAAATGTGTACAAGTTGGTACCAATTGTTACCAAATCGTGTTCGTTAGCCAAAAACTCAGTAAAACTTGCAAGGAGAGAGAACAATTTTGATATTTCATTTGGGGGGCGGTTGCAAATTCGTGCTGGGAAAATTTTTGCCAATAAGAATTTGCAAGCAGGATTGAGGCATACGGTTGCATTTTTGTCAACATTAATTTGAATCAACGAGTTCGTTAAATTTAAAAATGAACAATCTTGTTGCGATTTTCTAATGAAAGAAGTACGTAAAAATTCGTTTATTCAATTAACTTAATTAATTCTAAACATTTGAAAGGTACTCGGCTGAAAAAGCCGTATTCGTAATCGGAACGCACTCGACACCACTGTCGATATAGGAAATCCGACAGTGACTTCCACAATGTAATTGAAGCGTATGTTGAAGAAAGTCAGAATAAGAAGAAATATACGTATAGGTCCTGTTTTGGTTTCCACCTGAAATAATTTAAAAAATTTATTATGCTCGAAATGCAACCGTGGACGCCAGCTGGCAGTGAAGCTTGCTAATGTTTGCTTATTCCTGCTCGAGCAAAACTTAGTAAGTTTCTCTCTTTGGGAGAGTAAGGTACCTTGTTCTCTGAATTTTGTTACTGGCTAATTCTTACTGGCAGCGGCATAGCGAACACGCCTAATTTCGTACGCAAGAGCTTGAGAGAGCAAAAATGACGGCTGAACTTGGAAGTTTTACTGGATTTGTACTGGATAAATATTTACTAGTAACTATTTGCTAGTAAGAAAAACTGCTGATGGCATGATGCTTAATGCATTTCACATTACCAAAAGAATTGTTTGTGGTGATTTGGGGTTTTAATTGACAAAATAAACCTTTTTAAATTTATATTCTTCTTCTTACTTGGCGCTGTAACCGCCTAAGCGATTTTGGCCGAGTTCAACAAAGCACGTCAGTAGTTTTTTTCTGTGCCAACTTGCGCCAATTGGAAATGCCAAGTGAAGCCGAGTCCTTCTCCACCTGGTCTTTCCATCTCAGTGGGGGCCTTCCTCTTCCTCTGCTACCACCAGCGGGTTCCGAGTTAAATACTTTCAGAACTGGAGCGTCGGTGTCCATTCGAACGACATGACCAAGCCAGCGGAGCCTCTGTATTTTAATTCGCTGCACGTAAATCTTCCACAAAATCTTTCTCTCAAATCTCCAAGAGCCACCTCACTGGATGTTGTCATTGTACGTGCTTCTGCGCCATATATCAGAGTGTGGTTTTCGTACGTCGAGAGTAGACTTTATTCCTGAATTGCCTTCTCAATCCAAAGTAGCACTTGTTGGCAAGATTGGTTCTGCGTTGGATTTCCATGCTGACATTATTATCGGTGTTAATGCTGGTTCCCAAATAAACGATGTAGAGAATTACTTTCTCGAAATTATAACTGTCAAGAGTGACGTGGGCGCCAAGGCGCGAATGTGCTGCAGAATGGAGGTGTCAATTTGTCGGCCATGGTTTTTTTCTGACTTTGCATGTATTGAAAAATATGAAATAAAAAAAAAATTTAATTGTACACAATTGTTGTTTGAGATTGAAAATGAGAATGTATGTGTGAATTTGAGTTTTGCATTTTAAAAGCATATGTATTGCTGGCAAACGTCAGACTGCCTCTCCGTGGTTTTACCTTGTAATGTTTTTATCATGCAATAAACTAGCTCTGATCCAGTACTCCATGCAACAACCCTTGCGGAAACATCTGCAGCATTGCCAGCTATCAGTTGTTTTTCGAAGAATGAAGGAAAAAAAAGTGAAAATGAATTAAAAAAAACACTCATCAAGTGCTTATTTATAGACAAATTTTTTGATTTTACATATTTTGAAGGAGGCGATGGATTCTATTGCATTTCAATTATAGCAGCAGAGTAAGAGCGCGCTATGGAAATGAATTCACAAAGATATGCGGAACTGTCGGTCATAATAACCATGGGCTCATCTATGTCAGCTTCTGGTTGAATTGTTGAACCACAACCTCCTATGCCTGAAGAACTGGTTCTCAATCCAGTTAATGCAATAACAGCTTCTTCCAAGCCATCGAAAACATGCAATTGTTGTTTCTGCCTTCGGCCGCGCCTAGGGATTATAATCTTATTAAGTAGAAAACTCCTTACTGTGTCAACGTTGAAGAGGGGCTTCCGCATGTCAAAGGCATTCAACATATCTTGTGAATATATGAGGTGGGTTTTGTCGAAGGCTGAGGTATGCTCAGCCGCTCCAGAGTCCAGCGAAGGTCCCACTAACCCCCACCAAAAAAAAACAATGATTTGTGTATTAAGTCGAACACACCCAAACACACACGCGCGGCTATCTATAATACCGGCAAATTGTCACACAGCGACAGGAGCGCTACTGGTGACAGCAAGATTGACAGTGGTACGCGTCGGTCGTAGCGAAGAGCCTGGCAATGAGAGCAGTTGCGGTGGTTGTGACGGCGACTGCGATGACTGCTACAGCAGCCTGCAGTTCCCTTGCAGTGGTGGTGCCGGCCTCAGCGGTGACCTTGGCAGTGGCGATTCCCGTACTCGTGACGGGTAATAACGGCGGCCTGGGGCGATGATGCTTGCGGCGATCCCAGTGGTGATGACAGTAGCAGCGGGCCCTGATGGTGGTGACGGTGACAGCGGCCCTGGTTGGCGATAGTTAGCATTCGCAGTTCTCGGTAATGATGGCGGGCGGCTCTCACCTGTAGCTTCGGCCTGGGGTGGTAGTAATGTTGGCGGCCCCGGTGATAAGAGCAGCAGTCTGGGCCTTAGTGGTGATGATGATGATGGCGGCGGCCCCGGATTACAGTGAGTACGAATAGCGGTCCTCGGTGTTGCTGGCGGGCGGTCCTCGGTAGAAATGTCGGGCTTGGGGCGGCAGTGGTAGAAGCGGCCCGGTGATAAGAGCGGTGGTCCGGGACCTAGTGGCGGCGACGATGGCAGCGGCCCTGAATGGCAGCGACTACGAATAGCGGTACTCGGTAAAGTTTGTGGGCGGTCCTCGGTAGCGATCTCGGCCTTAGGGTGGAAGCGGTGTTGGCGATCCGGAACGGCGACCTACGGGCAACTGATCATTAGTGCGGTCCTCCTGGACGTCGAAAGTTTGCCCAGTCCCTCCCGTATGTATTCGTGTTTGCTAGGAGCTGCAGGGGGTGGTTCGCCCCCTTCAATGCCCGCTAACCACGTGGTATCGTAAGCAGGCAGAGGTGCTGGGATGTGGGCAAGCCCAAACGGGTTACGCCCCCTGTCTGCTTGAGACCGTGTCCAAAATG
>NW_023458556.1:81425642-81428601 GCF_013731165.1 Rhagoletis pomonella
GCGCATTGTGCTGATCATGTTTAGCTTCTTCTTGACTGGCTTTTCCGCTAGTGCTTGATTAGTGAAATAGTTTTCCATGGTAATCTTTCGACCTGAGTTTTCCCAATGTCTCACCAATCGTAACCAACTTTCTCTCAAAGACCTTTGTTTCTTGCTTCGCCCGGATAGAGCTCTCCTAGCAGCGGGTGAGTTTTCGAGTGGGCAGCCCAAAATATGTTTAGACCATATTTGGTTGGCTTAGACAGCAGATGTATTGGCGAAAAGGAGAGCGCCCACGAAAGCGAAGAGTTAGGGCGATAGTTGCTTCTCAAATCTAAATTGATGAAATAAAATATTTCCGAGATCGGAGCTGCCTTGTCGAATTGTGTTACGGTTTCTCGAGTTCTAGAGTCATCGAAACGAATACTCTTCAAGATGGTTCAAAATCGAACCATTGGCATTGATTCACGGTAAAGGGGGTGTGCATGACGAACCCACAAATCAACCACTCGATCATGGCTGGAATTGCGAACGCCGCAATGTAAAATGATGCCCCAAAATGCATACAACTCAATCCAATCTATCACCCGTTGCGGGACCGGCTACAGAGAATGAGGAGCCGACCACCAGGAATACAGCTGATCCATTCAAAAATCTGCGGTTGAGACGATCCAAAATAACCGAGAGCGATGGCAATTCCGATGGAGGGGGCACTGCGTGCGCCATACAAATATATGCATGCCACGCAATCGTCCGTTCCGGGGAATGAAGGTCATCGAATTCACGGGATTAGACAAACAATACATCTGGTACCCGGGCCAGCAACACCGAAACTAGATCTCTTTTCTTCAAGGACAAATTTTGGAAATTTATCTTTGAAATTAATTAAGCTTAAGATAACTTAAATAATACAAAAAAAAAGAGTACATATTCATTGCATAACATTTGTCCAATCATTGTAGAAGTAAATTTGCATTTTACTATCTAGTTATAGTTATATCAAAAATAACGAACTCATTTTCGAAATATTTTAAAAAATAAAAAAACTTGTAACTGTATAAAAAAAATGAAATTTTTGTATAAAAAAATAAAACAAGATCCTCCCACACACATACCGTCCGAGCCATTGTACAATGTACTCTGGTAAAGAATACCGCAACATGTCGTCCGCCGAAAGGTGAGGGGGACTGTAACGTAGCTTCGCCTACGCTACAATAACACATTCAACGTCACCATCACATCATCATCATCTTACAACTGCACATGGGTACAAATATATAAACATACTTACATACATACAGGTAAACGTTCACACAAAAACTAACATACCAACGAGACTAAAAGCACCCCTATGTACATACATACGTATACACGAAGCTGGCACGGCAAGCGCGTACAAATTTCGCAAGCACCAACTTAGACAACCATGCGCACTAACATATGGAAGAAATTCGTCAAGCAAAACACAAAATTCGGAATAAGTCCGCTCACTTCTTAAACAGCTCATACAAAGGCGGAGAAAAAGCTGCCAACATGAACTCGCTGGTTGCGTTCAGTTGTCCGTAGGTAAGCACGGAGCGTATCTAGGGCTTCGGGCCTATTTGGGCGCTCTCGACTTACACTCTCGGAGGAAGACTGACTGGTTGACGGGGGGCTGCAAGGGGGGAGTACCCCTCATGCAACACTCCGAAACCATTATGGGATAGACCCATTTTGGACACGGTCTCAAGCAGTCAGGGGGCGTGACCCGTTTGGGCTTGCCCACATCCGAGCACCTCTGCCTGCTTACGATACCGCGTGATTAGCGGACATTGAAGGGGGCGAACCTCCCCTGCAGCGCCTAGCGACCACGAATACATACGGGAGGGACTGGGCGACCTTTCGACGCCCAGGGGGACCGCACTAATGATCAGTTGCCCGTAGGTCACCGTTCCGGATCGCCAACACAGCTTCCGCCCTAAGACCGAGATCGCTACCGAGGACCACACACAAGCATTACCGAGTACCGCTATTCGTACTCGCTGCCATTCAGGGCCGCCGCCATCGACACCGTCACCACTAGGTCCCGGACCACCGCCCTCATCACCGGGCCGCTACTACCACTGCCGCCCCAAGACCGACATTTCTACCGAGGACCGCCCGCCAGCAACACCGAGGACCGTTATTCGTACTCACTGTCATCCGGGGCCGCCGCCATCATCATCATCACCACTAGGGCCCAGGCTGCTACTCTTATCACCGGGGCCGCCACCATTACTACCGCCCCAGGCCGAAGCTACAACCGAGGGCCGCCCGCCATCATCACCGAGGAGTGCGAACGCTAACTATCGCCAAACAGGGCCGCTGTCACCGTCACCACCATCAGGGCCCGCTGCTATTATCATCACCACTGGGGTCGCGGCAAGCATCGTCGCCCCAGGCTGCCGTTACTACCCGTCACGAGTATGGGAATCGCTACTGCGAACGTCAACCTTCGCCGTCCAGGACGCTGTCACCGTCGTAGTTAAAAAGGGCCGCATTCGCCCCTCGCCACAATCAGGGCCGCATACAACACCACTGCGGGAGGTCGCTGCCGCTCTCATCATTATATGGGCCACTGCGATGGTCACCGCTGAGGCCGCCACCACCATGGCAAGGGAACTGCACACTGCTCATTGCCAGGCTCTTCGGTACGACTGACGCGTACCACTGTCAATCTTGCTGTCACCAGTAGCGCTCCTGTCGCCCTACAAATACCCGCCGAATAATCTCCGACACCGACTGCCGACCCTCTCTATTTAGATCCCTCTCTCCCCTGCACGACAATTTGCCGGTATTCTAGATAGCCGTGCGTGTGTGTTTGGGTGGGTTCGACTTAATAAACAATCCTTGTTTTTTTTGGTGGGGGTTAGTGGGATTTTCGCTGGACTCTGGAGCCGGCTGAGCATACCTCAGCCTTCGACAAAACCCACCTCATATATTCACAAGATATGTTGTATGC
>NW_023458556.1:81428701-81430024 GCF_013731165.1 Rhagoletis pomonella
TAGGTAAGCACGGAGCGTATCTAGGGCTTCGGGCCTATTTGGGGCGCTCTCGGAGGAAGACTGACTGGTTGACGGGGGGCTGCAAGGGGGGGGGAGTACCCCTCATGCAACACTCCGAAACCATTATGGGATAGATCCATTTTGGACATGGTCTCAAGCAGACATGGGGCGTGACCCGTTTGGGCTTGCCCACATCCGAGCACCTCTGCCTGCTTACGATACCGCGTGATTAGCGGACATTGAAGGGGGCGAACCACCCCTGCAGCGCCTACCGACCACGAATACATACGGGAGGGACTGGGCAACCTTTCGACGCCCAGGGGGACCGCACTAATGATCAGTTGCCCGTAGGTCACCGTTCCGGACCGCCAACACCGCTTCCGCCCTAAGGCCGAGATCGCTACCGAGGACCACCCACAAGCATTACCGAGTACCGCTATTCGTACTCGCTGCCATTCAGGGCCGCCGCCATCGACACCGTCACCAATAGGTCCCGGACCACCGCTCCACTAGCCGTCCCAAGACCGACATTTCTACCGAGGACCGCCCGCCAGCAACACCGGGGACCGCTATTCGTACTCACTGTCATCCGGGGCCGCCACCATCATTTTCATCACCACTAGGGCCCAGACTGCTACTCTTATCACCGGGGCCGCCATCATTACTACCGCCCCAGGCCGAAGCTACAACCGAGGGCCGCCCGCCATCATCACCGAGGAATGCGAACGCTAACTATCGCCAAACAGGGCCGCTGTCACCGTCACCACCATCAGGGCCCGCTGCTACTATCATCACCACTGGGGTCGCCGCAAGCATCGTCGCCCCAGGCCGACGTTACTACCCGTCACGAGTAAGGGAATCGCTACTGCGAACGTCAACCTTCGCCGTCCAGGAGGCAGTCACCGTCGTAGTTAAAAAGGGCCTCATTCGCCCCTCGCCACAATCAGGGCCGCATACAACACCACTGCGGGAGGTCGCTGCAGCTCTCCTCATTATATGGGCCACTGCCAAGGTCACCGCTGAGGCCGCCACCAACACTGCAAGGGAACTGCAGGCTGCTGTCGCAGTCATCGCAGTCGCCGTCACAACCACCGCGACTGCTCTCATTGCCAGGCTCTTCGCTACGACTGACGCGTACCACTGTCAATCTTGCTGTCACCAGTAGCGCTCCTGTCGCCTTACAATTACCCGCCGAATAATCTCCGACACCGACTGCCGACCCTCTCTCTTTATCTCCCTCTCTCCCCTGCACGACAATCTGCCGGTATTCTAGATAGCCGCGCGTATGTGTTTGGGTGTGTTCGACTTAATACACAAATCCTT
>NW_023458556.1:81430124-81454641 GCF_013731165.1 Rhagoletis pomonella
TTGAACTGTGCAAATTATTTGGATCGTGCATTTGAGGTTAAATGCACGATCCAAATAATTTGCACAGTTCAACTTACCACCTTAAGGACAAATGCCTGCTGTTGAAGTTGAATAAAAGTTTGCACAATACGCGTAACTGATTTGATGGTTTCCAATTTAACTGTTAGGAAACGAAGAACTTAACCTCAATGTCACAATTTCACTATGGAGAGACTGGTGAATTTAACCTCAAATGCACGATCCAAATAATTTGCACAGTTCAACTTACCACCTTAAGGACAAATGCCTGCTGTTGAAGTTGAATAAAAATTTGCACAATACGCGTAATTGATTTGATTGTTTTCCAATTTAACTGTTAGGAAACGAAGGACTTTAACCTCAATTTCACAGTGAACACAATACCGGTTTTAAGTTAGCGTTTGAAAGAACGTGCGTATAATAAACGTCACATGAAATTAACTGAGCAAAGTACAATGAATAGCTGTTAAACAATGTTTCACGCACCGGCACCATCTACTTTAAATGAAACATACTTATTTTCGTGAGGGATACTCACACACCATATACTTTTCTATTGAAATTTTTCCTGAATTTTCTTAGCTATAAAGCTCCAACGAATGCAAAACCGTGGAAATCGGTTCGTGCGTTCTGGAGTTATAGCGTCAGGAAGGAAAACCCTACTTATTTTTATATTAAAGAAGATTAAAGAACTGTCCGCATTACACAATTTTATTTTTCACAAAAACGGTATTCCACGTTTTGGTCTATATCTCGAGGCCCTGGTCACCCAGCTATATGAAAAGTGCTCTATCTTAAAGCATTCATGAACAGCTTTAATTTGATACCCATATTAAACAAATACATCCTAAGGTTACCCGGGTCCACGTTTTGGTCTGTATCTCGAGACCCTAGTCAACCAGCTATATGAAAAGTGCTCAATCTTAAAGCATTCATGAACAGCTTTCATTTGATACCCATATTGAACCAATACACCCAAGGTTACCCAGGTCCACGTTTTGGTCTATATCTCGAGACCCTAGTCACCCAGCTATATGAAAAGTGCTCTATCTCAAAGCATTCATGAACAGCTTTAATTTGATACCCATATTAAACAAATACATCCTAAGGTTACCCGGGTCCACGTTTTGGTCTGTATCTCGAGACCCTAGTCACCCAGCTTTATGAAAAGTGCTCAATCTTAAAGCATTCATGAACAGCTTTCATTTGATACCCATATTGAACAAATACACCCAAGGTTACCCAGGTCCACGTTTTGGTCTATATCTCGAGACCCTAGTCACCCAGCTATATGAAAAGTGCTCAATCTTAAAGCATTCATGAACAGCTTTCATTTGATACCCATATTGAACAAATACACCCAAGGTTACCCAGGTCCCCGTTTTGGTCTATATCTCGAGACCCTAGTCACCCAGCTATATGAAAAGTGCTCTATCTTAAAGCATTCATGAACAGCTTTAATTTGATACCCATATTGAACAAATACACACAAGGTTACCCAGGTCCACGTTTTGTTCTATATCTCAAGACCCTAGTCACCCAGCTATATGAAAAGTGCTCAATCTTAAAGCATTCATGAACAGCTTTCATATGATACCCATATTGAACAAATACACCCAAGGTTACCCAGGTCCACGTTTTGGTCTATATCTCGAGACCCTAGTTATTTTTTTTTAATTTTCTTTGCTACAAACCTCACGGAGCCCGAGCCCTTTCCAACGAATGCAAAGCCGTGAGAATCGGTTCGTGCGTTCTGGAGTTATAGCGTCAGGAAGGAAAACTCGACTTATTTTTATATAGTATATATACAGCTCTGATCCACTACTCCATGTAACAACCCTTGCGGAAACATCTGCAGCATTGCCAGCTATCAGTTGTTTTTCGAGGAATGAAGGAAAACAAAGTGAAAAGGAATTAAAAAAACACTCACCAAGTGCTTATTTATAGAAAAAATTTTTGATTTAACATATTTTGAAGGAGACGATGGATTCTATTGCATTTCAATTATAGCAGCAGAGTAAGAGCGCGCTATGGAAATGAATTCACAAAGATATGCGGAACTGTCGGTCATAATAACCATGGGCTCATCTATGTCAGCTTCTGGTTGAATTGGTGAACCAAAACCTCCTATGCCTGAAGAACTGGTTCTCAATCCAGTTAATGCATCATATGTCAAACGTCAAGCTGTGAAGTTGTACTTTATTGTGCTCTGATTTGGCTTTCTACTTACTAAGTTCATTGTGCTAATTCTATGTTAAAGTAGTGATAAAAACTGCTTATGAGCATCAGAGTGTGAAATAATTGAAGCTAAGTGAAAGTTATTGGTTTTATATTAAAGTAAATTTAATTAAATTTCACTAGCATACATTCTAATTTTGCCGAGTCATTTGTTGCTATCATTGTTGTTGTATCCTTTGTAGTTAACTTTCATTTTGTTTTTGCACATTTGTTCTACTCTTTTTGTTTACTTCTTCTAGTAATTCTTGTCACAGCTGTTTGCGTTGCGTTTATTAAGTGTCATAATTACAGTGATACTCAAACTGTTCGCTACATTTAATTAAAGCTATTTACATCAGCTCCTTAATTGTTATAATTTATTTTGTTTGTCTTTTATTAACGAGTGTATTACATAAATCTTTCAATATGAAGTGTGATCTTGATACTTGCCAAATTAAAAGCGATTCTGAACGCTACTTATCGTGCTGGCTGTGTGATGGTATTTACCATCTGAAATGTGCTGGTTTGACGGGAAGAATTCTGGACGCTATTAATGATGGCAAGGGCCTTCGCTGGTCTTGCGTAAAGTGCAGGTCAACCGAAGTTGATCTTTTCAAGCTATTTAGGCAAACCAGAAATGGTTTTACAGAAATAGGAAGAGAATTGTCGGTGCTGACAGAAAAATTTAAGCATTATGAAAATATGTTTAAATCATTCAAATGTTTAGATACCTTGCAATCTGTTAAGGATATCCGTGTGTCTAAACGTAAGCGTCTTCATAGTCCATCCAAGGAAATTGCTGCCGTTGCACGTCAGAATAATCTTCCGACGGACTTAATTAATTTATCCTCTCCGTGTCCTCCAGCATCAGAATCCTCAGCCTCAAAAGACCGTGCAACGAAATCCGCTTCGGATAATAATGAGCCTGAAGTATCTTCCCCTTCTCCCATTGAAGTGGTGGCATCATCTTCAAAGCCTCCACCGCCTTCCCTATCCTCAACTACTAACGCAGAAACTCAACCCCCTCCACCGGTAGTCCAGTCTGATACGAGGAAACTAGTTGTGGTTCCGCCAAAGAAGTCAATCTTAGTTTCTAGATTTTCGAGAGACACTACCGAAGACGATATAAAGCTTTACATGTCATCAAAAATTTCAACTGTCGACTTAAGCATCAGAAAATTTAATTTTAATTACGAAAGAAATATTGCTTCATTTAAAATTGACGTAAATTTAGATAATTTTAATGCGTTGGTTAGTAGTTCTTTTTAGCCCCCCGGCGCTTTCGTTCGTGAATTCGAATATAGGCCCAAAAAAGTAAATAACTTAGCTAATATTCCCCGTCATAACACTGAATCAAAAAACTAATTATTAAATCTGCTTTAAGTATTTATTACCAAAATGTAAGAGGCTTGAATACTAAATTAACGAACTTATACTTTAAAGGCCTTGAATGTAATTATAATATTCTTTCTTTTACTGAAACTTGGCTGAAACCTCACATTTTCAATTCAGAGATTCTTCCAAATAATTATCATATCTATAGAGAAGATAAGGAGGACAGAATCGGCGGTGGCGTACTCTTCGCTGTAGGCTCTTCAATACCATCTGAAGAAGTTAGTCTTCCACACATTGATTCAATAGAGTTCGAATGCATTCGTGCACAGGCTGGAAAAGGATCTATTTACTTAGTTCTGTGCTATATCCCTCCCCGATCTGAAACATTGGTGTATTCACGACTCATCTCTTTACTAAAATCAGTTAATTTACTGACTAAACCTTCTGATTCAATGATTATGTTGGGTGTTTTTAATTTACCAAGCATATCATGGAACATCATTGACAACGATATCGTACCTTTCGCGTCTAGTGCGTGCAAGAACGTATTTTTAGAGGAGATGGCTGAACTCTGCCTAACTCAGGTTAATGTACTTTACAATAAGTTTGGTAAAGTATTAGATCTTGTTTATGTTGATGATGCATCTAAGTCTGTTGTAAATAAGTGTGATCCACTAGTTTTGCCCGAAGATGTCTACCACCCTGCTATGGAGGTATCTTACGAAGTTATAAGCGATGGTCAAAATTGCAGTACCCAAGCTTACGAACCAAATATTCGCTTTGATTTTTCGAAAGCCAACTTTAAAATGCTTAACAAAGAATTGTCTAAATTGGCGTGGCCTGCATTTAAAGAAAATATTGAACAAAGCGTTGCACTTTTTAACTTTACTTTACATAAATTATTTGAAAAGCATGTGCCTAAACGCATGTATGTTCCTGAAGAGCAAACACAGTTATGGTTCACTAAAGAATTGAAAAATTTGAAAAACAGAAAGTCGCGTTATTTTAGATTACACAAAAAAACCGGTTTACACTCATACTATGTAAAATACTCAGTTTTGCGTCATAAGTTTTTTGAATTAAACAAAAAGTGTTATAAAGCTTATATTATAAATCATTTTATGACTTCGTAAACTCCAAGCGAAATGTACGTGGATTTCCTTCCGCCATGAAGTATCAAAATACCGTCTCTAGTGATAATCAAACAATTTCTAACATGTTCGCTCAGTTTTTTAAATCCAATTATTCCATTAACTCACATGCTAACATTGACTATCCTTTTAAACTATGTCCAATGAACTCAATAAATATCGCAGTAATATCTCCCGATGATGTAG
Source organism: Rhagoletis pomonella (assembly GCF_013731165.1). Taxonomy (NCBI): domain Eukaryota; kingdom Metazoa; phylum Arthropoda; class Insecta; order Diptera; family Tephritidae; genus Rhagoletis; species Rhagoletis pomonella. The sequence goes on from NW_023458556.1 coordinate 81,435,032, forward strand.
TAGTTTATCTGAAATCCTTAAAGCAGTCCTTCAGTTATGGTCCTGACCAGATCCCTACTTGTATTCTTATAAATTGTTCTGATTATCTCTATGAGCCGTTAACAGCGATATTTAATTTATCTCTTAAAGAGGGCGTTTTTCCAACTATATGGAAGGAATCGTTCTTAACCCCGTTACATAAAAGCGGTAGCAGGTCTTCAGTGGAGAACTACCGGGGAATAGCTAAGCTTTCTGCAATTCCTAAATTATTTGAAGCAATTATAACAAACCAGTTGAAGCATTCTATCTCTTCTAGCATTTCATATAGTCAACATGGATTTTGCAAGGGCAAATCAACTTCAACAAATTTACTCGAATTAGCATCCTACATCTCAAAAGCATTCAGTGAAAGCAAAACTGTTGATGTTATATATACTGACTTCAGTAAAGCATTTGACAAAGTGTGCCACTCGTTGCTCATCTACAAACTTGATCTTCTTGGTCTTCCACCTAATTTTCTACGTTGGATCTCTTCATATCTCTATGATAGATCACAAAGGGTAATGTTTAAAAATACTATCTCTGACGTCATTGATGTTACTTCAGGAGTCCCTCAAGGTAGCCACCTAGGCCCGGTTCTGTTCTTGCTTTTTATAAACGATATTTCTACAGATATACAATTTTCCAAAATTTTAATGTATGCAGATGATGTAAAGCTTTATAAATCGTACGTTTCAATTAAAGAAAGGTCTTTGCTACAATCAGACTTAGACAGCATGGCTTACTGGTGTCAAGTAAATCTTATGCCTCTAAATCTTAAGAAATGTAAAGTAATGAGCTTCTCGCGAACAGCTGTTCATCACACTTCTTATACAATAAGTAAACATAACCTGGAAAAGGTATACAATTTTGTGGACCTTGGTATCACAATGGATCCTAAGCTTAATATTAATCTTCATATTAATGTGACAGTCAACAAGGCTGAAGGTGTACTTGCATTTGTGAAACGATGGTCAAAAGAATTTTGTGAGCCTTATATCACTAAAAACCGGTTTACAACATTAGTTAGGCCAATTCTGGAATACGGTTCGGTGGTTTGGAATCCAAGGTATCAAATTTACTCAGAAAAGATAGAATCAATTCAAAAACAATTCCTACTTTTTGCTTTAAGAAATTTTCGTTGGGATTCTCAATATAACCTTCCACCTTATACGAGCCGATTAAAACTTATTAATCTTCCTACACTTTCCAGCCGCAGACAAATGCTTGGTACGATTTTTATAGTTAAATTACTAACAGGCTCAATTTCAAGTCCGCTTCTTCTTGGCGAAGTTAGCCTTAATGTTCCCTCCCGGGTATCAAGACACTTTTGCCCCCTATTTCTGAAAGCTTGTAAAACTAATTTTGAATTGCACGACCCACTCCGTTGCTTATGCCAGGATTTTAACTCTCATTCCAGCACGTTTGATATATCAGATCCGCTTTTCAGCATTAAGAAATCGATACTGTCCTCTCTCAATAAATGAATCATTAAAATAAAGACATAAAATCGGCTGATGAATTTAGTTCTGTAGCTGAACAGTTTTAGATCTCGACACTTAACAAACTCTTCCCTATCGTGACTCGGCGCAAAAATTGAAAATACTGGTTCCGCACGTCATGCGGACTGCGCCCCTCGTGCGGATGGGCAGGAATGGAGGGTAAAAACCGTTGGGATATTATTATTATTATTATATTATTAACAGCTTCCTCCAAGCCATCGAAAACATGCAATATGTTGGGTCCACCACCGGTTGCGCTTGCTTCTGCCTTCGGCCGCGCCTAGGGATTATAATCTTATTAAGTAGAATACTCCTTACTGTGTCAACGGTGAAGAGGGGCTTCCGCATGTCAAAGGCATACAACATATCTTGTGAATATATGAGGTGGGCTTTGTCGAAGGCTGAGGTATGCTCAGCCGCTCCAGAGTCCAGCGAAAATCCCACTAACCCCCACCAAAACAAACAAGGATTTGTATATTAAGTCGAACACACCCAAATACACACGCGCGGCTATCTAGAATACCGGCAAATTGTCGTGCAGGGGAGAGAGGGAGATAAAGAGAGAGAGGGTCGGCAGTCGGTGTCGGAGATTATTCGGCGGGTATTTGTAAGGCGACAGGAGCGCTACTAGTGACAGCAAGATTGGCAGTGGTACGCGGCAGTCGTAGCGAAGAGCCTGGCAATGAGAGCAGTCTGGGTGGTTGTGACGGCGACTGCGATGACTGCGACAGCAGCCTGCAGTTCCCTTGCAGTGGTGGTGGCGGCCTCAGCGGTGACCTTGGCAGTGGCCCATATAATGATGAGAGCGGCAGCGACCTCCCGCAGTGTTGTTGTATGCGGCCCTGATTGTGGCGAGGGGCGAATGCGGTCCTTTTTAGCTACGACGGTGACAGCGTCCTGGACGGCGAAGGTTGACGTTCGCAGTAGCAATTCCCGTACTCGTGACGGGTAGTAACGGCGGCCTGGGGCGACGATGCTTGCGCCGACCCCAGTGGTGATGATAGTAGCAGCGGGCCCTGATGGTGGTGACAGCGGCCCTGTTTGGCGATAGCTAGCGTTCGCACTCCTCGGTGATGATGGCGGGCGGCCCTCGGTTGTAGCTTCGGTGATAAGAGTAGCAGCCTGGGCCCTAGTGGTGATGATGATGATGGCGGCGGCCGCGGATGACAGTGAGTACGAATAGCGGTCCTCGGCGTTGCTGGCGGGCGGTCCTCGGTAGAAATGTCGGTCTTGGGGCGGCAGTGGTAGTAGCGGCCCGGTGATGAGAGCGGTGGTCCGGGACCTAGTGGTGACGGTGTCGATAGGGGCGGCCCTGAATGGCAGCGAGTACGAATAGCGGTACTCGGTAATGCTTGTGGGTGGTCCTCGGTAGCGATCTCGGCCTTAGGGCGGAAGCTATGTTGGCGATCCAGAACGGTGACCTACGGGCAACTGATCATTAGTGCGGTCCCCCTGGGCGTCGAAAGGTTGCCCAGTCCCTCCCGTATGTATTCGTGGTCGCTAGGCGCTGCAGGGGTGGTTCGTCCCCTTCAATGTCCGCTAATCACGCGGTATCGTAAGCAGGCAGAGGTGCTCGGATGTGGGCAAGCCCAAACGGGTCACGCCCCCTGACTGCTTGAGACCGTCTCCAAAATGGGTCTGGCCCCCTTGCAGCCCCCCGTCAACCAGTCAGTCTTCCTCCGAGAGTGTAAGCCGAGAGCGCTTACTGAACTCAACCAGCGAGTTCATTTTGGCAGCTTTTGCTCCGCCTTTGTATGAGCTGTTTAAGAAGTGAGCGGAATTATTCCGAATTTTGTGTTTTGCGTAACGAATTTCTTCCATATGTTAGTGCGCATGGTTGTCTAAGTTGGTGCTTGCGAAATTTGTACGCGCTTGCCGTGCGAGTTTCGTGTATACGTATGTATGTGCATAGGGGTGCTTTGAGTCTCGTTGGTATGTTAGTTTTTGTGTGAACGTCTACCTGAATGTATGTATGTATGTTTATATATTTGTACCTACATATGTGCAGTTGTAAGACGATGATGATGTGATGGTGATGTTGAATGTGTTATTTTATTGTAGGCGAAGCTACGTTACAGTCCCCTCCCCCTTCGGCGGACGACAAGTTGCGGTATTCGTTACCAGAGTACATTGTACACTGGCTCGGTCGGTATGTGTGTAGGAGGATCTTGTTTTATTTTTTTTTATACAAAAATTTCATTTTTTTATACAGTTACAAGTTTTTTTATTTTTTAACATATTTCGAAAATGATTTCGTTATTTTTGATATAACTATAACTAGGTAGTGAAATGCAAATTTACTTCTACAATGATTGGACAAATGTTATTCAATGAATATTTACTCTTTTTTTTTATTATTTAAGTTATCTTAAGCTTAATTAATTTCAAAAATAAATTTCCAAAATTTGTCCTTGAAGAAAAGAGATCTAGTTTGGGTGTTGCTGGCCCGGGTACCAGATGTATTGTTTGTTTAATCCGTGAATTCGATGACCTTCATTCCCCGGAACGGACGATTGCCAGGCTTGCGTATATTTGTATGGCGCACGCAGTGCCCCCTCCATCGGAATTGCCATCGCTCTCGGTTATTTTGGATCGTCTCAACCGCAGATTTTTGAATAGATCAGCTGTATTCCTGGTGGTCGGCTCCTCATTCTCTGTAGCCGGTCCCGCAACGGGTGATGGTTGGGTGACCCTTGGTGCGGCGGTGGTCTCCCGGGCTGAGTTGGTGGTTGCTGCTGCTGGATTGGTGGTGTTGGCAGCTGTTGTCGCTGCTCCGGCTGTGTGGTCCGATGTGGCGAACAGCTCGTCGCGTGGCTTGGGTACAACGTGGGCGAGCGGTGGGCCGTGAAATATTTTAACGCTGAGGATCCGCGGTTTGTTTGGTGGCCATGGCACGGCCTCAAATGGCGGTCGCCATGGTAAAATCGGCCGTGGTTCATCCGGTGGAGTTGGTTGCCGCCAACGGCGTTTAAGGATGGATGTGGCTGTCTCGGTATCACCTGCTGCATGGCATTGCGTGAATAATAGCGTTGTTGTAGTGGTAGATGATGCCGGAGTGTGATCTCGCGTTCGGCGGCGGTGCTTGGCCCGGTAATTTGGGAAAATCGCTCTTTGGGGATTTCCAAGAGATCGGCTTTTCAGTTAAACTGCACAGAACGGCTGTAGGGTCGGCTCTCGGCGGTGGGGCGCGAGCTAGGAGCTGGTTATCAAGTGTCACGATAATGCCTCGTTTCGCCAAAAAGTCCATTCCCAATATCATTCATTCGGCCACATTGGGGATGACGGCAACCAGTGTGCTTGTTGCTCGGCCGTTAAATTCAATTTTGACGAATTAGAAATGATTACTTGCGACGCACGTTTGGTCTGATAGTTGCACGTTTTCTTTGTCGCGTTATGGCTGAATATTGCGCTGCTCCAGATGCTTGCATAGGTATTCATTTATGTATTTTAGCGCGGCTCCAGTGTCGATTAGGGCTCGGACATCGATGCCTTCGACTAGGACGTTCACATAGAAGCGGTCATCGGGACCTTGCCAGCCTAGTCGAGACGTGGTTTGTTGATCGGCGGAGGACTTGAGGGTGGCTGTTTCTCCTTGCGACGCAGGCAATCCTTGGAGTGTCCGCATCGAGAGCAGAATAGTCGCCTCGGGCCTCTACACTGAAAGCGGTGGTGTCCGCGATTTTTGCATCTCCAGCAGGTGTTCTTCCCATCATATCGTTCGCCTGGAGTGGATACGCACTGTGCCGCTTGCCTGGTCTGACTGGCCTCCTCGCTTTTGAGTAGCTCATATTCGTCTGTCAGCCCCATCAACTCTTCGATAGTGTGGACTTCGCTCCGCTTTATGAATAGTCGGTACTCCACTCGCAAGCCTTCGTAAATGCACTCCAAGTGGTCTTCGTTGCACATCGTTGGGTGCTGTCGGATTAGCGTTTGGAGGGCGAGGATGTAGTCCATGTCCAATTTGCAAAAAATTAGGCTTTGTGGTTAGCGTATCACCATTAACTTCAACAAATTTCGAATTTAAAATTTCCAATGCACCTATGCCAAAAACTTGAATTCGGCTTGCGCAGACCGCCCTCCGATAAGCAATTAGCATAAGTATAATTTTGATCACTTTCTTCATCCGTTGTGAAACCTAGCATTAATTTTCAGGATGAAATCTTCTGCTTAAAAAAAATACTTCTGCTCGTGATCAGGTAGTATGAATTTAATGAAATGGCATAATTTATTAAAAGTGAAATGGTTAACAACAACACCGAATGTCATTAAATGAAACTACTTTCTTTTTTGTATCATGGTATTGTGAAGACCTCAAGTCCATCACTAAGGGCCTCCACAACTTGAATTTCATTTTTATATACATATATACACTTATTGTTGAATTTTGATAATTATTATAAGTGAATATACATATTAAATGAATTGTTAATTATACACATACGTGATATCGAAATACATATGTACATATTTATATATTTGAAGTACATACATACGTACTTAGGTATGAACAAGTAAAAGGAAGTAAAGAAACAATTAGCAACAATGTTGTTAGGATAACTATCTGCCTGCGTACATGACAGCATAAATAGAGCAGCAAATGTAATTTGAGATCACTTCTGGTAGAGTAGTCGTATACTCCAGTCGATCGTGCAAACGCAGATTGGCATGGCTAAGCAACGATTGTGAAGACTGAGGGCCGGGTACTCAATGTCCGGTTAACACTAATCTGCGGTTAAACATCGTTATCGACGTCTAAGTTGCTTAGGACCGGTTACTCAATGTCTGGTTAACACTAATCTCTAGTTAAACATCTTTATCGACGTTACCGACACCCTGTTATATGAATGGACTCGAATACGTCGATAACAATGTTTAACCGGACATTAGTGTTAACCAGACATTGAGTAACCGGCCCATAGTAGGTAGGTAAGGTATATGGTGTGACGTGAAAACGCTGCCAAAGCAATACGTTATATTGGTGTGACATGAAAACGCTGCCAAATAGTACTTATATGGTATGACGTGGAAGCGCCGCCAAGAAAATACGTTATATTGGTGTGACGTGCAAACGCTGCCAACTAAATATCGAAATAAAGAAGCGTCACTATAAGAATCAGTTATTTTAACGTTTGGATAAGGGAACCCAACATCCGACTGAGCCACAGCCCAGCTATAGAGCGGATAAACCGGGTTCGTTACAATTGGCGCCCAACGTGGGGCCTTATAGATAAACGAAGCAGTAAGGGCCAAGGAGAAGAACTCATAGAAAAAAAAGTGAAGTGAAGTGCTTTGGAAAAAAAGCTACTTAGCAAGATTGCAAAGACATCTATAAAGTAAAGAGACACGGGGAAAATCCCAGAAATTAAGAACTGTGAAAGTGATCAAACAGTCATTACCAATAAGAGGGTAACGTGAAACAATGGAACATAAGAGGGGGAAAAAATGGTGAAAACAAAGTGGGTGTACAATTTAAATAAAGAGGAGGTTGTGACCTATACGACGGAGTTCGGCCTTGGAATTCAAGGACCGTCGAGGAACTGCGTAAACGCCTCTCTACATTTGTACAAGAGGAAGGGGAGACTGAGAACCATCGCGATCGGGTCACTGATTTAGCGGTTAAGCATACGAGGTCTACAAGCGCGGGGAACGCACCAACACCGAAGAGACCCGAAGTGCAACACAACAACCCATCAACGACGACAGCACAAGAGGAACGCCGAACGTGCCCATGTATCCAGTATTCGTCGACTCACAACGATAAGCCCCAACGATCATGGGCCGCGTACGCAAATGGGGCGTCAAATACGATGGCGGCAAGGACCCGCTGGGTTTCATCGAACGCGACGCACTTCCACGAGCATTACCCGAGTTATTTAAGGATAGAGCCCTCGTCTGGTTACGAAACAATCATGGCCACTAGAGACTGGGAGACGTGTAAGGGAGACTTCCTAAAGTTTTTCTTGAATTCCCGGTATTTTGAGAGACTCGATGATGAGATACGGCAGCATGTTCAACGGCCCAGAGAGGCATTTAAAGACTATGTACTGGCGCTACAAGGGCTAATGCGTCATTCCGACTATACGGTGGCACAAAAGCTTCGACGCATATATAAGGACAGCCGAAGCGAGTACTAGCTGTACATCAAGCAAACTGAGTTCAACGCTCTTGGAGAGTTGGTAAGTCTGGCCGAAGACTACGAGAATATCGTAGCAGAAAAGGAGTCGCAACTAGCATTGCCCCGCGCGATAACCCCGCGACGAAATTAAGAGCGCAACTACACTATCCGGGAGGAGCAGCAAAGAGAGAGGTATGCGATGCCAGCGAGACGGCACGACGGAGGCGATTATGCGCCACCTACGGGACAACAACGGAATAGCGAAGACGGCGTGTAGACGGTGCGGCGAAGACGGACATTTCACTTACGAATGTCGCAACAATATCCAGCAATTCTGTTGGGCGTATGGTCGGCGGAACATTCGAACTTCAGACTGTTGCCGTGAGAAACAGGGAAACGGCCAAGGACCCCATTCGCGACGAAAAGTGGGGTCTCCAGTAACGCACCCTCAGTCAATGTAACCAATTCTTAGCAAGCGAAAGGGCGAGTAATCGCCAGAGCAACAGTTGATGGTAGAGCAGTAATAGCGGCGGTTGATACAGGAGCAACAAGAAGTTTTTTAAGCATTAGAGCAGCGAACACCCTGGGAATCGAGCGGTCGCGAAGAGTGAACAAACGAGTGGTGATGGGAGATGGCAGACCAATGTCGGTCACAGAAGCGGTAGAGGCGGTGGTAAAGGTGGGCGATCAAGAGCATAGGAGCGAGTTACTCGTCCTACCCGGTTAAGTCGATGACATGGTCCTTGGGACTGACTACCTGGCAAAGGTCAACGCAACAGTGAGCTGCGGAGGGCAGACATTGACGCTGAAGGCAGAGGACGATATTCGAATGAAGACTGCATGTACCACGATTTAGAAGTGCGCGGAATAGAGAGAGCTGAGGAAGGCGAAAAGGCCGCAACGGAAGTCGAAAATTTCTTAAAGAACGAGTTGCTCGCATTCGAGAAGGTAACGTGGACGACTAACATCGCCGCCTATAAGATTATAATGCGAGATGATCGAAGCATAAAACAGCGCTATTTTCCCAAAAAACCCGAAAATGCAGGAGGTAATAAACAGGGAGATCGGCGAGTTGATAGACAAGCAGTACATCGAGCCATCGCACAGCCCACACAGCGCGCCAATCGTGCTCGTAAAGAAAAAAACTGAAAGTGGAGACTTTGCGTGGACTATCGGCAATTTAACGCGCGCTCGATACCGGATGCATACCCACCCCACGAATCCAACACATTTTGGATCGACTGAGAAGCGCTAAATTCATTAGCAGCTTGGACTTGAAGAATGAGTACTGGCAAATCCCGATGGAAGAGAGTAGTAAGGAGTATACTGCGTTCACTGTGCCAGACGCGGGCTGTCCCAGTGGCGCGTAATGCCGTTCGGGCTACATTCAGCGCCTGCGACGTTTCAACGAGCACTGGACAAAGTCATCGGACCAGAATTGGAACCGCACGCGTTTGCTTATCTGGACGATATTAGCCGTATTTTATTTGTCCAGAAATTTAAGCTATTAGCTTATTTTGTATGGAGGCCTTACCCAATATAATTATATTGGCTTATGAAAAGCTATCTTGGCTTGTATATTGAACAAGAGGCATTGCCATTCAGCATCTGAAATTTTCTCCTTCAGCCAATCAGAAAGAGGCAAAAACTTACTTTAACACTATGTATTTGCAGTCAAACAACTGTCAAAATTAGGCTAACATAAGAAATAAGCTAATTTCGTTTTATTTGACCGAGATTTAGCTGTTTGCTTGTGAGGGTTGAATAAAACATGCCTATTATTATCACGAGTGCGACGCTAGACCAACACATGAACCACCTGAAAGAAGTGTTTCGACGATTGCGACAGGTGAACCTCAAGATCAACCCAGAGAAGTGTGAGTTTTTCAATAAGAGTTTGAAATACCTGGGTCATGTGGGGAGCGAAGAAGGGATTCACACCGATCCTGACAAGATTGCGGCGATTAAAGAATCGACACCGCCAACAAACACACGCGAGACGTCATTTCTGAAGAAAGGAAGCCGATGGAAATGGGGCAATGAGCTGCAGACGGCCTTTGAAAAAGTAAGGAGCGCACTAACGGAAGCACCGGTATTAAGTTACTGACCCAATGCAGGCTTGCTTTGCTTGCTTCGCTTTAAGAACTGTCAAAAGTTATTGGAAATATACTAAAACGTATGAAGGCTGGCCAAATGGCAGCTTTGCTTCACTTGCTTTAAGCGCCTCAAGGTTTCAAATAGGCAAATGTTTTATTTGAAAACGTTTCGTAGGCTTTTGACAAAAAGGAATGTTCGCGTTCTATATCAATTCAAACAAATTGCTGCACACTTTTATGTACAAAAAATTTCTTACGTAATTAAAAAAAATATATATAATATAAGTTATTCAAAGTATAAAAATGATTATATGTTTCCATATTTATATTTAACATATCGCTGGCTGAAAAGTTGCTAAGTCCATTTTTACAAATTTTACAGGAACTTTGAATACAACATTTTGCGTGTTTAAAGCAAAGCAAAACTCCATACGGATCAAAAGGATTCGATCTTTATTAAAAGATTTCGTATTATTTTGGCCTTATCGGATTTTCGGGACCTCTTCTGGACTTAGAAAATTTGCCTTTCATTGAATATAAATCAGAAAAAATAAAACAAGTACATCAATCCTTAATTTCACTTGCTAGCTAGCGATATTTATGATGTCAAACTACTGGTCCGTCGTCTCTTGAAAAATTTGATTGTTTTTTTTTTGTTTTTAATAAATGTACCTATAGTTATATATGTATAATTATTATCATTCCTTTGAAATGCATTCAAATTCGCATCAATTTAAAAATAAATCTGAAAATTATGTTTGTATTTTTTTTAGTTTTCTGGAATTTTGTTTGAAAATTATTCTTAGTGTAAGGGAACAGACCTTAATTTTCTAAGTACCCCAATAAACACCAAAAAAAAAATTCTCCAACCTTGGAGAAATTCATAGTTCTCAAGTTGTTATCCAACATCATTCTCCAACTCATCTCTAACCGACGCGCAGATACGTAAAAAGTGATAGAGATACGAATTTTTAGTTATCAAGTGAAAAACTAAAGCTATCTAGAGGGGAAAACTACCAACGAAAAGTAAATAATCTTCAAAGTATCCTCAAATACTCTTGAAAGAAAATAAAACGAGATCACTTCACGAGATCAAGTGGCAAAATTACTGTCGGACTGTATACTGTGAAGTGAATTATTGTAATACGATATTGATTAACCACATACTACAAAAGGAGTAATGAAATGAAAAATTAATATTTAAATTCATCTATGCATGTATGACGTTTCAATCAAAAAGGTATAAGGTAGCTTTCATGAACCAAAAATACAAGATCACCTAATCAAAGAAGCAAGAAAAAAGCATATTCCTGAGCGTTTTTGACATCTGCCTAAGAATGAAAACAAACAAAGAAAACGAAAAATGGCGAGTGATTGAGTGCGATTAAATTGGTATTTATTATAAAATATACAAAGTGAAACTTGATGACAATTAGCAAACAAAGTCCATAAAATATGGTTTTCATGATTGAAAGTGTTTTACAATCGCATATCATTACCACGGGCCGATTTTTCAATGCCAACATTCTGGCCACAAACGTGCACCAACTTTTCACGCAAATTTACACCTTTTGGCAAACCAAACATACGCACAATCTTGTTCCAATCGCACGGCACTTCATTTTGTATCATAAATATTTAATAAACCAAAATTTATAATTAAAATCGCTGCAGAAAGCACATTCAATCGCTAAAAAATCACTACGAAGAGGTAGAAGACGGTGTAAACAAAACCGAAAAACGTCAAAAACGCTACGAAAACTTTTTTCTGAAAATCGATTACAAATACAACGATGGCTGATTAGGTGATCTGTAGTCGTTGGTTCATGGGTAGCTTTGGCAGCGTTCCAAGCCATCATTTGGCCAAACGAGTTTTTGAAGTAAATCAAAGCAAATTAAAGTAAGTAAGCCGTGCAAAGCAAGCCTGCATTGGGCCAGCGCCTTAACACAGAAATCAAAAGCTCTTTTCTTGATAAATTTTCAAGATTGAAAATGCTATTGACAAACTGAAATTTCATGTGAAATGTATAAATTTTGTATATTAATAAATTTGTTTCTAACAATTAAATACTCCATGTGCCGGCATTTGAACGTGCGACACACGGAATTATAGTCGACATCTCTACCTACTCAGCTACCGCAGTCAAAAGCTTTTTTGATTTTAAATTAATATTTTTCATATGTGACAATGAAATCAGTTCCACTCATGTGGAAATCGCGGAGCTTTTTGATTTATAAATATTGACACAGAATGCGAAGGGAGCTTTTATTTGATAAAAAACTTGATAAAATTTCTTACAAAAAAGAAAGATCAAGTAAACACAGAATTGGGCGGTTAATTTCATTAACATTTTCTTGAAAATTTAGGCATCTGGTGCACTCACTTGTGGGATTAGTTGCTGTAGTAAATATAAAATTAATAAAAAAAGGTTAATTGGGTTTAAAATGCATATATTTTTGAAAATACTTACCTTGCGGAAGCAGATCGCTACGAACTTGTAACCTTTTAAACGACATTGCAATCCTTTTGTGTATATCGTCACCTGAAATGCAAATAACGTAACAACATCGCCACTGAAATGGAAGAAGTCGTGACTAATTATCATTATTTTTTTTTTCCGTCATAGCAATCAAAAAGTGAATTTTGAATTTTTTAAAAGTTACGACTTTTTGCATTTCAGTGACGATGATGTTACGTTATTTTGCATTTCAGGTGACGACATGTGTTATTAAAAGTCGAAAGTGGTGTTAAATAAAGGGTGAACACACCAAAACTGCGACACTTAGCATCGTTTTCACCAACTGTGGTTAACACTAATCGCCAGTTAGAAAATTTGCCTTTCATTGAACATAAACGAGAAAAAATAAAAGAAGTACCTTAATTTCTGTTGCTTCCTTTATCAAAATATGAGGTTTCAAAAAAGGTCGACTATGCAGCTTTTCACACAAAGCTAGCGATATTTATAATGTCAAACTACTGGTCAGTCGTCTCTGAAAAAATGTTTTTTTTTTAATAAATGTACATATATTTATAGATGTATGATTATTATCATTCCTTTGAAATCTAAAAATTAATTCGCATTAATTTAAAAATAAATCCGAAAAGATCGTTTTGTATTTCTTTTTTTTTTAATTTTCTGGAATTTTAAGGGAATTATTCTTAGTGTAAGGGAACATACCTTGATTTTTTAGCTACACAGCTGGTAGCTTTGACAGCGTTCCAAGCCGCCATTTGGCCAAACGAGTATTTGAAGTAAATCAAAGCAAATTAAAGTAAGTAAGGCATGCAAAGCAAGCCTGCATTGGGCCAGCGCCTTTAGCCTGTCCATATTTTTCCCAGCAGACGGCGCAGAGCGAGTCATAGCCTACGCTAGTCGACGGCTGAACAAGGCGGAGCAAAACGACTCGGCGACTGAAAAGGACTATCTGGCCATTGTGTGGGCTATACGGAAAATGAGACCGTACCTGTAGGGTTACGCATTTACGGTTATCACCGACCACCTGTCCTTGAAATGGCTGAATGCGATCGAGAGTCCTTCAGGACGCATTGCAAGAGAAGAGTTCCCGGACTACACAGTTGTAAACAACGAACTGTATCGACACATCGCAGTACAGATGGATGATGAAGACACAACACCGTGGAAGCTATGTGTGGCAACGCCACTACGAGAGAGAGTACTGAAGGAAGCTCACGATAGTCCAAGCGCAGGACACATGGGCATCCGCAAGACGATAACCAGAGCGACGGCACGTTACTACTGGCCCGGAATGTTCAGGGACATAAAGAGGTATGTCCGACAGTGTACTACCTGCCAGATTTACAAACCCAACCAAAAGAAAGCTGCGGGAAAGATGCTGACCCAGATTGCAGAAGAACTTGGACCACAGTATGCTCAGACTTTGTGGGACCATTGCCACGATCAAAGCACGGAAACACAACCGTACTAGTCTTCATCGACAAGTTTTCCAAGTGGGTGGAAATTGCCGCAACCGAAGGCGACAGCTGAAGGCCTCAACAAAGCATTTCGAGAACGCTTGCTCGCTAGATTTGGAGTCCCGAAAATTGTTATAACTGACAATGGAACACAGTTCACCAGCAGAGAGTTCAAACGGCTACTACGAGAGTACGGGGCTAAGCATAAACTCACCGCACCATACACGCCACTAGAAAATATGACGGAGAGAGCAAACCGCAACATAAAGAGAATGCTTGCACAGTTTAGCGGAAAAGAACAACGAAATTGGGACGACTTACTACCCGAAATGACACTAGCGCTTAACACCAGCGCTTGCGAAGCTATCTGTTACAGTCCTGCCTTCCTAGTGCAAGGACACGAGTACCAAAAGCCCTCTACGACGAACAAACTTTCGGTACAGGCCAAACGACGACGACACCAGCGGAGATGCAACGAAAATGCGAGAGATATTTAGGATGGTAAGGCGAAATCAGCAGACAGCGTCGATCGAGCAAGCGCGTCATTACAACTTGTGCAGGAGGAAATGGCGGCCAGTGGTAGGTGACCGAGTGCTAGTGAAGGAGCACCACCTATCGAAGGCGACGGAAAACTTCGCGGCCAAACTTGCACCGAAGTATGCTGAGCCGTACCGACTAATGAACTTCATTTCGCCAGTAATCGTCGACTTAGACAAGGTACACAACGGTAAGAGAAGAACAGCACATCTGAGTGAATTGAAGCCATTTTACGGCGATGAAGAGCCCGACGCGTCAGAGTCACCAAAAATCCTCCCCCGGCATGCACCTGAGCCTAATTCGACGCAAGGCGAAGAATAGGTAAATTTCGGTCATAGACAGAAATGCGATAACTCGGCAATTGCCAAATAGGGGAGCGATTGCCATGCAAAGGAGACCATAAGGGGAGAGAAGAAGAAGAGAAAATATAAGAGAAAAGAGGGAAGAAGAAGAGCGAGTTTAAAAGAAAGAAGAAGAAGAAGCAGTTTAAAGAAAGAAGAAGAAGAAGCAGTTTAAAGAAAGAAGAAGAAGGAGCAGTTTAAAGAAAGAAGAAGAAGAAGCAGTTTAAAGAAAGAAGGAGGAGCTTAAAGGAAAGAAGAAGAGGAAGGAGTTTAGAAGAAAGAAGGAGAATGAGAAGAAGAAGAACGAGGTTGTAGCACGAGAATACGATAAAAAAAGGAGATAATTCATGCCAATGGAAATAAACAAACAAAAATTTTGAACATCATTAATAAAGCTAAAATATAAACATAACATATATAAAAAAAAAACATAACTTAGGCAAAATATAATTATTAATATGTATAAAAAGAATTAATATACAGAAAAATATCAGCAAATATAATAATAATAAAAAAATATAATAATAATAATTAATATCTTAAAACGGATACATCATTTTCGCAGGCTGGCAACACTATTCCGATATTGACATGGATCCCTGCAAAAATTCCCCTTTTGGGAGAGTTGGCAGCATTGCAACACAACAGCTGAATAAAACAATAACAAACTAAAATAATATAAACCAAAGAATAACCAAATGCCAATAATTTGGAAATATACAGTTTGTCGCGCACTGTCTCCCAAATGTTTAATATAAAAGGACATCACAAAAGGACCCACTACTCAAAAAGTGACTGCAGCGATGGATACACGGGCAACTGGAGAAATTTTCAAGGCGATGGGCGTAAAGGACGACACTTTGAAAGTGCGTTTGCGCCGCATGACTGAGGCGGAAATCAGGCAGTATACTGGCGTTGGTGGAGGAGAAGGCGTTGAAGACAACGCAAGTCAGGCCAGCACAGAGATATATGTGCACGAAAGCCCAAACAGAGGTGATGAGGGGCGCTGGAGTCCTGCATCATGGAACCCAAACGACTACACGACTCGGAGTTTAGTAGCAAGCAGCGAGGCGGGTAGCGGCACATTTACGCCAGTAGAAGTATGCGGCGATAGCAACGACGATGACTACGAGTGGCATCTAGGCGAGATAATAAGGACGCCCACGCCGATCGAGGTGTCCGATGACAGCTATGACGAGCCACGCAGGGCCGAAATGGACATCGAACAGGAGGACTGCCAACGCCCAGGTGAGGGTTACATAGAGTAAGTCCGGCGCATCACAATGACGATGCGAATTTTTAACGACTCGTCACACAACACCGAATCGTGGCGACAACCACCTGCGCAGGTATTGTGCGACAAAACGGCAGCGACAGTGGCAGCTGACACCAGAAATTAAGATGAAGGAAGCGAAGAGGAGAATGCGCTCACCCTGTTGGTGGAGGAAGACCGCGGGTTGGAGCAGTTGTTGGAGGAGTTGGCCAGCACAAACACAGAGCCAGCAGACCCGATGATGATTCAGGAGATCGAGAGATGGTTGCAGGAAGATGCAGCGCAGTAGGCAGCAACACCAGATGACTGGCGAAATTTTAACGGCACAAACCCGTTACCAAGGGAACTGGTAAGGGTCATCCAAGAGCGGCTGCAGCGACAACAAAATAGACGCCAGACCTTCAGGCATGCGGTGGGTACAATGGTGTACCGCGTGCGTATCATGGGCGCGGGGATGGTGACGATCACGCGTCCAGAGGGAAGTAAAGGGGGGGTGTGAAGACCCCAAGTCCATCACTGAGGGCCTCCACAATTTAAATTTCATTTTTATATACATATATACACTTATTGTTGAATTTTGATAATTATTATAAGTGAATATACATATTAAATGAATTGTTTATTATATACATACGTGAGATCGAAATACATATGTACATATTTATATATTTGAAGTACATACATAAGTACTTAGGCATGATCAAGTAAAAGGAAGTAAAGAAAATTATAGCAACAATGTTGTTAGGATAACTATCTGCCTGCGTGCACGACAGTATAAATAGAGCAGCAAATGTAATTTGAGATCACTTCTGGTAGAGTAGTCGTATACTCCAGTCGATCGTGCAAACGCAGATTGGAATGGCTAAGCAACGATTGTGAAGACTTAGTTGCTTAGTAGGTAGCTAAGTTATATGGTGTGACGTGAAAACGCTGCCAAAGCAATAAGTTATATTGGTGTGACGTGAAAACGCTGCCAAGTGGTACTTATGGTGTGACGTGGAAACGCCGCCAAGGAAATACGTTATATTGGTGTGACGTGCAAACGCTGCCAACTAAATAGCGAGATAAAGAAGCGTCACTATAAGAATCATTGGCGTATTTATTTTAACGTTTGGATAAGGGAACCCAACATCAGACTGAGCCACAGCCCAGCTATAGACCGGATAAACCGGGTTCGTTACAGTATTTTCAACCGAAATTGTCAAGAAATGGCGAAACCCGTGACAATGTAAAAATTTTTCGCAGTGTTTGCTAATTTTTGACAATAAAAAATGTTATTTTTAAAAAACCTTTTATACAATATCTGTGGGAAACTAAATTCTCTACATATTTGTATTTAACAACTTTTTATTAAAAAAAGCAAAACACGTTTGCAAATCGCAAAAAAACAAAAAAAAACTTAAATCCAAGATGGCGGAATGTTGCCAAATGAAATTTAGGTGCAAGACTGTGGATCCATGATCTACGTGTCTAATAGAAGTAAACTGCACCAAATAATTGCTGTTACAAATTTTATTAAAAAAAAGTAATTTTACTGGGCTACAAAGTCCTTTCTCTTCTTTGTTCAATTTAGAAACTGGAATGACGGCAGTGTTGCCAGGCCTTCGGCATGAGAAAACGTCCCTCTTGGTCTGAAAAAACGTCATTTCCTACCCCAAAACGTCTTTTTCAAATGAATGTACAAAATTGTTCTTATTAAATTTTCATTGTAAACAAAGGTACATATATATGTACGTAAGGTATATTAAAATGTCATTTCGATAGAGCACATTTAGATTTTATTGTAAACTGGTTTGAGATCATTAATATAAAAATGATTTTATACATACACCTGTGATCAGCAGATTAAGTCATTCTGATCGATTTTGGCTGTTTTTATTTTGTTTATTTAATGTTTATTATTTGTCCATAAAAGCCAAACTCATTATATAACAAACAAAATATAAATCCATATTTGAAACTTTGTGCAAAAATTATAAAAAATCTGCAAAATTACAGCTATATTCTAAACTTTTTATTCAGACTTTTTTTATTTTTATTTTTAGTATGCAGTTTGATAGCCCATTAAATATCAGGGCAATAATGTGCAAGTTTAAAGGGGCTACATAATCGTGTTGTTTTTTAATATTTTTTTTTCTTGTAGACATTTAGTTAGGGGGTCGGTTGTCGAAAATGCTAAATTACGTTCTGCTAAGAAGGAACATAGCAATATTTCAGCCTTTTTTGCGTTGATTACATTTTCAATGAAGTCTTAAAAAGTCGCCTACTTTTTTCTGGCTTTATATGCTGCAACAACTTTTTTGATGCTTTTGCGAGCGTGCGTGTTGCAATAGATCAGCTCTTCCTGATTTGGCTTTTAATGTGCAATTGCAAACATTACAATTAGTCTCGTGACCTCAAGTGTTTACACAACCAGCCTTTGTCCAAGAATCAAAAAAAAAAAAAAATGCGCGTACACTTGATTTGCATCATATTTAAGTCATCAGTGTTCGAGAAAGAAATATCTTTTGAAGCAACTGCTGCAAAACACAAAGCTTGTAAAGATTTATTAAGAACATAATTCAAAACCAGTTCTACTTATAAGATTTAGTAACAGAGAAAAATTACTGGGAAGTTAAACAACGTCATTTTTTACAAAAAAAAACGTCCAAACGTCAACAGGATACAAAAATCGTCCAAATGACGTTAAAAACGGCAACCTGGCAACGCTGAATGGCGGTTCAATGAGCTAGAAATTTCAGTTTTCAAAAAACATCGATGCATTGATACATCGACTATTTATACATCGACCCTGCAAAAAATTGCTGACCATATCGAAAAGAAACTATCGATTGTACACTGACAAAATGTACTGCAATCGATAAGAGAAAGAGACAAGACAATGAAAAACGAGCGTTTTCTTACTGCGTAGCCTCTCGCGCATGCGTATACATACATAAAAAAAATTTAAATTTTTAGCTGTGCCGCAATATATTGAAAAAGTGGGTGCATTTAAAAGAAATAACTAATGAAATCAGTGTATTTAATTTGCAATCTAAAAAAATTTACAAAAAAACATTTTCTAACTCTATGTGGATAGAGAAGAAAAAGTTTGAGGCCAGTGCGGCGAAATACAAAAAACTTTCCGAATTCGCTAAGGCCACCTGTGGAGGCAGTGACTCCATTGGTGAAACCCAATGCAACCTAGAAATGAAGTCTTAAAAAGTCGCATACTTTTTTCTAGCTTTTTATGCTGCAACAGCTTTTTTTATGCTTTTGCGAGCGTGCGTGTTGCAATAGATCAGCTCTTCCTGATTTGGCTTTTAATGTGCAATTGCAAACATTACAATTAGTCTCGTAACCTCAAGTGTTTACACAACCAGCCTTTGTCCAAGAATCCAAAAAAAAAAATGCGCGTACACTTGATTTGCATCATATTTAAGTCATCTGTGTTCGAGATAGAAATATCTTTTGAAGCAACTGCTGCAAAACACAAAGCTTGTAAAGATTTATTAAGAACATAATTCAAAACCAGTTCTACTTATAAGATTTATTAACAAAGAAAAATTACTTGGAAGTTAAACGTCATTTTTTACAAAAAAAAACGTCCAAACGTCAACAGGATACAAAAAACGTCCAAAAGACGTTAAAAACGGCAACCTGGCAACGCTGAATGGCGCTTCAATGAGCTAGAAATTTCAGTTTTCAAAAAAGATCGATGCATCGATACATCGACTATTTATACATCGACCCTGCAAAAAATGGCTAACCATATCGAAAAGAAACTATCGATTGTACACTGACAAAATGTACTG
>NW_023458556.1:81454651-81455654 GCF_013731165.1 Rhagoletis pomonella
GCAATCGATAAGAGAAAGAGACAAGACAATGAAAAACGAGCGTTTTCGTACTGCTTAGCCTCTCGCGCATGCGTATACATACATAAAAAAAAATTTAAATTTTTAGCTGTGCTGCAATATATTGAAAAAGTGGGTGCATTTAAAAGAAATAACTAATAAAATCAGCGTATTTAATTTGCAATCTAAAAAAATTAACAAAAAAAACGTTCTCTAACTCTATGTGGATAGAGAAGAAAAAGCTTGAGGCCAGTGTGGCGAAATACAAAAAACTTTCCGAATTCGCTAAGGCCACCTGTGGAGGCAGTGACTCCATTGGTGAAACCCAATGCAACGCCAACCTGGGAATCCAGAAAAACCTAGAAATGGAAGCAGAAGGACCAAACGCCGCTGAGGAATTTGTCTTTAGCGACGGAAATTCAGAGTCCAATGAAGAATATTCTGAGCTCAGTAGCTCTGAAAAAGCTTGTGAAATTAAATCATGGGCAATTAGAAACAAAGTATCGCAAGTGGTTTTAAATGATTTATTGAAGACGCTAAATAAGATAGGTGTTACCGACTTACCCCTGTCATCAAAAACCATCCTTGAAACAACAAAAGAAAGTATAAGGGCGGGTTACTCAATGTACAAAAACTCTCCTCCAGGAATATCTTGCACATTTAGGGCCGGTACTTAATGTCTGGTTAACACTAATCTCCGTTTAAACATCATTATCGACGTGTTCGGCTCCATGCATATAAAATGGAGTCGGTAACGTCGATAACGATGTTTAAACGGAGATTAGTGTTAACCAGACATTGAGTAACCGGCCCTATATGTGCAAGATATTCCTGGAGGAGAGTTTTTGTACATTGGAATTCAGTCCCATTTCCACTCAAAAACATTCCACTTTCTAAAAGATATTGATGAAGTTTGCATCGATGTAGGTATTGATGGCTTAAAACTTTTCAAAAACTCCAATAGAGTTTTGTGGCCGATTCTCGGCGCAATAGTCGGATTTCCGAA
>NW_023458556.1:81455754-81464020 GCF_013731165.1 Rhagoletis pomonella
CCATTTTTGCATACTTAACTGAAAAAAATGTCTCTTTAGATTATGACGTTCTCCAGTAAACGAGCGGCATATAAAAATACTACTATGGAACATTATTTTCTGCTACGATTTTTCCGATTTAAGCTTGCCGGAGTTCTAACCCTGCACGCCATTTAGTTGAAATCAACCGTCAAAGTTAACTCGAAATGTTCAATGTGGACGATTGTGTTTAACAAGTTAAATGGGGTCAATTCGAACGTAATAAAAGAAATGCTCACCTCTAAAAAATAGTTTAATGATCAGTACAGGATAATCCTTACTGATATAAATGCGAAAGGTTTGTGCTTCCACGCTTTAACCACTCAACCGAACTTAATGAAATTTCGCAAATTGGTGTAGGCCTGGGTAACGGCGCAAGTTTTTTGGCGCTGACATCCTAATTCCAGCGCCACTGTCGGATTCAGCACAGTGTGTTGGCGCAATTGCGCCTCTTCAGGCTAAAGCTCATTTCCTCTATTCCTGCACGCTGCACTAAAGTGAATTAATACAAGGTGATATCGGTTGAGAAAAAACTTAAATATACCCAAGTTCAAAACCCAAAAATACAACAAACCCATCATTTTCACATTCAGAAGGACCGCGACGAATTCTCGCAACACCACCTTGTATAAATTCGCCTTTTGCTGCACATTTTACAAGATACACTTCTATTTCGGGTGTTCTTCGCTGGTTCTTTGCGACACCCGGTGTTGTCAGTGTGCCGGTCATGATTCAATAATACAAGGTTGGATAAATATTGACGTTTGTGTCAATCGACTGCCTTGTAAAGTTGCATTTAAGAAGGAAAGAGAAGCGGGTCACAATTTTATCCTCTTTTGTGTAAAGGTACTAGGAAAAGTAAGTAGTCTGGTATGGCTGAAATGCTTTTTTGTATACTAATTGAATTAAATATATAAAGATTCCACTGAACTACACAATAGACAATGAATTAATTTTTTATGGCCACATAAATATTAAAAATGAAATAAATGGATATTCACATAAAATTCTTGCCAAAGAAAAATTTTTGAGGTCTTTGAAGAAATATTCCCAAATATCCAAAATAAACCATGGTTTCATTGATATTCCAGTATATATTTAACAAATTAATGGAATTCAAACAAATCCTTTATTCAAAGGGACTATATGAAGAATTATACAAATGGTAAAGATGCAATTGATTTAATGCATATAAGTTAATCTTTTAAAAAGTATTATATTTGTTGCATTTACAGATTGCATGTTCAATATCTTAAATTGAATTACATTTGGTTTTTTTTTTATTTAAATTTTTTAGTAATGTTTTTTACTTTTTTCTCCAATCAGTCTTGCTAATCATTATATTGGTTACATTTAAAAGTTAGATCTTCAATATCGCAATTTAATTACATTTGGTTATTTAAAAATCTAATTTTTGTGGAATGTTTTTTACTTTTTTCTCCAATCAGTCTTGTTAATCATTATATCGGTTATACTTTAAAAATATGTCTTCAATACATTACATTTCGTTTTTTAAAAATGTTAATTTTTTGTAATGTGTACTTTTTTCTGCAATCAGTCACAATCAGCACAAGAAAATACCTTTATTAATATTTCCACTTTCGCTTTTATGGAGTGGTATACTTACTTGTAAATTTGCAAAGGCTGCATTTGACCAACCCAAAGGCTGCAGTGTTAAAAATACATGCACCAGCAAACGTGGACGGACACCCAAATGATCCTGACCTTCACAAGAGAATATATTTATTAATATTTGTACTACCATACGTGGATGGATACAGGGATACTAGCATGCAAAACTTACTTGCAACGGCTGCACTTGTTGTAAAACGCTACTTTTTGCAAAATAAATATGTAAATTATTGTTGTAATTCCAAATATTTCCATTATTTTCGATTTTTTGCCATACTTACTTGAATTTTTAATTTTTTTATTTTTATTTTATTTTATTTCTTTCAGTCTACAGATAAATCTTACAGACTATATTAAAAGTGTTTTAGCATGTTTAATTAAAAATTCCATATAATTGTTGCTTAAAATTGTATATACTGAGACTAAAGTCTAGGTTAGGATAATTGTTGCAAAATCGAATGCATCTCACCATTGGTTCGTTAAACGCATAGTTAGTTCTATGCACTTGATCAACAAATAAACGAACCTGCCTTAGATCATAGTGATTCGTTTGATGTCTAATTACACTCAATAGTTCACTGCAATTTATATTGGCATTTAAAAGATTATACACGAATAAGACCGAAAAGTAGATTCGTCTATCTTCAAGGCTTTGCAGTCCAACCAATTTGCGTCTGCCTATATAACTAGGGAGACCATTAGGCCAGCGCAGCTTATTCAATGCATATTTTGTAAAGACTTTTTGGACTCTTTCGATTTTATTTACATGGCAGTGGTAGAATGGGTTCCATATTAATGAACAATAATCTAGGTGGCTCCGAACTAAAGAAATGTAGAGTGCTTTCAAGGTCAATGGATCAGAAAAGTCTTGAGTATTACGACGCAGAAATCCAATCATAGAAAAAGCTTTGGAGACCATATAATCAATATGCTTAGAAAACGACAGTCCTGAATCAAAGATTATGCCCAAGTCTTTAATATCTTCTTTACGACTAAGTTTTATATTATTCAGAAAATAATCAAAGAAAAAAGGATTCAGTTTTTTCCTGTATGAAACCACGCAGCATTTGTCGGTATTCAAGTTGAGGTGGTTCAAGGTGCACCATTCTTCAAAATGATTAAGATCGGTTTGAAGGTTGGTACAATCTTGAATACAGCGGATTTGTAAAAATAACTTAACGTCATCTGCAAACATTAAACATTTTACCGATTGAAATATTTTTGGTAGGTCGTTTATAAAAATTAAGAAAAGAAGGGGCCCACATTGAGTACCTTGTGGTATTCCAGACCAAGCATTAATCATTATTGTAGATTTGGACGAGGCCATTTTTACAAATAATTTCCTTCCCGATAGATAGCTAAAAAAGAATTTTAAAAGTGTTCCTTTAATACCACATTCGCTGAGCTTCTTTATAAGGATGAAATGGTCGACTTTATCAAATGCCTTTGAAAAATCCGTGTAAACTACATCTAGTTGTGCATGATTAACAAAAGCGTAAATAATACTGTTTGTGAGTATTGCTAAATTAGTACAAGTAGACCTTAATGGGACAAAGCCATGTTGGTACTCGCAAATATGATCGTTAATACGATTTAACATTTTAGCTTTGAGAATGGAATCAAATATTTTCGAAATAGTGCTTTGTTTAACTATTGGACGATAGTTGCGTACGTCATTTCGGCTTCCTGATTTATAAATTGGCGTGATTGAGCATAGTTTCCAAGCATCTAAGAAGATAGATTTGTTTAGGCATTTATTGAAGAGAATTGCAAAGGGTTTCGCTATTGAACTGAAGACGAGTTTAAAAAATACGGGACAGAAACCTTCATGGTCAGTGGATGGGCTATTAGCTATTATTCAGTCCTGAAATTGCTTGTACAACATCATTGGTTGACACAGTGAAATCATCATATGATTGTGAAGAGGGTGCGTTAAAGTTAAAATCGTCTAATTGGTCATATTGTTCATAAACTCCTTGGAAAAATTTTGCAAAAAGGTCACAAGAATCTGACTCATTATCCGACACAGTGCCGTCATAATTTAAACAAGTGGGAAAGCCGTTTGTCTTCCGTTTATTGTTAATATAACGCCAAAAACTAGAGGGGTTAGATTTTAGATTCGATTCAATTCTAAACGTATAATGTTTAAACAGGTAGTCGTGAAGACAGTTGAATTCCCTTTTCAATCGGAGTAAGTTGTCTCGATCGTGTATGCTATTAGTTCTTTTAAATTTTTTATATGCTTTATTTTTTAAATTTTTAAGATGACAGAGCCTTGGGTTAAACCAGGGTGGTTTATTATGGGTTCTCAATTTCCGCAAAGGGACAAAGCGAGAGATTATTGATTTCAATTTGTCACATAAAATACCATACGATATTGTAGGATCATCGAAAGAGTCCAAAATTTACCAGTCTGTATTATCTAAGTATTCGCTTATCTTTATGACATCAGCTTTGGAATAATTACGTTCCAAAGTATTGATCGACAGAAGTCTATCGAATGTATAAAATTCAAAATTTATGAAGAGCGCTTTATGGTGCTGGCTATTACCTAAAATAGGTAATTGGCATTGTTGGCAAGATGAATTCAGATCGGCAGAGATAAAAACTAAATCCAATATTCGATTGTTATCATTCTGAATTGAATTAATCTGCTTAAGGCCATACGAAAATAAGGTACTTACAAACAGTAAATCTATTTCAGATTTAACGTTAGAAGGTATTAGGTTATTATGGTATGGCAACCATGAAATATTTCCTAAATTAAAATCTCCAAGATATATCGCTTCGTCATTTTGATTTAAATCATCACAAATTAACGTTAGATTATTTACATGCTTTTCATAAATATCGTACACGCTATCTGGTGGAATGTAGGATAACAGAAAGTAGATGAAGCGATTCAATGCAAACTTTACCTTAATACATAATTGTTCAATACTGTTAGAGTATAAGTTTAAAGAGACATTACTACTACACATTGGCCTTCACAGCCCACAGTACTCCACCTCCTCTAGAAAGGCCAGTGGTTGTTGGGCAGCGATCTAAGCGATAAACGTGGTAATTATCGCCGAAAAATTCAGATGAATATATGTGCTCATGAAACCAAGTTTCGGATAAAGCAATAATGTCGTAGTCGTGTAAAGACATATCACGACGAAACTGAGCAGATTTTGTTCGCATTCCACTCACATTATGATAATATACAGCATACTTGTTGGTAGGTTCACCAATGTAATCATCAGCAATAATATGAAGAGATTTATTCACAGTCAAAGCGTTTTCTCTGCTGGCGCTGCTCTTTTAAAAAAATTGGAACGGACGTACGTTTACATTGGCTGGCCATAAGTCCGGATTCATCAATTTATCATAATACGGTGAAGAGATGCCTAATTTAAAATTTACCCTTTTCAGCGAATCAATTTGAGTATCTCTCTTGATTAGTTTATAGCAACAAATTAGCTTCTGGTCGATCTTTGCAGGCTTCGCAATGTATGCTATGACATCTTCTGCTGATACCGACGGCTTAAAAGAAAAGAGGTGTAACCATTTAAAGCGAGCGGCAACGTCAAGTTCGCAATTAGCGTTTGCACCAACGACGATAATATTATTTCGTTTGTTCTTTCGCTGTATTGCAGAGCTCGGAGCACGTGATGAAGAATTAGTAAGATGAGAAGCATTTGGAGAGACTACATCTGCGCCATCGACGACTGAAGCAGCAGCAGTGTTTAAATCATATGGGAGAGGATGAGCGGGATCTAAAGCATCAGCTCCAGCAGCGGCAGCAGTTTGAGGGTAAGAGAGAGGTCCGGTGAGAGAATTAGCAGCATCATAAGCCACCGCAGCTGCATCAGCAACAATTGTAGAGTCAGTGATCGGAGTGGTCGATCTCTGTTGATAGGGAGAGTTACTTAGAGAGCCTTTAGCGTTGTTATTGGCTGGCAAATTGGTAGTTTTGCGAGCACTGCTAGGTTCATTGGCCTTGGCCTTAGACCTTGTTATAATTTTATTATTAGAAGCTTTAGCGTTGTTGTTAGAATGTATCTTTAATATGTTTTAGATTGTCCATGACACCATAGATTTTTGACTGGCTAAGAGGTAGTATGCGATCATTACAGACACCACACCTGTACACCACAATGTGATTGCTATTGATTGCATTTATGCAACTGGCACTCAGTTTGGAACACTTTATATGCGTTAATGAGCAACATATACCGCACGTAATGTATTCGTTGGCTAAGCACTTTAAATTGCATGTCACGCAATTAGCCATGGCAAAAGACACAATTAAGCAGCCACAGCTATTTCGAGCACTGTCAATATTGATTAGTAGCCACTAAAATCACTGATTGTAGCTTATTGTACGGAGATTAAACAAAGACACGTCCGCACGCGACGACGACTAAGAATGCTCAATAAGAAAATGAATTTCCTCGAAATAATCTATGAAAATATCGGCAGTGTTGCCTGTTGAACTTTTTACAAGAAGACAATATTTCTCCTTGTATTTTAGTAGTAGTTTTTATAAAACAAAAAAGAAGGCAACACAGGCTAAGGCAGAATGCGGGAGCGAGACAACTGCCAGGTTATCCAACCTTGTATTATTGAATCATGGTGCCGGTGTTAATCTAATAATAATAATAATAGATTGGCGCTTACACATATGTGAGTGTTTGGCCGAGCTTCTCCTCCGACTTGTGGCGTGCGCCTTGATGTTGTCACACAAAGCGGAGGGACCTACAGTTTTACGCCGACTCCGAACGGCGACTGTATTTTAATGAGCTGTTTTTCATGGCAGAAATACACTCGTAGGTTTGCCATTGCCTGCCGAGGGACGACCGCTATTTTTTGGGATGTTGCTTTGACTAGGGCTTGAACCCAGGTGCTGATAAGTGAAAGCGCGCACTGCTTATCCCTACACCACAGCGGCCGACGAGCGGTATTAAACTAAGGGCCGGTTACTCAATGTCTGGTTAACACTAATCTCCGGTAAAACATCGTTATCGACGTTACCGACTCCATGTTATATGCATGGAGCCAAACACGTCGATAATGATGTTTAAACGGAAATTAGTGTTAACCACATATTGAGTAAACGGCCCTAAGGTGAATTAATACAACGTGGTATCGTTTGGGCAAAAACAACTCAAGTATACCCAAGTTCAAAACCCAAAAATACAACAAACACATAATTTTCACATTCAGAAGGACCGCGGTTTTAGCAACACCACCTTGTAAAAATTCCCCTTGTGATGCACATTTTACAAGTGGCACTTCTTTTGTGCGTTCTTTGCGCCGCCCGGTGTTGTCAGTGTTCCGGTGTTCCTGGCGCAATTGCGTCACTGAGTTGTGAAAATCGGTATCGGCGCCAGTAACTCAAATCTCGGTATCAGCGCAATGGCACGGCGCCGCACTGTGTTACCCACGGCTAAATTGGTGTTATTTAGCCCAACTTAAAAGATAGGGCAACTTTTATCCCGTTTAGATAAAGGGGCGGGGCACATCCCATACAAACTAAATTTTTGATACTGCGTACCTCTGGAAGTATTTGTGGTAGAGTACTGGAACTTGGTATGGAGATATATAAAATTAATACTATACTCATGGAATGGAAAAAATTTGGGTTCTGGGAAAGGGACCGTGGCACCTGCCATACGGACGGAATTTTTTATACTACCACCTTTTAAAGAATTAACTTCAATTCAAAGTATTTTATTTATAAGTTATCTGAATTATTATAAAATGGATGTCGATCGAGTCGTTATATCTCAGAAATGGTGAGTCTTAGGAAAAAAGTGTCATAAGGGGTTTTGGAGACAATTGTATGATCTACACTTTTGTCGAACCTATTTTTATGATAAACCTTACGGTTTAGCTAAAAAATTTTAAATATCAATTTATGTGACCTTTAACCTTGAATAATTTTTTTTACAGATCTGGGATCGTTAAGGACTTTTCACATTTCATTTATAATATCGTTCGTAACATTCGTACCAATTTTCAGCTTTATGCGAGTTACTGCAACCTTGAAAATCTAGCTTGACCGGGCTAATAGAAAACAATTTTGAAAATACGGTTTAAATAGAGTATCAATTAAAAAATATTAGTTACCCGGGTTTTAATACACTTCAATTGGGTTGACAAGTGATCATCTATGAAAAAAATTGTGCTATGTTGAAAATTTTTTTTTTAATTGAAAAGTCCCCGTCTCAAAAGATTTTCCCACATATGTACCTACGTATATTTTTATCCACTGCTTTATACATATGAAAGAATGTTTGTTGCGCTTTATGTATAAACTTAAGTACTGTTTAGTTATTTGTGCAAAGATTTTGCGTTGTTGTGTCCAACCGCATGACCGGAATCTAAAAACTTTAATATACATACACGTGTAGTCAAACGACTTAACTTTAATTTAAAATAACGGTTTCAAATCTCCGAGCACTAGTTTATTATTAAATTCGGTGCGAGCTATGCACTTATTTGTAAATTTCGATTTCGTTTCTGCGCAAGAATACTTTGGGTGGCGTAGCCGGAGTTATGTATACGCACAAGAAACGTTGTACACCTTCCGCCCCTCTTCACCGGCAACACAGAAAGGTGAATTCTACTT
>NW_023458556.1:81464120-81473222 GCF_013731165.1 Rhagoletis pomonella
AAAAAAATGCCGAATAAAATTCCTAATTCAAAACATGATGAGCATATTAGGCACATCCCTGTACAATATTGAGTTTGAGTCGAGTAGTTCATACTTCAAAAAGTAACATATATACATATGTATAAATACATACAGTGAAGCAAAATAACCTGGGACGCGACATTTTATCAAGTTTTGGTTATTTCTCTTTGGCTAATTTAATGTTTAATATTTTTGTATGAAAGTATAGCTGATTACTTAACAAAAACCATATAAATCCAAATTTCCGACTGTGTACAAAAATAATGAAAGTTTGCAAAATTTCACCAAAATTTCTAACTTTTTATCAGCATCTTTAGAAAAAATGTAGCTTTGGGGTCCATTAAATTTGAGTAAATAAGGTCAAATTTGAAGTAGCTAGGACTTAGGTTTGATTTTTTGTAATTTTTTTTTGTTGACGGTGTCACGCATTTTTTTCCATAGAAATTTCTTCGAACATTTTTTAATATGGAAGAAAAATGCGGAGCACTGTCAACATACAAAATTGTCAAATATCAACGGCAAGTCGTAGTTACTTCCAATTTGCACCTTATTAAACTCAATTTTAATGGACTACAAAGCTGCATATTTTTTTTAAATGTGCTGATTAAAAAGTTAGAAATTTTTGGTGAAATTTGGCAGAATTTTCATAATTTTTGCACAAAGTCTGAAATTTGGATTTATATGTTTTTTAAGTAATACTTTCAACAAAAATATTAAACATTAAATAAACTTAAGAAAAATAATTAAAACTTGCTAAAATGTCGCGTCCCAGTTTATATTTGGTTCACTGTATGTACTTTAGAATGATAATATAATAACTTAAACAAAATGTAATGTGATTTCACTATAATCTTGAACTGTAAACGTAGTTCGTAACCCATTTAATTTGAGTGTAATAAAGTACTTTTGTTCAAAGTGAAAAAGTCAAGATTTTTTTTAAATTTTTTCAGCATTAAGAATTTGATTATAGTGTTGAAATATATCTGGATCTTGTTCTCTCTCCTTCGCGGGTATACTGCGAGAAATCAAGGGAATTCATTGCCGAATCGTTATATTCTACGACATCGTTATCCACCTCCATCGCTTCAATGCCCGCTTTTGTTATTATGTTGTGAAGGATAACACAACTCGCGACAATGAGTGATGTTGTTTCGTGGCAATAATGAAGCACTCGGTGCTTTAGCAAACATCTAAAGCGGGACTTTAAAACTCCGAATGCTCGTTCTATGCTGTTCCTAGCAGACGCATGCAATTTGTTGTATTTGACTTCTTTATGGCTATTTGGAGTTCCTACTGGCGTAAGAAGCCATGGCTCCAATGGGTAGCCTTGATCACCAATAAGCCAAGATTCTCTTTGGTGAACAGTAGTCCTGGTATGCTGACGTATTAGTTGCTCCCGTAGGTCAGACGTTGCCCATATCCCAGAATCATGCGTCGCCCCAGGAAATTTTGTGTTTAGGAATGTAAAGCACAAACGATGATCGCATACCTACGAAACAAAACTCATATAAATTGTATTTGTCAAAGAAATTGTAACTTACCGCTTCGACATTAATGCTGTAGAACCCCTTTCTGTTTAAATACAAATTAAGCGGGCGTTCTACATTGTTAGACGGCGGAGCAACAATAGCGATGTGGGTGCAGTCAATTGCTCCTACTGTGCTTTTTATTCCAAACTTTCGAAAAAATCTGATAAAACACAAGATTTCAGATGACACTGTTTTTCTATAAAAGTTAATTCGCTTTTAATACCCTGTTTTAATTATGGTTTCTTCCTCAATCGAACTGGGAAACTTAATTTCTCCGCCTTTAACCCTTGTAATGAGCTTTGTCACAGCCCGCAAACTTCTTGAAAAGGACGACTGGCTCATTGGCAAATTGCAATTATTTCCCACGCATTTCTGATACGATCCGTTGCCAAAAAAGTTTAATACTGCCAAGACGCGTACAATGAGGTATTTTGGTCATCATGCGGTTCCAAATCATTAATAAGACTCCGGCACAATTGGCGGGTCAAACGAAAATGTTGCATGAACACGTTCTCACTCAAGGAAAATGGATCACTGGCATCCCTCAAGGGCCTTAAATAACGCGAGCGGTCTCTATTTTGTTCATGTTCCTCTTCTTCCCACAATAATAGTAAAAGAAGCATTTCTTCTTCCATTTTTACTAATTAGTTAACACAATTTTGAAATGTTTGAAGCAGCTTTAAAATTTCAATTTGAATCGTTCAAAAATTTGTTAATTTGTCAAAGGCATTTGACATCTTGACAATTTATCAAGAAAAAAGCTTTTTATTTTTGACATAGAATACGAAACACTTGATAAATTGTCAATATTGATAAATAAACAAGATGGTGAATTTATCAAGTGCACAGAATTAGGCTGTTAAGCTATCTAGAGGGGAAAACTACCAACGAAAAGTAAATAATCTTCAAAGTATCCTCAAATATTCTTGAAAGAAAATAAAACGCGAAGTGAATCAAGTGGCAAAATTACTGTCGGACTGTGTACTGTGAAGTGAATTATTGTAATACGATATTGATTAACTACATACTACAAAAGGAGTAATAAAATGAAAAATTAATATTTAAATTCATCTATGCATGTATGTCGTTTCAATCAAAAAGGTATAAAGTATTTTACTATTTCAATTTCAGTATTTCAATGATATGTTTGAGACCAATTGGAGAATTACATTTGAGTTCAAGTTGAGAACTAGCATTTTCTCAACTTGAGAAACAGGCCTTTTTTCATACAAAGAAAAATGCCCTTTTTGTTGAGAACGCTATGATCCTCCACTTGAGGTACTGTTGAGAAACAACGTTGGAGATTTGAGAAATACCTTAGTTCTCAACTTAACCTCAAGTTGAGCTCAAACCTAAATGTTTATTGGGTACACAGCTGGCAGCTTTGGCAGCGTTCCAAGCCGTCATTTGGCCAAACGAGTTTTTGAAGTAAATCAAAGCAAATTAAAGTAAGTAAGGCGTGCAAAGCAAGCCTGCATTGGGCCAGCGCCTTAACACAGAAATCAAAAGCTCTTTTCCTGATAAATTATCAAGATTGAAAATGCTATTGACAAATTGAAATTTCATGTGAAATGTATAAATTTTGTATATTTATAAATTTGTTTCTAACAATTAAATACTCCATGTGCCGGCATTTGAACGTGCGACACACGGAATTATAGTCGACATCTCTACCTACTCAGCTACCGCAGTCAAACGCTTTTTTGATTTTAAATTAATATTTTTCATACGTGACAATGAAATCAGTTCCACTCATGTGGAAATCGTGGAGCTTTTTGTTTTATAAATATTGACACAGAATGCGAAGGGAGCTTTTATTTGATAAAAAACTTGATAAAATTTCTTTACAAAAAAGAAAGATCAAGTAAACACAGAATTGGGCGGTTTCAGGTGACGATATGTGTTATTAAAAGCCGAAAGTGGTGTTAAATAAAGGGTGAACACACCAAAACTGCGACACTTAGCACCGTTTTCACCAACTGTGGTTAACAATAATCGCCAGTTAGAAAATTTGCCTTTCATTGAACATAAACGAGAAAAAATAAAAGAAGTACCTTAATTTCTCTTGCTTCCTTTATCAAAATATGAGGTTTCAAAAAAGGTCGACTAAGCAGCTTTTCACACAAAGCTAGCGATATTTATAATGTCATACTTCTGGTCAGTCGTCTCTGAAAAAATGGTTTTTTTTTTTAATAAATGTACATATATTTATAGATGTATGATTATTATCATTCCTTTGAAATCTTAAAATTAATTCGCGCTAATTTAAAAATAAATCCGAAAAGATTGTTTTGTATTTCTTTTTTTTAATTTTCTGGAATTTTATGGGAAAGTTATTCTTAGTGTAAGGGAACATACCTTGATTTTTTAGCTACACAGCTGGTAGCTCTGACAGCGTTCCAAGCCGCCATTTGGCCAAACGAGTATTTGAAGTAAATCAAAGCAAATTAAAGTAAGTAAGGCAAGCAAAGCAAGCCTGCATTGGGCCAGCGCCTTTAGCCTGTCCATATTTTTCCCAGCATTTCACGCTACAAACCGATGCCAGCGACTTTGGACTAGGTGCAATACTGACACAGGAGTTAGACGGCGCAGAGCGAGTCATAGCCTACGCTAGTCGACGGCTGAACAAGGCGGAGCAAAACGACTCGGCGACTGAAAAGGACTATCTGGCCATTGTGTGGGCTATACGGAAAATGAGGCCGTACCTGGAGGGTTACGCATTTACGGTTATCACCGACCACCTGTCCTTGAAATGGCTGAATGCGATCGAGAGTCCTTCAGGACGCATTGCAAGATGGGCACTAGAACTCCAGCAGCATACATTCGATGTAAAGTACCGCAAGGGTAAGTTGAACGCCGTTGCCGATGCACTGTCGCGACAACCCCAAGACGTACAGCTCAACACACTAGTGCAGGATAAAGAGGCAACGGCCTGCAAGTGGCTGACCGAGAAAATCGCAGAAGTGAAGAGGACACCAGAAAAGTTCCCGGACTACACAGTTGTAAACAACGAACTGTATCGACACATCGCAGTACAGATGGATGATGAAGACACAACACCGTGGAAGTTATGCGTGCCAACGCCACTACGAGAGAGAGTACTGAAGGAAGCTCACGATAGTCCAAGCGCAGACACATGGGCATCCGCAAGACGATAACCAGAGCGACGGCATGTTACTACTGGCCCGGAATGTTCAGGGACATAAAGAGGTATGTCCGACAGTGTACTACCTGCCAGATTTACAAACCCAGCCAACAGAAAGCTGCGGGAAAGATGCTGACCCAGATTGCAGAAGAACCTTGGGCCACAGTATGCGCAGACTTTGTGGGACCATTGCCACGATCAAAGCACGGAAACACAACCATACTAGTCTTCATCGACAAGTTTTCCAAGTGGGTGGAAATTGTGCCGCAACGAAAAGCGACAGCTGAAGGCCTCAACAAAGCATTTCGAGAACGCGTACTCGCTAGATTTGGAGTCCCGAAAATTGTTATAACTGACAATGGAACACAGTTCACCAGCAGAGAGTTCAAACGGCTACTAGGAGAGTACGGGGCTAAGCATAAACTCACCGCACCATACACGCCACTAGAAAATCCCACGGAGAGAGCAAACCTCAACATGAAGAGAATGCTTGCACAGTTTACAGGAAAAGAACAACGAAATTGGGACGACTTACTACCCGAAATGACACTAGCGCTTAACACCAGCGCTTGCGAAGCTACCTGTTACAGTCCTGCCTTCCTAGTGCAAGGACACGAGTACCAAAAGCCCTCTACGACGAACAAACTTTCGGTACAGGCCAAACGACGACGACACCAGAGGCGATGCAACGAAAATGCGAGAGATATTTAAGATGGTAAGGCGAAATCAGCAGAAAGCGTTGATCGAGCAAGCGCGTCACTACAACTTGCGCAGGAGGAAATGGCGGACAGTGGTAGGTGACCGAGTGCTAGTGAAGGAGCACCGCCTATCGAAGGCGACGGAAAACTTCGCGGCCAAACTTGCACCGAAGTATGCTGAGCCGTACCGACTAATGAACTTCATTTCGCCAGTAATCGTCGACTTAGACAAGGTACACAACGGTAAGAGAAGAACAGCACATCTGAGTGAGTTGAAGCCATTTTACGGCGATGAAGAGGCCGACGCGGCAGAGTCACCAAAAATCCTCCCCCGGCATGCACCGCATGAAATGCGATAACTCGGCAATTGCCAAATAGGGGAGCGATTGCCATGCAAAGGAGACCATAAGGGGAGAGAAGAAGAAGAGAAAATATAAGAGAAAAGAGGGAAGAAGAAGAGCGAGTTTAAAAGAAAGAAGAAGCAGTTTAAAGAAAGAAGAAGGAGCTTAAAGGAAAGAAGAAGAGGAAGGAGTTTAGAAGAAAGATAATTCATGCCAATGGAAATAAACAAACAAAAATTTTGAACATCATTAATAAAGCTAAAATATAAACATAACATATATAAAAAAAAAACATAACATAGGCCATATAATTATTAGTATGTATAAAAAGAATTAATACACAGAATAATATCAGAAAATATAATAATAATAAAAAAATATAACAATAATAATTAATATCTTAAAACGGATACATCATTTTCTCAGGCTGGCAACACTATTCCGATATTGACATATGGATCCCTGCAAAAATCCCCCTTTTGGGAGAGTTGGCAACATTGCAACACAACAGCTGAATAAAACAATAACAAACTAAAATAATATAAACCTAAGAATAACAAAATGCCAATAATTTGGAAATATACAGTTTGTCGCGCAAAGGCAACTGTCTCCCAAATGTTTAATATAAAAGGACATCACAAAAGGACCCGCTACTCAAAAAGTGACTGCAGCGATGGATACACGGGCAACTGGAGAAATTTTCAAGCCGATGAAAGTGCTTTTGCACTTTGAAAGTGCTTTTGCGCCGCATGACTGAGGCGGAAATCAGGCAGCATACTGGCGTTGGTGGAGGAGAAGGCGTTGAAGACAACGCAAGTCAGGCCAGCACAGAGATATGCGTGCACGAAAGCCCAAACAGAGGTGCGAGTGATGAGGGGCGCTGGAGTCCTGCATCATGGAACCCAAGCGACTACACGACTCGGAGTTTAGTAGCAAGCAGCGAGGCGGGTAGCGGCACATTTACGCCAGCAGAAGTATGCGGCGAAAGCAACGACGATGACTACGAGTGGCATCTAGGCGAGATAATAAGGGCGCCCACGCCGATCGAGGTGTCCGATGACAGCTATGACGAGCCACGCAGGGGCGAAATGGACATCGAACAAGAGGACTGCCAACGCCCAGGTGAGGGTTACATAGAGTAAGTCCGGCGCATCACAATGACGATGCGAATTTTTAACGACTCGTCACACAACACCGAATCGTGGCGACCCGATGATGATTCAGGAGATCGAGAGATGGTTGCAGGAAGATGCAGCGCAGCCAGCAGCAACACCAGATGACTGGCGAAATTTTAGCGGCACAAACCCGCTACCAAGGAAACTGGTAAGGGTCATCCAAGAGCGGCTGCAACGACAACAAAATATACGCCAGACCTTCAGGCATGCGGTGGGTACAATGGTGTACCGCGTGCGTATCATGGGCGCGGGGATGGTGACGATCACGCGTCCAGAGGGAAGTAAAGGGGGGGTGTGAAGACCCCAAGTCCATCACTGAGGGCCTCCACAATTTAAATTTCATTTTTATATACATACTAGCAGACCCGGCGAACTTCGTCCCGCCCAAAATTTTTATATATTTTATTGAAACTTTTTGGTCCAACATTTTCACCAACAATTCACGTTTACGATTTTCATTGGCACATTTGTCTGCTAAGATTAAGGTTTGGTGGTCATTTACCGCTTTATATAACCTAAGGAAAGTGTTATATCCGTGAAGAAGTTCTTAAAATTCTCCAGTTGTGCGGAATTTCATAGCTCGGTTATTCGCAAAGCGAAATAAATTTTTTCCTCTTCACTCCCTGGCGGCAACAATGATCCGGTTCTATAGTGAATGTCCTAGAAGCTTTACAGTATAGTAGGTGGCAATTTCAAAATGAGTGCGAATCATTGTTCTACAGAAATGCAATATACATATACTTATTTTAGACGAAGTTTGAATAATATATTGGAAAATCACATCCATTGGGCCAATTGCAACGCAGGAGCGTTCGATATACTCAATGGTGCAACAGGTCGATTTAAACTGACCTTCACGGCCCCTTTTCTCACTTGGCTATTTTTAGTAATAGCTCGACTTCAGCACCACTTGGCAGCACGTTTTTGCAATAGTATTGCATACATATTTAAAACATTAGCCAAATCGGATCATAAATAAGATTTGTAGTAACAACTCCACTACAGCGCCAACTGTCGGATTAAATTGTGAAACTAAACCATCCAGAGACCCACTCAAATACACAAAAAGTTTCGTTAAAATCCGTACAACCATCTAGGAGGATTTCACTCACAAACACACCTACAGAAGAATAAAAAGATTCATTCAAAGATAGCTAAAGGTCGGTACGTTTGTAGGCCTCACACCCCTTTTCAAATAGCCCAAATTTTCTCCATGAGTATGGGCTTGATTTCAACTATATACATATCTCGATACGAAGTTCCAGTACTGTACCATGAATACTTTCTGAGCTATGCAGTATAAAAATTCGATTTATATGGGAGGTGCCATGCCCCCCTTTCCAACAGCTACCCTCTTTCTTCATGAGAATGCGATTGATTTCGTATATCTCCATACCAAGTTCCAGAACTCTACCAAGAACACTTCCAAAGATAGGCAGTATGAAAAATTCGGTTTGTATGGAAGATCCCACGCCCCCTTTTCCAATAGTTCCAATTTTTCTCCAAGAGTATGCGATTTATTTCGTACATCTCCATACAAAACTCTAGAACTCTACCAAAAAATTTCCAGAGATAAGCAGTATGAAAAATTCGGTTTGTATGGGAGATGTCACACCCCTTTTTACAATAGCTAAAATTTTACTCCAAGGGTATGTGATTGATTTCGTATATCTCCATACCAATTTCCAAAACTCTACCATGCACACTTTCAGAGATATGTAGCATGAGAAATTCGGTTTGTATGGGAAGTGCCACTCCCCCTTTACATATAGATTTTTTTTAGCCTAAAACCATCCTTGGGACACGTGCGGCAGGTGGCAGTCTTGCCCAGAGCCGAATTCGCCCCTTGATATGGTCGTTACTTAAAGCTATTTATATTCGAAATTGCATGAAAATTGGAAAACAGGAATCTATAAGCTTATCCAGGCAAAAAGCTACCTACGTACCGAATTTTAAGCAAATCGGACCGTAAATTCGATTTTTTCGAATAGATCGGTCCCTGGACCACTTCCCGGAAAAAATGGGTCATATATGCTAATATATGCTAAAAAGCAACTTACATACTAAATTTTAAGCAACTCGGATCATAATAAGATGTTTTCGAATAGACCGGTCCCTGGTCCACCTACCCGAAAAAAGTAAAATGTTTTTAGCCTAAAACATGGTGGTTACCGAAAGCTATTTGTATACAAA
>NW_023458556.1:81473322-81475779 GCF_013731165.1 Rhagoletis pomonella
AAAACAATAACAACATTTTTACAACTGTCATGAAATATCATGACTTCCCGACAAACACGACAAATACGACACCTTGTGAATTGCCCAAATGTCACCATAGAATCACGTGTATGTTATAAAATTGCCTAGAAAAGAGCACCATTGAACGAACCAAACACTAAACTAAAAAATGTTCACGTTTAATTCCCTAAAAGCACTAAATTTGTTGCGAAAGGTACAAAGTTGGCATCAGTTATAGCGATGTCCAAATTTGCTCATATACAAGCATGGACAGAGAGTGCTCATTTACACACGGCGATTTTTGTTGCCGCAGCTCGACGTTTGTAGAAGGGAGCGTGACGAGGAAAGGAGAGGGGCACCGAGTTGCTCGTGCTCGGGCAACACGCTTTGTGCTCTCGCTCGTCTGTGTAAATTGAACCGCTGTTCACAGCTGACAACAACAATTGCATACACACAAATCGCCGTGTGTAAATGAAACGAGCAACACCAAAAGGGAATGTGCTTGTTCGAGTTCCATCACAACCGCAGTGTTGCGCGAATTATTAAAGTATCACGTTCTGTGTGAATTTCTAACAATGTATTGTCAGTTGGGCAGTTGCAACAATGTTGCCATTTTTCATCAGTACGGCAGTAATACCGCTTTTATTACGTGCCTCGAACAGGCCCAATATGAAAAATTGCGTCGACTAAAGTTTCCGTGTCAGTCAGAGTGAGCGCCTGCTTAAAGAGCGTAAGAATTGCATGCGTATACATGCGCGAGCGCAACGAAGCTAATGCAAAATCTTTCAAACGTAATTGGCACACCACCCCAATCACACTTTCAGCTCGAATTTACTTGTGGTAGTGATCGCCTTTGCTCATATACACTCCTCGTCATACGAATTGTCCACCCTGTTAGTCCTTAGTATTTACAGTTTTCCTTTTGTTTATTTAATATTACTTTTTTGTAAAAATATAGCAAATGTTTTTTACAAATTAAACCTTGAAAGAAAATTTCTTCTCCATTTCTTGGGCATTTTATATAAATTTTCCGTTTTTCTTGGGAGCTGGAAACAGCCCTTAAAAAATGTCAACAAAGGAGAGTGTCATTCTAATGACCTGTAGTGAATAAGTTAATAATAGATATTTTTAGAAAAATTTCCGATTATTATATAATCCCAGCAAACATTGAGGTTAGTTATCGATTAGATAATGATTGGAGAACTTGCCACATTATCCAATCTCAAGCGTTAGAGAACGACTCGAAAAACGATCGAGAATTATAGCGATCTCAACAAAAATGGGACATAGTTATCGACTCGAGAAAATATTAATTCTCTAATCGAATTCTAATGTTGATCTCTAATGGGATTCGAATTTGAATTTCAAACTGCTGTTTTGCTTTATTAAATAAAACGCTTTGTTTGCAAAATTTTTATTAAATGTATTTGCAATAAAATAATAATGAATAATTTGAACTTAAAAATAATTTATGATTCATTCATTTGGAATATTGCTTATTTACATTTATTTGAATTTGCGTTGTTTCTCTAATCGTTCTCGAATCGAATTCTAATGTAGTTCTCTAAGTTCGCCATCGACTCGAGAACGATTAGAGAATTATCCTAGTTATCTAATGTAGAAATCCAAATTTATCTAACGTTAGAGACCGTGTTTGCTAGGATATAATATAATTATAGTATAATAAAGTGCAAGTTTCAAGTGGCTGTAAAATAGTAGGGGTATTCCAAGAGTAAGTGAAACTTTGTGTCTAATTATAAAGTAACTTATTGAACATGGAATACTTGATGAATCTATGCTAAATACCTCAAATAAACATATTTTCGAAGAAAAAATTTAGTTAGAATATTTTATTACGCTGTAAATGCACTCAAAACTTCAACATTAGAAAAGTAATTGAATACGGCAATATATTTTAATACAAAAGGCTCTGCAAAATCAAGTATTTACAAAGTTATTATTTTTTTTGAAGTGGGGAATAAATGTCTCGATCTTTCTTCGTCCCAAAGAAGCAACATGGCATTGAAGAAAAATTGGCATTTAAATTATATAATGGGATGATATCACTACGGTTTTGCATGTCCAACCCGTGACACGAAAGTTTTAAACTTCGTATTGCTGTTACTATTTTAGGGATTTTTCTATAATTTCATAACTAAATAGAGTGTGTTTATACTATGCAGCCCTATTTCATTCCTTTTATCATATTATAAGTGCGTACTTTAAAGATTTTGAAACGTTTTATCGTGTCCCACCCGTGACAATCACTTATAAATTTTTTCTAATGGTGCCTAACAATAAAAAAAAAACAAGTTTAACGTTTCAAACCTATGTTTAATGCCACAAAAATTTGTAGTAAAAAATTTCGCGTGGTCAGCTCGAAAGGTCAAGGTAAACAATACTATCATAGAGACGCCAAAGAATTCTATGATGAGGGTTGCTTAACAACAATCCAAA
>NW_023458556.1:81475879-81478295 GCF_013731165.1 Rhagoletis pomonella
TCTTTATGATAGTATTGTTTACCTTGACCTTTCGAGCTGACCACGCGAAATTTTTTACTACAAATTTTTGTGGCATTAAACATAGGTTTGAAACGTTAAACTTGTTTTTTTTTATTGTTAGGCACCATTAGAAAAAATTTATAAGTGATTGTCACGGGCGGGACACGATAAAACGTTTCAAAATCTTTAAAGTAGGCACTTATAATATAATAAAAGAAAAGTAATAGGGCTGCATAGTATAAACATACTCTATTTAGTTATGAAATTATATCCCTAAAGTAGTAACGGCAATACGAAGTTTAAAACTTTTGTGTCACGGGTTGGACATGCAAAACCGTAGTGATATCATCCCATTATATAATTTAAATGCCAATTTTGCTTCAATGCCATGTTGCTTCTTTGGGACGAAGAGAGATCGAGACATTTATTCCCTACTTCAAAAAAAATAATAACTTTGTAAATACTTGATTTTGCAGAGCCTAAATTTTTTCTTCGAAAATATCTTTATTTGAGGTATTTAGCATAGATTCATCAAGTATTCCATGTTCAATAAGTTACTTTATAATTAGACACAAAGTTTCACTTACTCATGGAATACCCCTACTAGTTTACAGCCACTTGAAACTTGCACTTTATTATACTACTAGCAGACCCGGGGAACTTCGTCCCGCCCAAAATTGTTATATATTTTATTGAAACTTTTTGGTCCAACATTTTCACCAACAATTCACGTTTACGATTTTCATTGGCACATTTGTCTGCTAAGATTAAGGTTTGGTGGTCATTTTCCGCTTTAAATAACCTAAGGAAAGTGTTATATCCGTGAAGAAGTTCTTAAAATTCTCCAGTTGTGCGGAATTTCATAGCACGGTTATTCGCAAAGCGAAATAAATTTTTTCCTCTTCACTCCCTTCCGGCAACAATGATCCGGTTCTATAGTGAATGTCCTAGAAGCTTTACAGTATAGTAGGTGGCAATTTCAAAATGAGTGCGAATCATTGTTCTACAGAAATGCAATATACATATACTTATTTTAGACGAAATACCTTAAATGTTTGAATAATATATTGGAAAATCACATCCATTGGGCCAATTGCAACGCAGGAGCGTTCGATATACTCAATGGTGCAACAGGTCGATTTAAACTGACCTTCACGGCCCCTTTTCTCACTTGGCTATTTTTAGTAATAGCTCGACTTCAGCACCACTTGGCAGCACGTTTTTGCAATAGTATTGCATACATATTTAAAACATTAGCCAAATCGGATCATAAATAAGATTTGTAGTAATAACTCTACTACAGCGCCAACTGTCGGATTAAATTGTGAAACTAAACCATCCAGAGACCCACTCAAATACACAAAAAGTTTCGTTAAAATCCGTACAACCATCTAGGAGGATTTCACTCACAAACACACCTACAGAAGAATAAAACAATTCATTCAAAGATAGCTAAAGGTCGGTACGTTTGTAGGCCTCACACCCCTTTTCAAATAGCCCAAATTTTCTCCATGAGTATGGGCTTGATTTCAACTATATACATATCTCGATACGAAGTTCCAGTACTGTACCATGAATACTTTCAGAGATATGCAGTATAAAAATTCGATTTATATGGGAGGTGCCACGCCCCCCTTTCCAACAGCTGCCCTCTTTCTTCATGATTATGCGATTGATTTCGTATATCTCCATACCAAGTTCCAGAACTCTACCAAGAAAACTTCCAAAGATAGGCAGTATGAAAAATTCGGTTTGTATAGAAGATCCCACGCCCCCTTTTCCAATAGTACCAATTTTTCTCCAAGAGTATGCGATTTATTTCGTACATCTCCATACAAAACTCTAGAACTCTACCAAAAAATTTCCAGAGATAAGCAGTATGAAAAATTCGGTTTGTATGTAGCTAAAATTTTACTCCAAGGGTATGCGATTGATTTCGTATATCTCCATACCAATTTCCAAAACTCTACCATGCACACTTT
Source organism: Rhagoletis pomonella (assembly GCF_013731165.1). Classification (NCBI taxonomy): domain Eukaryota; kingdom Metazoa; phylum Arthropoda; class Insecta; order Diptera; family Tephritidae; genus Rhagoletis; species Rhagoletis pomonella. The sequence continues at coordinate 81,477,862 of NW_023458556.1, forward strand.
CAGAGATATGTAGCATGAGAAATTCGGTTTGTATGGGAAGTGCCACTCCCCCTTTACATATAGATTTTTTTTAGCCTAAAACCATCCTTGGGACACGTGCGGCAGGTGGCAGTCTTGCCCAGAGCCGAATTCGCCCCTTGATATGGTCGTTACTTAAAGCTATTTATATTCGAAATTGCATGAAAATTGGAAAACAGGAATCTATAAGCTTATCCAGGCAAAAAGCTACCTACGTACCGAATTTTAAGCAAATCGGACCGTAAATTCGATTTTTTCGAATAGATCGGTCCCTGGACCACTTCCCGGAAAAAATGGGTCATATATGCTAATATATGCTAAAAAGCAACTTACATACTAAATTTTAAGCAACTCGGATCATAATAAGATGTTTTCGAATAGACCGGTCCCTGGTCCACCTACCCGAAAAAAGTAAA
>NW_023458556.1:81478395-81479126 GCF_013731165.1 Rhagoletis pomonella
AAGATTTTTTCGAATAGACCGGTCCCTGGTCCACCTACCCGAAAAAAGTAAAATTTTTTAGCCTAAAACATGGTGGTTACCGAAAGCTATTTGTATACAAAATTTCATGAAAATCGGACCAGCCGTTCGCGAGATTACCTGTTACAAAAAAGGGACTTCTCTTTATATAATTAGTATAGATATAGATATACACTTATTGTTGAATTTTGATAATTATTATAAGTGAATATACATATTAAATGAATTGTTTATTATATACATACGTGAGATCGAAATACATATGTACATATTTATATATTTGAAGTACATACATACGTACTTAGGTATGAACAAGTAAAAGGAAGTAAAGAAAATTATAGCAGCAATGTTGTTAGGATAACTATCTGCCTGCGTGCACGACAGTATAAATAGAGCAGCAAATGTAATTTGAGATCACTTCTGGTAGAGTAGTCGTATCATTGTGTACAAATACAAGTGAGATATCTTAGCAATAGACGTCATCCTGGGCCACAGCTGCGATCATCTGTTTTTTAGAGCTGCTTATTTTGGTCTAAACTGCTCTTTTTTGACCTGAGTTGCATTAAATAGTCTTATACAATGTTGTATTCCAAATTCGATGCGTCGAATTTGTATACACAACTCCAGATCTTCGAGTTCGGCTTCCAATCAACCGGCACGGTCAAGTAAAGTCAACTTACGGTTTCCAAGTAGGCAATGATATTGTACTTCTC
>NW_023458556.1:81479226-81482603 GCF_013731165.1 Rhagoletis pomonella
TCTTCTTGCACCTTTTCTTGAACGTACGGAGATACAGGGTATTGACGTTTCATAATCGGCTTTGCATTCGAAGTATCAATCACGTGTTCGATTTTGTGTGTTTTATTTAACGGACCAGACTTCGACGTATGATTAAAAAGACGCAAGACGGAATTTAAAATATCGCGCTGATTTTCAGTCAAAGTATGAGGCAAACTAACACTGGCAGTTTTCGGAGGAGTAACATCATTTTCGTCTTCAAGGATAGACACTTCATCCTTTTCAACTTCAACCGAAGCACATTGGAAATTGTAATTAAATTCGAGAAATTGTTCAGGAGTGATCATCGCTTCAGTATTAGGACTGGGTTTGGAATGAATAACCGCAGAATGCTTTCCGAGAGATTTAAGATACGCATTGACTTTCTCCCCATTTTGTCTTTGTTCGATAAAGAATGTTTTCAAGAAATTTTTACCCAAAATTGGAAAAGGCATTTTAATTGGCAATACTATCGCTGGAATCTTTCGAGTCAATTTACCAACCGTAAACGAGAGATTAACCGCCCCAAGGGGACGATACGACTGTTTGCCATCGGCTAGCCAAATGGTAGTTTGAACCGGAAACAAATCGCGCAGATTATTTTCCTTGAAAAATTCTTCGCTAATAACTGTGACTTCAGAACCCCCGTCAGTGAGAGCTGTAAAAGATTGGCCATTAATTTTGACTGTCATATAGTCCCGCTGATCGTTGCCCATCGGGTAAAATAAATTTTCGGAAGAAATCATAGCAATTTGAACATCCTCTTTTCTCGAGTTTTCAATTTCAGGTGTAATTATCATTGAAGTAGATTGATCTGAAGCACAAGCATTCGAAGAAGGAATAGTGGCATTAGAAGCATTAGGTTGGATTTGATTTGAATCTGCACCGCCACTTGGTACAGATTCTATCTCTCGTTTTTTGACTTTGAACAATTGCAGTTCGAGGCTTTGGTACCGGGCTTACCACAGCAATAACAGAATCTCGACGTTTTAGGGGCGGAGCATTTATTGTGATTGTGGCCCCACCGCCGGCAGTTAAAGCAGATGACTGGTTCATCGCCTTCGATTTGGTTTAGATCGAAAACTTTTTCTGCCTTGGTTCCAAAATCCGCTTCAGATTTCTTCGATGACAATACGGATTTGGATCTCGGGGTTTTCGATTCATATCTACGAGACATCTCCGCCACCTGTACCCTTTCAGAATCAGTAGACGAATAATCAGACTCATAATTAGCCATTGATTTTATTGCAGAGACATTGCGTCTATTCGGTTTTCCAAAAGACTCCGATGTCTTCAAAAAGGAATGAGGAGCAATTAAATGAGCAAACTCTCGCATTTCTCTCATGGTCTTTACACCTCGAGTGTCCATTGCTGTTTGGATCGAAGAAGGCAATGTTTTCATTACCACTCGTAATTGTTGAGGATCGGCAAAAGCATACGGAGAATTGTTCATTCGATATGCCAGATCATCGATGTGGGCTAACAATGATTGGGACTTAGGATCAAATTTGACTTCACCAACTTCAAACATTATATCCACCGGATCCCGTTTATCACTGAAACGTTGTCGAAATTTAATACGAAAGTCATTATACGAAATGAAGGTATGACGTTGATTGGTAAACCATTGACGGGCTACCCCACGAAACGATCTCAACAAATAGGACAAAAGGTCTTGATCGGGCACACGACAACAACCACGAAAAGTATCAACTGACGTAAGGAAATCTTCAACCGACATGTATTTATCGTTGATTCGAGTACCATCAAACGACATTCGTGAAAACCAGTTAGGTAAATCACGTAAGGCTTGATTTCTTTCCTTCCGTTGGCTACACGTTTCGCTTGCCAACTCATCTTCTTCGACATCTCCCCTTCGTGCGGGGAGGTCTAATATTTGGGGTTGGTTTCGAACAGAATCTTGAATCACCCCATTAGTATCGGCTGCACCTACGGCTCGATTGGGTAAATCATTGGAATTACTGGGCTGTGGCAAACCAGCAGGATGATCGGTTTCAACCCGACTCATTTGAAGGTTGACTAAAGTTTGCATTAAATGGGCTAAGTGACGCATTTCGAGAGCAAGATCAGAATTAGTCGTGCCAGAGGCGTCATCCGGAAGTTCCCTAGATCTTAAAGAATTTTTCGGACCACCACTAGCACCATTACCCCCATTCACTTCTTTCACCTCCTGTTCTTCTGATCGGCCGAAAACCTGTGGCTCTTTAGGGAGAGTTCCCGTAACTCGAGTTGCCCCATTATTATCCATTTGGACTTGATTAAGCATAGTTGAACTGTGTAATGGGGAATTTTGGTCCGTTAAGGACAGGTCCGGATTATTACTAAGAAGCAGATGAATTTGTTCGAGAAACTGGTTGGTGAGTATTTCTCGGCGGGTTTTTATTTGATCTTTCTCGGGCAAACGACGTACACGATAATAGAAATGCATATATCGATGGAGCTTGATTGCATTTGAAAGCGTTTGATGATTAGAAATTTCGCGAAAATGGTGTTCACACAAAGCCAGCTCGGCTGCAATATCCCTTGCTGGTGTTCCTAGATTAGCCGGACTATCGAGGAAACGAAAAATTTTTAGGTTTAATGCGCGAATCTGGGCGTCATCCCATGCGGCGGGTATAGGGAAAGCACGAACGTCAGCTTCATGATTTTTTTGTTCGTCAGTAAGTAACCCGACGTTAAGAGGCGGCAATTGTGGTTCCGACATTTTGTTCAATCACTCCTATAACTCACACAACCTCAACACTATTTAGCCCACACGACAACAATGCCCAGAATTTTTTTATTTTTTTTATTTTTATATTATTATTTTTTTTTTTTTTTTTTTTTTTTTTTTTTTTTTTTTTTTTTTTTTTGATTCCCTTTACTATTGCTATTGATTCTATTAGAGTTGCCTCAATATGGTTTCAATTTTCATGCATGCATATGCATATAACTATTATTTCACTTTTTGCTACTTAGAGGTTCCAAATCCAGACCACTTTATGTGTGTTCGGGAAGCCGGGCGACGCGGGATCGCTTTATTCGCAATTCGAAAAATACGTCGATCCGAACATCGATTTCATTCCTCGTTAGTTCTATCAAATATTCGCGTATTTCAGAAAAAAATCAAGATTTCACAGAGTTACGAGTAAAAGAGTCGAAAAAGGGTAATTAACTAGCAAAATTAAGATTAAACTTTACTAACACAGAATGCAGAAAGAATTCTGAATGTACTGGATCACGTGTGTCCAAATCGACCGACGAGTGAGGTTCGATGTGCCGTAATTGAGAAATCGTTGTAGGCTGTCGATTCAAATGAAATACCCACACGGATGACAATTTAATGTTATGCACAAAAA
>NW_023458556.1:81482703-81484049 GCF_013731165.1 Rhagoletis pomonella
CTACCATCTTCGATGTATTCTCGGCCATAGTGTAATAAGTAGGGAGTGTAGTTCGTCGAAGTGTGAGGAGTGGTATTCAGATCGAAGACACAACGCGATAAGAAACATTCCCAAACCGAATGTTCGGGGACGTTTACCATCCGAGCTCTAAGTGTAGTTTTGATACTTTTGTTCGCGGCTTCGACTTGATTAGCCTTCGGGTGGTAGAAAGGAGTCTTCATGTGACGAATATTGCGCTCTGAGCAGAAGTTTTCGAAGATTTTACTAACGAATTGTTTGCCGTTGTCGGAGATGATTAACTCAGGACAACCGTTGTGACGAAAAACTTCATTTTTGAGAAAATCGATTACGGCCATAGCACTAGCGGCACGCATAGGTTTTACCCACAGAAATCGAGAATAACAATCTAACACAACGAAAATCCAGCAATTTTTATTTTTCGAGAGCGGAAGTTTCCCAACAAAATCTATGGACAATTGCCTACCAGGATATCTTGGTTCACGATACTCTCCGTGTGGAGTCAAAGTATTTTCGTTACTCGGCTTAATCCGAGGACAGATTTCACATTTCCGGATGTACTGATAGACTGATTCGTGCAAGTTGGGCCAATAATAAGACTGCGAAATTTTTCGACAAACCTTCCAAATTCCGGGATGAGAACAATTATCATGATTTTCTCTCAAGACCTTTCCACGGTCTTCTAACGGAACACACAAAGTCCAAGACTTTACACTGCTAAAATTCGAGAAATTCAAACGCCGGTACAACAAGCCATTTTCAATTTTATAGCGATCCAACGGCCCCTTTGAAGCCAATTTCATCATTTTCAAGTACCACGGATCAGACGTCTCTTTAGGGTTAATGGAAATTAAGGCACAGGCACGAGAAATAGCATCCGGCAATTCCATGTGTTTCCCAGGTCTATGGATAATTTCCATTTGGAATCTTTGCAAGCGAATAGCCCAACGACTAAGACGACCTGCCGGATCTTTGATGGACCATAACCAACGAAGAGCCGAGTGATCTGTTACGACGGTGAATTTAACCCCTTCGATGTACGGCCGGAATTTTTCAACAGCTAGAAGAACGGCAAGACATTCTCGCTCTGAAGCCATATAATTTCGTTCGGCTTTTGAGAATTTTTTTGAGTAATATTGTATCACTTTTTCTTGTCCGTCGAAGTTCTGAACCAAAACTGCACCCGCCGCGGTTAAAGACGCATCCGTATAAATGGTAAAAGGTTTCGAGAAATCGCACATGCTTAGAATTGGCGTTGAAGTTAGGCACTCTTTTAACTTTTTAAAAGACCTATCAGCCGCTAAATTCCATTCGATGGGCCCTTTTTT
>NW_023458556.1:81484149-81500094 GCF_013731165.1 Rhagoletis pomonella
TATTGAAATGAATTTCAATTCACTTGTGGTCTCGCGCGATGGCAAATGTACCTTTTTTTCAATACGTAATTTCGAGCACGTCCTTACTGTTTGGCAGTACAAAAGAAAAGAAAAAGCAATGCTACTGCGTGTCGGTGCATCGGGTAACCTCCAGTGTTGCCGTTTTAGCCCTTTGGTGGCTAAATTTGGCTACCAAATTCTTTTTTTGGCCACAAAAATTTGAAATTGCCCCTAGCCCTTTTCAAAATTTATTTATTGACATTAAAATTTTTTATATGATTTTCATGAATTTAACTTTTCGCTCATAAAGCGAACGCCTTTCCTTTAAGGCAAATAAACTGTTCATTGTGACGCTAGCTTAAGTGGTGGAAAAAGTTTGTTTATCGGTTGCTTCTTTTACCTTTAAGTAACGCAGAAGTTGAAAGGACGTTTTCTATAATAAATTTCGTTAAAAATAAGCACAGAAATAAAATGAATTTTGCAATGTTAAACGCTTTATTAACTGTAAGATATGGCTTAAAAAATGTACAGAAATGTTGTCATGATTTTGATTTTACAGATATATCGTCAGGTTAATGAGAAATGAACAAAATTGTAACGACGAAGAATCGCTTAGCGATGATAGTATTGATATAGATATAAATATTTAATGTGTTAAAAAAAATGTTTATAGATTAAATTATTTTACTATGAGTTCATTAAATGAATACTCTTTTGTTTGTTTGATATATACAGCGTCGGACAATAATAAAGCACCGACATTTTAATTCTTTGTAAATTATAACATAACATTTTAAAAATTTCTTTTACAAATGGATATTTTTCGAAGCATAGGTTGAAATTATTTAAGTTATTTAGTATTGTCCGACACTGTATATAGATATGATTCTAGTACTTATGTATTCTTAATGTGATCTCATTTTTTTGTTTGTGTAAGAAATTAATTTTTAAACTGTACATACATATGTATATGTATGTTTTTTACGTTTCTGGGCCGTTATCTTATCCATTAACGATTTAACTATACTTTGAAATATGTAAGTTGGCGACCCTTAATATGCTTTATGTGTTACACAACAAGTTTTTTTGTTGAATAAAATATTAATTCTTTCCAGAGTTCATTGTTTTTCTATATCATTACTTATAGAAAATGTTTGCGTGTATACTTATATATTTATATGTAGGTAAAAAAATTTAGCTACCATTTTTAGCCACAACGACGATTTTTAGCTCTTTTTTAGCCCTTTTTTAGCCTGAATTTAGCTACCGCTAAAAATGTTTCGCGGCAACACTGGTAACCTCTCGTAAATTATTATTTCGCGCACCGGTTAATTTCCAAGGCGCATATACATACACATGTATGTATGTAGGTATGTGTGAATTAGGCTGACAACCGACTTAACGCGATTTAGTATACATTTTAGAATATTTTGATGTGATAATTTTGTTCTAAATATATCAGATCAACAACTTAGTAGTATTTGTGGTTCAAATGGTAAAATATATGCCCAAAAACTTGAAAAATATTAGATGATTGTTTTTTAGAAATGCTATTTAGTAAATTTCGTTTTGATTTCGACATTAGAAATATTCAGATTATAAAAGTTTTTCACATATGTTTTAAGATTTTAAAAATTTTTAAAAGTACGGTAGAATGCAACAATGTGGTTGAATTTGTTTGCATCTTCGTCAGCTTATTCGTTTGCAGACTAGAAAAATGGCGAACAGCCATCAAAATACTAATTCAAAATACACAAAAATGGGTGCGCGCAGCAAAATTCAGCCCTAACGGTAAGTTCATTTCATCGTGCGGCGACAAGTTAAGAATTTGCGATACATTTTCAGGCGAATGTATGCGAACGTTCACCGGGGGAAGAGGTATGGGACGACAGCTGGCATGGCATCCAGACGGCAATCTGGTGGCTTTAGCATTAAGTTGTAACCATTTTTTTCGGATTTTGGCATTCGGGCGAGGTGGTTCGTCGCGTTTTTTGTAGTGACTGTGTATCTCCCACGTTTCTTATTTGTCTTGTGTTAGAATCGCAAAAAATAGAATAAAGGGCTTTCTGTGTGGGAAGCATTCTTTGTGCGCTTGCATGCAAGCTAACTTAAACTAATTTAAACAATATAATTGTGCGTCGCGCTAATAAATAGCATAAAGTAAATTTTTCATTTGGGTGCAGCTTTGGCTAATTCAGGTGAGTTTTTGGCTCGATCATTTTAAATATAGTTCCAATATAAATCGTGTGCTTTAATCCCTCTTTTTCACTCTGAAAAAGACTCTTTTTCAATTGTGCCAAAATTAAAAAAGAAAAAACTGCCACTTGTGGCAGGCAAGAAAAAGCCAGCCGTAATGGCGACGTCGACCGCATGGTCGGCGACGCCAGAGGCTGAAGACTCTGAAATTGGTGGTACATCCAAGAAACCGAGAATTTTAAAAAATGAAAAATTTACAAATTTCTATGAGCTCGCCAGCGCGGGGGGGCTCGTAAAAATTGGCGGGAATCCTGGCGCCAAAACGTCAGAAAATCCCAGCAATAAAATGTCGGTAAATTCCAGTAGCAAAATGGAAGATTCCAGTAGCATGGAATGTGAGAACAGGCATGAAGGTGAAAAGGGCATAGAAGCCCCGTTACAAGAGACTGACAAATGTGTAAAAGAGAATAATGAAAGTGTGATTAGAACAGTACTGTACCCAGCAAATTTCAATGGGGAAATTTTTGTACTAGTTGACTCCTCTGAATGTCCCAACCTGAAAAATGACAGGGTTACCACTGGCTTGACTCTTTTCAGCCAAATTAAGGATTTAAGGCACATTGACATTGACTACATTTTTTCATTAGGTAAATCCCTTTACAAAATTACGTTCAAAAATACGTATGCTGCAAACAATTTTGTATTAGATGACAAACTCTGCAAAAGAGGTCTGAAACCATTTATTCCCAACACTGCTTTGGAAATGTATGGAGTCATAAGAGGAGTGCCCTATGCTTTAGTGAGACAGACTTTATAAAAGAAGCTAAGTCCAGCATACCAATTAGATCAGCCGAACGGTTTATGCGCAAAGATCCCACAACAAATGAATTAACCCCGACCACTACCCTGAAGGTAGGATTTTATGGTAACGAAATACCTAAAACTGTTGTTTATGAATATACCAAATTAAATGTTGATTTCTATATACCTCCTTTGAGACAATGTAAAAAATGTGGACGTTTAGGGCACACTATGATGTCCTGCAAGTCGAAGGTTAGGTGCCTTAAATGCGGTAATAGTGAGTGTTCGTCTGAGTGTAATATCAATAAATGTATTATTTGTGGTAATGAAGGACACACGTCCATAGACAAACTAAGCTGCCCTTATTGGGAAAAAGAAATGACGGTAAATCGGATCAAGACGGTGAAGAAAATGTCCAGAAAGGAGGTTCTCAACACGTATTATCCCAATAACAATAATAGGTACAGTATTTTCGAGCAGGATGATGAATCGTTTCCACCAGTATGTGATAGCATAGATGAGACTGTTGACAAAAACGTCAATATTAATCGCAACTTAGCTAAAAGAAGCTATAGGGATGTTGTTAAAAAACGAAATTTTTATCAAGAACCCAGTCCTGTTAGATATGTTAAAAAGACTAAAAATAATGCAATTAGCAATCCGGCCATAAACTCCCCGTCATATCAAAAGGGAATTGTTACGCAAATGGAGAGGCTAATGTCTCAACTTTTAAAAATTACTCAAAGAATCTCCATAGAGTTCAGTGATAACAAAACATTCAAGGAAATACAGATTTTAAAAACCCAATTTGATCGAATTATGAACAAAAAAGACGAGAGAGAAATCATTGATTATAGCCACTCCATATTTGAACATGAAAGTACTTCAATATAATATCCAATCCCTCAAAGCCAACATTGATGCCTTAGAATTTTACATTAACAAACTTGAATTTGATATACTATGTTTAAACGAAATTTTTCTTATGACCAATGCATCTCACAGAAAACTTATAGGTTACAACACTATTAAAAAGTACCGCGACGATGGTTATGGGGGAGTTGCAATCTCCCTTAAACGCAATATCAAATATAAAAAGATTAACTACAACTCTGATTTTGATGTACTTATTGTGCAAACAATTAACCTAAATCCAAATGTTCTGATATGCACTGCCTATTTTCCACCCAGCTTAAGCATACGTGATTTCAATAATGAAATCGTACGAGTGCTTGACTTTCTTGAACGTTTTGAAAATGTCTTTTTTCTAGGGGATTTTAATGCGAGATCGACGTCCTGGGGTGACTCCTTGGACTCAAATAGAGGCAAACACCTTACACAACAAATTTTGCAATCCAATTTTCACTGTTTGAACAATGGTAGCTTCACATATCAAAGAGACTTCCGAACAAACAATGGCTCGGTGTTAGATTTATCTTTCACCAACAGCAACATTCAATGTAATTGGAATGTCGATCAAATAAGAATAGGAGGAAGTCACCATTTGCCCATAACCATCGAGGCCTGTGGGGTCACAAATAATTCTAGTTACTTTATAGCCAACAAAAAGCTTTTCAATTCCCTTAAATTTCTTGAATGTGATTCAAATATTGGCGACCTTGAAAGTAAAATCAAAGATGAAATAAGTAATGCCACATATGCTACTAGTAAAGACAGGGTTCCTAAAGCGTGGTGGAATGAAGATTTAGCCAGAATGTTCAGACTGTTAACTGCTGCCACCAAGAAAGCGAGAAATTTTCCTAGCCCAAGCAACTTTGAACACCTTTTGACACTACAAAAGGAGTGGAAAAAGGCAATCAAAAAGGCCAAAAAAGCGAATTTCACCAGTAAGATTGAGGAAATAAATGTTGAGAAGGGGATGAATGCATGGCGTTTTGTTAAAGCCCTAAGAGGAGATTTTAGTCAAAATAGTAACAATCAGTGGAATCATGACAATGACGCTGACTTTTTAAATATGCTTAATAGCCAGGTCCCAGCACAAGAAACAAGGTTTGACGCAAACATGGAGATAGTATCAGACCCCAACCTAGCATTTTCCTTTGAAGAGATACAAACTAGTCTGAACAAAAAGAAAAAAAATTCAGCTGCTGGGGTTGATAAAATAACCTACAAAATGCTCAAAACTCTTCTGGAACAAACCCTGAATTCCTTAAAAACAGCTTTAAATGACCTATTCCTATCTAACCAAATCCCTTACCACTGGCGTACCATCAAAATAGTACCTATCCCTAAGAGGGACAGGGACCTCAATGATTTCAACAATTTTAGACCTATTGCTTTAATATCGGTGTTACTCAAACTCATTAATTCTTGCATCAAAGAAAGATTGGACTCTTTTGTGGAGGACAACAATATCCTACCCAGCAACTCTTTTGCGTACAGAAAAACAAAATCGTCTGCTGTATGCGTAAATCACATCTTACACTACATAAATTTGCAAAAAGCCAACAAAAAACAAGTAATCTTTTGTTCAACAGACATCTCAAATGCGTATAACTGCGTGGACATTAAAATTCTCAGGGAGCTTCTATCTGATCTGAATGTTGAAAGCCTGTACACGGAATGGATCACTAACTTCCTTGCCCACAGAGTCCTAAACATTGGAAACAACACAATTGATATTTATAATGGTTTACCTCAAGGCAGCTGCTTGTCACCGCTTCTCTTCAACATCTACACCTCCAAACTACATGATATAAATGACAGTCACATGCAAATATTTCAATTTGCTGACGACTTCTTCCTCGTAGCATCAGGCTCTAACTTCTCAGAAGCCCAACTGAATTTACAGCTCAAACTCAACTCTTTTATCAATAAATGTAAGCAATTAAATCTTTCTTTTAATCCTATTAAGACCAAGCTTATGCATGTTAACAGAGGACCGATGAAAACCATTAACATCTCCATTAATGGATCCAGACTTGACCAAGTTAACAGTATGAAAATACTTGGAAGAATCATTAACAGCTCCCTCACAATTAAGAACCACCACTCCATGATAGTTGAGTCAGCCACTAACAACATCAAATTGTTTAAGTATCTAACCAACATTAAATCAGGTCTACACCCCCAAAAGGTTTTAAACATTTATAAGTCTCTTGTAAGGTCCAAAATAGAGTACTGCAGCACCACGGCATCCAACTGTGCTAAAACATCTGTTAAGAAAATATCCACCTTACAAAACAAATTCTTGAGAAGATGTCTTGGGCTAACCCCATCGACTCCCATTCCAGTTATGTACGCTCTGGCCAATGAACTCCCACCTAAAGAACGCGCTTTATGGCTTACTGCTAAAGGATTAATCAAAATCCTTGCCTTTGAAGATCCCATCTCAAATTCTATAACCTCAAATCCGCAACTTAACTCCAGCTACTCTAATGTATACAGTAAATTCTCCAACATTCTGGACCGTCTTGATCCGGTGTGCCGTCACACTTCAGTCTCTAGTATTCAAATCCTTGATAAAAACATACCACACAAAAAAGCATCAATGTCTAGTGAAAGTCTCAAATCGCATCATTATAGCATTCTTGAAAACTTCAAAAGCAATAACTTCTGCATAATGTACACGGATGCGTCTATAACCGAAGGAAATACCGGTTTTGGAGTATATAACTACTCTAAAAACACTGAACACCTCTACTGCTTTGATTTCAGGGCGTCATCCACTTTTGGTGAACTCTATGCTATTGACGAGGCAATTACTATTGCCATAAATGACAATCAAGAAAAAGTTGTTATTTTTACTGACAGCCTAACCTCCTGCCAAATCCTTAAAGACCCAAATACAAATAACAGCATTGCACATCAAATCCACAAGAAAATTTGTGAGGCCGACCTAGCTGAAGTAGCTCTGGTTTGGACCCCAAGCCATGTAGGCATCTCAGGCAACGAAAGGGCTGATGCCTTAGCCAAACGAGCAACCACTGAGGGAATGCTTAAGAGTGCTAGACTCACGATAGAGGAAACCACTAATCAAATCAAGAACATTATTTTTAATGAATGGTACAACAATTTCTTATAATACTCAAATCTCAAACCCAATCTATTTGCAGCCACACACCCTTGTAGGAGGAAATTTGCTTGGTTCCATAAAAGTTCGTTATCGCCAACTGAGATCAAAACTATAAATAGAATACTGTCGGGTCACACATATGATAAAGCGTACTTGGTCAAAATAAAAGCCTCCAACTCACATAGATGCTACTGTGGTCAATCTGATAACTATGTACATCAGACCTTCCACTGCAGAAGGCATGCGAACATTAGACAACAATTCGATGTATTCTCACTCTATAACAATTTTGAAAACGTTTTTAAAAGTAATGATCAAGCCAAAATCTCTCAGCTCGCTAAATTTATACAGAAAGCTAAACTTACCTTTTAATGTATGATCCGCTTAAGTCTAATTATAACATTTTACTGCTATAAACCCCCAAATTGTGTCTAAAACGATATTCATTTATATAACTAATTTTCGTTCCACTAAGCCCTAGCCTACCAAATCCGCCATCGGTTAATGTGATTGCTAAAATCACGCTCGTTTATTGCCAACGAAAATTGTAAAAACTATACACAAGAAAGAAACCAAAACAGAAACTTGTATAGCAAAGCAGAAACTCGTCAAGAATATAAGTACCATACTAAGACAAAGAAAGCAAAGCAGAAACTCACATAGCAAAGCAGAAACTCATGTATGCGGTTCTGGCCTACTGGTATTACCTGTGTGCATCAGTGGAGCAACGTTCGAGACATCTACACATCACTCATAGCAGCAAGAATATACCATACTAAGACGTACAACCTGATTTGTGGGGACTATTGAGTCCTCATGTCATCACTTCAAACCCAAAAAAAAAAAAAAAAGTTGTAACCGCGTTAAGATATTTGACAAAGCTGAAGGCGAGCTAATACAGTGCATTCGTCGCCGGAGAATGATGTTGCATTTCACCCAAGTGGAAATTTCTTGGTGACTGGCGGCGATGACGATACAATAAGATTGCTTGATTTATTAGAAGGTCGGCCAATTTATACACGGTAGTAGGGCACTTTAGCGGAACCAGGTCAAAATGGACGGGAAAATTATACACTAACTGGCTACTAAGTTTGCGCTGTCGCTTTCTCTCCACATGGTAGACATTTTGCTTCCGCGGGCGAGAATCGACAGGTAATTTCTGCTTTGTATTTAAAGAAATTATATAATATAAATTTTTTCCTGTATTCAACAGTTGCTCGTTTGGAAATCTAATTTGCATACAAGCTCTCGTAACAAGCAAGCCAGTTCTCAAAGAGTCCAAATTGAGTAGTCATGGAACAGCTCCACATAACTCCGCCATAGACACACCAGTTGCTGGAGTACCAAAAAGCTGTGATGACAGTATTTTAATTGATCCACGACAATCGGTGGCATATGGAATGCGTGATCGAAATTTTGTGGTGCTTGATAGCCAATATACTACAAGAGTGAAACGCTACAAGTGAAATGCTGTGATAGTAATTTTTCTTAAATTTCCATCTTTTATATGCAGTTACAGTAAGAAGCTCATAGAGGACAGAGCTGTTGGTGAGGAAGGTGTCGAGTTACTGCAGTACTGCAACTGGGAAAATCCGCATTTCGCACGTGCCCCACTCGTATGGAATAGTAGCTTATGTCAAAAGGCTGGTTTTAGTATAATGCGGCATTCGCAGCATACCCTCACTGGCGCCGAGCCGTTGAAGACATTTTGGCAAATAAACGTGCAAGAAATAGTTCCGATACTAGCACGTCCATATTCTTGTTAAGGGTCATCAAAAAATTCCTTATGTTGTAAATAACAAAGGGAATGCCGGATTATACTAAAGCCAGCTTCCCGACATAAACTACTATTCCATACGAACACAGAAATATAAATGTATCTAAAACTGAATAACTCAAATCAAATTGGATCGCATTTGCATAATATACCTAATATTGGAATCTGTTTTGATCGTAAAAAATACAACTTGCAATCATATAGATTATAGTTTTGAAAGAAATTGTGTAAAAATTGTTAATAGCAATCTGCCTTAAATTTATGTTCCCCATGTAACGGGTATAAAATACGTTAAATCCGCACTATCTGCATTAACAAAAAATATACATTGGAATATTTAAAATAAAACGATTCATATTTATTTTCTAATAAGAATTGTTTCTTAATTGAAAGTATTTAATACTAATATAATGTAGTGGTTAATGTTTAAAAATGAATTCGCAATATGTCCGCAGCTCCGGTTGATTTGGAGAAATCCGTTTAAATTTTTCGAATTACATCTACTTGAATATCGGATTGGCAGGGTTGCATACAAATGGTAGTTCCGTAAATATTTAAAATATGTTAGTTCATTCAATATTTGCATCTGGGCCAATAAATAATAACAAATAAAGCCGAAAAAAACAAAGTTTCAATTAAAACGAGTTTTTATAACCCCCCATAAAATTCCGATTAATTTTAAATACGAAAATAACGATATTTTTTCATGGAGATTTATTTTTTTAATATACCTTGTTTATACCTACACAAAAACCGGATTAGCAAAAAACCGATTGGACTCAACATATATTTCTTTACAGCATTTATCCCCCTGTCTTTATAGCGCACTCGATAAAGTCTTATTCAAAAGTAAACAAAATTGCTATTTTTAAACGACATTTTTTTAATAAATAATTTGCGCGGTTGACCGAAATGGAAACAAACAATAATTGTAATTTATTATAACAATAATACGAATTTAAAACGGGCTGTATAAAGAAAACCAGCCTATTGTCACTTCATTTTCCAATGGTGCTGATTGCTGCAAGAATTATTTAGCGATTTAGAGCATAATCAACACAATATATGCACATAAATATGTATTATTTCACAGATCTCAGGGTCAGCTTAGAAATACGTTACCAAAATTATATAAAATTTAAGTAGGAATTATTTTTATTTATAACGTAAAAGCGCTATCTGACCCAATCTGATAAGAATATTTCCCCTAAAGTTAACCCATTTTATTTAATTTGTCTCTCGTGAAAATATATATTTTATTTAAAATTTTCAGATATGTACATATATTTTAAATTTTTGCTTTAATTTTTGTCTCCTTTTAATATTTAATTAGATACCTTAAGATTAAAATAAGCTTAAAACGAAACAGCACAGCAACCCTTTTCTGTTCATCTTGAGAACACAAAACCCTCTTTTGTTAAAATTCGGCGCTGCACAAAATCCTGGCTTTTATATTTTCCAACAAAATACCACTTCGCAACCCTGGATTTTCCCGAAGCCTTTCATTCGGGTCGTAGTTTGGCTACTTCGGGCCATTCGGTGTTGTATGCCATATTGGCTGCCATATTGTTCACACTGTCATCGCCATATTGAACACCCTGTCAACTATCTGTCAACCCTAAGATATCTCACTTGTATTCTTCCACAATGAGTCGTATACTCCAGTCGATCGTACAAACGTAGATTGGAATGGCTAAGCAACGATTGTGAACTTAGTTGCTTAGTAGGTAGCTAAGGTATATGGTGTGACGTGAAAACGCTGCCAAGTAGTACTTATGGTGTGACGTGGAAACGCCGCCAAGGAAATACGTTTTATTGGTGTGACGTGCAAACGCTGCCAACTAAATAGCGAGATAAAGAAGCGTCACTATAAGAATCATTGGCGTATTTATTTTAACGTTTGGATAAGGGAACCCAACATCAGACTGAGCCACAGTCCAGCTATAAACCGGGTTCGTTACAGTATTTTCAGCAGAAATTGTCAAGAAATTGCGAAACCCGTGACAATGTAAAAATTTTTCGCAGTTTTTGCTAATTTTTGTCAATAAAAAATGTTATTTTCAAAAAACCTTTCATACAATATCTGTGGGAAACTAAACTCTCTACATATTTGTTTCTAACCACTTTTTATTAAAAATGCGAAATACGTTTGCCAATCGCAAAAAAACAAAAAAAAAACTTAAATCCAAGATGGCGGAATGTTGCCAAATGAAATTTAGGTGCAAGACTGTGGATCCATGATCTACGTGTCTAATAGAAGTAAACTGCACAAAAAAATTGCTGTTACAAATTTTATTTAAAAAAGTCTAATTTTACTGGGCTACAAAGTCTTTTCTCTTCTTTGTTCAATTTAGAAACTGGAATGACGGCAGTGTTGCCAGGTCTTCGGCATGAGAAAACGTCCCTCTTGGTCTGAGAAAACGTCATTTCCTACCCCAAAACGTCTCTTTCAAATGAATGTACAAAAAATTGTTCTTATTAAACTTTCATTGTATACAAAGGTACATATATATGTACGTAAGGTATATTAAAATGTCATTTCGACAGAGCACATTTAGATTTCATTGTAAACTGGTTTGAGATCGTTAATATAAAAATGATTTTATACATACACTTGTGATCAGCTGATTAAGTAATTTTGATCGATTTTGGCTGTTTTTATTTTGTTTATTTAATGTTTATTATTTTTCCATAAAAGTCAAACTCATTATATAACAAACAAAATATAAATCCATATTTGAAACTTTGTGCAAAAATTATAAAAAATCTGCAAAATTACAGCTATATTCTAAACTTTTTATTCAGATTTTATTTTTATTTTTTTAGTATGCAGTTTGATAGCCCATTAAATTTCAGGGCAATAATGTTCAAGTTTAAAGGGGCTACATAATCGCGTTGTTTTTTAATTTTTTTTTTTTTCTTGTAAACATTTAGTTAGGGGGTCGGTTGTCGAAAATGCTAAATTACGTTCTGCTAAGAAGGAACATAGCAATATTTCAGCCTTTTTTGCGTTGATTACATTTTCAATGAAGTCTTAAAAAAGTCGCCTACTTTTTTCTGGCTTTTTATGCTGCAACAGCTTTTTTGATGCTTTTGCGAGCGTGCGTGTTGCAATAGATCAGCTCTTCCTGATTTGGCTTTTAATGTGCAATTGCAAACATTACAATTAGTCTCGTAACCTCAAGTGTTTACACAACCAGCCTTTGTCCAAGAATCCAAAAAAAAAAATGCGCATACACTTGATTTGCATCATATTTAAGTCATCTGTGTTCGAGGAAGATATATCTTTTGAAGCAACTTCTGCAAAACACAAAGCTTGTAAAGATTTATTAAGAACATAATTCAAAACCAGTTCTACTTAAAAGATTTAGTAACAGAGAAAAATTACTGGGAAGTTAAAAAACGTCATTTTTTCCAAAAAAAACGTCCAAACGTCAACAGGATAAAAAAAAAACGTCCAAATGACGTTAAAAACGGCAACCTGGCAACGCTGAATGACGGTTCAATGCACGGTGCAGCGAACAAAGGTGGCGCCGTCAGTGATAAAGCTACTTTGGTTTTGCCGATTTTGACAGTTGTGGTAACTTGTAAATAAAACTTTGTTTACAAATCAGCGAAAGAGAAATTGGATTTATAAATGAAAAATCAGTTTAAATTGTGTTAATTTGCAATTTGTGAGTGATTTTTGAGTTGAAGACTACGTAAAAACTATTAAAATGAAGTGCTGTGTGTTAAATTGCGACAGCCATCAAGATCCAAGAAGCGTAGATGCAAGTGTAGCTCTGGGACGAATCGCTGCATTTTGTGTACATAAGGCACGGCAAAGCCGTTCCCGAAATGTTTTTCTATTATTACATTAGCAGCATTTCCTCACAATGATTTGGTTTCTGCTCCAAGCAGCCTCCATTAGCAAGTTAACGGTAATTCTCTAGGGTGGGGTAACAACCCCTAAAAAAGGTGCGGAAAAGTCGGGAGGGGTACCAAACGACGCGTTTCGGCCCTCCTAATAACAATCCGGAGGGGGGCGAGCAATATTATTAACCATTTAAAAGTTATGAACAAAAAACTTTTGTTAAAATTCTATGAGCAATTACCACGTCAAAAATGCACTAAATCACCAGTTTCCACTTTTAAAACACTACTAAAACGTTTCCGGTTATTATTTTATGCAAACCAAATCATTTATTCACTTTTATTTTATATATTTCGTTAATAAAACAGAGTAAACAAACTTTGCGCCTGCTAACATTATTCTAACCTCAAATCGCTGGTATTGCCACTTTATTTCACATTTCATTTGCGCTATTATACTCAGTTTACACTATACACTTCTTCTTCTTCTCCTTTTTACTTTCATCTAAATAAGATATTGTAACCAAAATATAATAGCAAATTTCGCTATACCATGGCAGCGCTACTTTTATGATTTACAGTTATTTTAGCTTTAAATAAAAGTAAGCGTCATGGAGTGTCAAATGTGCGATTTTACGATTTGCAATGTGATTAAAAATTTTCATTATTTATCGAAGTATTGATTTTTATGGAAAAAGCGCCGCCGGCGAAAATTTTTAATAAAAAATCGCGCGATTTTTTATTAAAAATTTTCATTATTTAAATATATATTAAACGAAAGATGATACCGAAAAGCATTGAACAGTGCACACATCTCATAAGGAAAAGTGAATTATTACGAAATACTAATACAGTGGCAGCACTATAGCTATTTTGGAATCTCGCGTTTCAGAACGCAAAGATTGTCAACTTCTTTTTAACCCTAGAACACACACCCAGAAAATACCACGTAAACACACACCCGGGATACGTTTGTACCCGGGACCTTATTTTGCGGTTTTTTTAATGCTTATTCAACCGATTTCTATGATTTTTTTTTGAAATGTATATTTTAATATATAACCAGTATTTTGTCTTTTGTTTCATTCGAATATTCCTACTGGTTCCAGCGATATGGGCAAATAAAGTCAGGACATGCAACAGTGGATTTTTGTTTTTGTTGTTGTCCTGATAAATGCAAAACAAAATAATATAATTTATAATAATATACTTGTAGAGTAACAACGAATACACATTTTGGTTTTTATTTCATTGAAATATTCTACCTGGTTCAAAAGATATGTGCAAAAAGGTCGCGCAAGGTATGGGTACGTAGGTAGCAAATACACTGGTATAACTGGTTTTTGTATTTTATATGCAGCTGCAAGGGTTGTTTTCACACGAGGTGTTGTTATAAATGCTGCCTGTTGATATTTTCATTATTGTTTTGGTGCTCAAAAGTGTAAGAAGTGAAAATATAAGTGAAAATAAATATAACTGAAACTATAAATAACTGGATACGAAATGACTTCAAGAAGAAACGAATATTTATCAAGTGCAGCATATAGAAGGTAAAAAATGTAAAATAAGCAACAATGTAAACATATACTAATTTTTTTTATTATGTAGGCTAACTGAGGAACAGCGAGAATCATATATACAATCTTTATTTGATGAAATTTGTGACGATGACGCTCCCTATGACTTTGACTCAGAAGATGAAGAAGAAATTCAAATCAATGACATTGAAATTGCTGATGACGATGCTGAAGTTTCGCAAAGTGCCGCAGAAGTATTACCTAGATGCACTGAAATGTTGTCAATAGAGCAAACATTCAAATGTTTCATGAACGTTGAAATGGCTGATATAATTATGCGCCACACAAATAAGTTAGCAAAAGAAACTTATAATGCTTACAACAATGCGCATCCAAACACAACTCCTAAGTCATGGACGCCTGTGTCAATAACAGAGCTGTATGCATTTTTTGGCATACTTATTATGACTGGTGCGAACCATAGCAATGGAGAACATGTTCGAGATTTATGGAGCGTCAAAAACTATCCTTTATATCGCGCCACAATGGGAGTCAACCGTTTCTGTTCGATATTACGGTTCCTAAGATTTGACGATAAAAACACTCGTGCAACACGCTTACTAACTGATAAAGCAGCACCGATCAGTGAGTTGTGGACGATCATGAACAATAATCTTGCTGCACATTACAAGCCCAGCTCATGCTTGACGATTGATGAACAATTATTTCCTTACCGTGGACGCACACGGTTTACGCAGTACATACCGTCAAAACCTGCTAAATATGGTATCAAGGTTTGGTGGATTTGCGATGCCACAAATGCATATCCACTGCATGGACAAATATATACTGGCCAAGCAGAAACTGGTAGGGAAACGAACCAAGGCGAACGAGTGGTGAAGAATTTGTCTGCCAAATACCAAGGAAGTGGCCGAAACATTACAATGGACAATTTGTTTACGACCTTGCCAGTTGCAGAACTGCTTCTCACCTGGAAACTCACGATCGTTGGAACTTTGCGCAAAAACAAATCATATATTCCTCAAGAAATGAAGCAGAACAAAAACAGGACAATTGGTTCAACGACATTTGGCTTCAAAAATAATGTGACAATGTGCTCTTATGTTCCCAAAAAAATAAAGCAGTAATTTTGCTTTCGACCATGCATAATGATGCTGAAATAGCTGACAGTGGGAAACCTGAAATAATTGAATATTATAATCGTACCAAAGGTGGTGTTGATCGAATGGACCAAATGTTTGCGGAATATCCAACACAAAGACAAACAAAACGATGGCCACTAGCGATGTTCTTCAACATGTTGGACATTACAGCTCTTGCAGCCTACATTGTCTACGATTTGAATAACCCTATGTTGCCTTGGAGAACAAACAACAAGCGTAAGCAGATCCTGCGCAGCTTGGCTGAAGCATTGTGTATGCCCATTATTGAAGCCAGAGCCATAAATCGTCAAGTAACGCGAAATTTTTCGACTAAAATTGCTATTGAAGCATATTTCAACCGACCGGTGGAATCAATGGTGTCAACAGCAGCATCAACATCTGCCGCAGCGCGCACGCCAAAACCTGTGTCCGGATCTTGCTATTTATGTTACGCACAAGAGGAAAAACGCCGTAGAAAAACCAGAAAGCTGTGCGACAAATGTAAGAAGCCAATGTGTCTTGAACATTCGGTCACATCAACAAATTGCTCTATTTGCCATGATTTTCCTTAGATATAAGATGCATTTTTATAATTTTTATAAT
>NW_023458556.1:81500194-81506158 GCF_013731165.1 Rhagoletis pomonella
TCATCTAAATTAAAATATATAGATATATATATTTGTAGCAATTTAAGATTTAGTTTTTTTTTTTTTTTTGGGGTTTGAAGTGATGACATGAGGACTCAGTAGTCCCCACAAATCAGGTTGTACGTCTTAGTATGGTATATTCTTGCTGCTATGAGTGATGTGTAGATGTCTCGAACGTTGCTCCACTGATGCACACAGGTAATACCTTTGCTAGGTGAGTTTCCGCTTTGCTTTCCTTTGTCTTAGTATGGTATTTATATTCTTGATGAGTTTCTGCTTTGCTATACAAGTTTCTGCTTTGCTTTTTTTTTCTTGTGTGTAGTTTTTACAATTTTCGTTGGCGATAAACGACCGTGATTTTAGCAATCACATTAACCGATGGCGGATTTACTAGGCTAGCGCTTAGTGGAACGAAAATTTGTTATATAAATGAATATCGTTTTAGACAAAAAATTTGGGGGTTTATAGCAGCAAAATGTTATAATTAGACTTAAGCGGATCATACATCAAAAGGTAAGTTTAGCTTTCTGTATAAATTTAGCGAGCTGAGAGATTTTGGCTTGATCATTACTTTTAAAAACGTCTTCAAAATTGTTATAGAGTGAGAATACTTCGAATTCTTGTCTAATGTTCGCATGCCTTCTGCAGTGGAAGGTCTGATGTACATAGTTATCAGGTTGACCACAGTAGCATCTATGTGAGTTGGAGGCTTTTATTTTGACCAAATACGCTTTATCATATGTGTGACCCGACAGCATTCTATTTATAGTTTTGATCTCAGTTGGCGATAACGAACTTTTTTTGAACCAAGCAAATTTCCTCCTACAATGTGGCTGCAAATAGATTGGGTTTGATATTTGAGCATTCTAAGAAACTGTTATACCATTCATTAAAAATAATATTCCTGATTTGATTAGTGGTTTCCTCTATCGTGAGTCGAGCACTCCTAAGCATTCCCTCTGTGGTTGCTCGTTTGGCTATAGCATCAGCCCTTTCGTTGCCTGGGATGCCTACATGGCTTGGGGTCCAAACCAGAGCTACTTCAGCTAGGTCGGCCTCACTAACTTTCTTATGGATTTGATGTGCAATGCTGTTATTTGTATTAGGGTCTTTAAGGATTTGGCAGGAGGTTAGGCTGTCAGTAAAAATAACCACTTTTTCTTGATTGTCGTTTATGGCAATAGTAATTGCCTCGTCAATAGCATAGAGTTCACCAAAAGTGGAAGACGCCCTGAAATCAAAGCAGTAGAGGTGTTCAGTGTTTTTGGAGTAGTTATATACTCCAAAACCGGTATTTTCTTCGGTTATAGACGCATCCGTGTACATTATGCAGAAGTTATTGCTTTTGAAGTTTTCAAGCATGCTATAATGATGGGATTTGAGACTTTCACTAGACATTGATGCTTTTTTGTGTGGTATGTTTTTATCAAGGATTTGAATACTAGAGACTGAAGTGTGACGGCAAACCGGATCAAGACGGTCCAGAAAGTTGCAGAATTTACTGTATACATTAGAGTAGCTGGAGTTAAGATGCGGATTTGAGGTTATAGAGTTTGAGATGGGATCTTCAAAGGCAAGGATTTTGATTAATTCTTTAGCAGTAAGCCACACAGCGCGTTCTTTAGGTGGAAGTTCATTGGCCAGAGCGTACATAACTGGAATGGGAGTCGATGGGGTTAGCCCAAGACATCTTCTCAAGAATTTGTTTTGTAAGGTGCATATTTTCTTAACAGATGTTTTAGCACAGTTGGATGCCGTGGTGCTGCAGTACTCTATTTTGGACCTTACAAGAGACTTATAAATGTTTTAATCTTTTTGGGGGTGTAGACCTGATTTGATGTTGGTTATATATTTAAACAATTTGATGTTGTTAGTGGCTGACTCAACTATCATGGAGTGGTGGTTCTTAATTGTGAGGGAGCTGTTAATGATTATTCCAAGTATTTTCATGCTGTTAACTTGGTCAAGTCTGGATCCATTAATGGAGATGTTAATGGTTTTCATGTTTTAATGTCAGCATTGAAATCCAACGTAGAATCACTCTTGCCAACAAGTGCTACTTTGGACTGAGTAGGCAATTCAGGAGTAAAGTCCTCTCTCGACGTACGAAAACCACGCTCTATAAGTCACTCATCATGCCCGTGCTGGTATATGGCGCAGAAGCATGGACAATGACAACATCCGATGAGGCGGCTCTTGGGGTGTTTGAGAGAAAGATTTTGCGGAAGATTTACGGTCCTTTACGCGTTGGCGACGGCGAGTACCGCAGACGATGGAACGATGAGCTGTATGAGCTTTACGACGATATGGACATAGTGCAGCGAATTAAAATACAGCGGCTCCGCTGGCTTGGTCATGTCATTCGAATGGACACCGACGCTCCAGCTCTGAAAGTATTCAACTCGGAACCCGCTGGTGGTAGCAGAGGAAGAGGGAGGCCCCCACTGCGATGGAAAGATCAGGTGGAGAAGGACTTGGCTTCACTTGGCGTTTCCAATTGGCGTCAGTTGGCACAGAGGAGAAACGACTGGCGTGCTTTACTGAACTCGGCCAAAATCGCTTAGGCGGTTACAGCGCCAAAAAAGAAGAAGAAGAAGTAATGGTTTTCATCGGTCCTCTGTTAACATGCATAAGCTTGGTCTTAATAGGATTAAAAGAAAGATTTAATTGCTTACATTTATTGATAAAAGAATTGAGTTTGAGCTGTAAATTCAGTTGGGCTTCTGAGAAGTTAGGGCCTGATGCTACGAGGAAGAAGTCGTCAGCAAATTGAAATATTTGCATGTGACTGTCATTTATATCATGTAGTTTGGAGGTGTAGATGTTGAAGAGAAGCGGTGACAAGCAGCTGCCTTGTGGTAAACCATTATAAATATCAATTGTGTTGTTTCCAATGTTTAGGACTCTGTGGGCAAGGAAGTTAGTGATCCATTCCGTGTACAGGCTTTCAACATTCAGATCAGATAGAAGCTCCCTGAGAATTTTAATGTCCACGCAGTTATACGCATTTGAGATGTCTGTTGAACAAAAGATTACTTGTTTTTTATTGGCTTTTTGCAAATTTATGTAGTGTAAGATGTGATTTACGCATACAGCAGACGATTTTGTTTTTCTGTACGCAAAAGAGTTGCTGGGTAGGATATTGTTGTCCTCCACAAAAGAGTCCAATCTTTCTTTGATGCAAGAATTAATGAGTTTGAGTAACACCGATATTAAAGCAATAGGTCTAAAATTGTTGAAATCATTGAGGTCCCTGTCCCTCTTAGGGATAGGTACTATTTTGATGGTACGCCAGTGGTAAGGGATTTGGTTAGATAGGAATAGATCATTTAAAGCAGTTTTTAAGGAATTCAGGGTTTGTTCCGGAAGAGTTTTGAGCATATTGTAAGTTATTTTATCAATCCCAGCAGCTGAATTTTTTTTCTTTTTGTTCAGGCTAGTTTGTATCTCTTCAAAGGAAAATGCTAGGTTGGGGTCTGATACTATCTCTTTGTTTGCGTCAAACCTTGTTTCTTGTGCTGGGACCTGGCTATTAAGCATATTTAAAAAGTCAGCGTCATTGTCATGATTCCACTGATTGTTACTATTTTGACTAAAATCTCCTCTTAAGGCTTTAACAAAACGCCATGCATTCATCCCCTTCTCAACATTTATTTCCTCAATCTTACTGGTGAAATTCGCTTTTTTGGCCTTTTTGATTGCCTTTTTCCACACCTTTTGTAGTGCCAAAAGGTGTTCAAAGTTGCTTGGGCTAGGAAAATTTCTCGCTTTCTTGGTGGCAGCAGTTAACAGTCTGAACATTCTGGCTAAATCTTCATTCCACCACGCTTTAGGAACCCTGTCTTTACTAGTAGTATATGTGGCATTACTTATTTCATCTTTGATTTTACTTTCAAGGTCGCCAATATTTGAATCACATTCAAGAAATTTAAGGGAATTGAAAAGCTTTTTGTTGGCTATGAAGTAACTAGAATTATTTGTGACCCCACAGGCCTCGATGGTTATGGGGAAATGGTGACTTCCTCCTATTCTTATTTGATCGACATTCCAATTACATTGAATGTTGCTGTTGGTGAAAGATAAATCTAACACCGAGCCATTGTTTGTTCGGAAGTCTCTTTGATATGTGAAGCTACCATTGTTCAAGCAGTGAAAATTGGATTGCAAAATATGTTGTGTAAGGTGTTTGCCTCTATTTGAGTCCAAGGAGTCACCCCAGGACGTCGATCTCGCATTAAAATCCCCTAGAAAAAAGACATTTTCAAAACGTTCAAGAAAGTCAAGCACTCGTAAGATTTCATTATTGAAATCACATATGCTTAAGCTGGGTGGAAAATAGGCAGTGCATATCAGAACATTTGGATTTAGGTTAATTGTTTGCACAATAAGTACATCAAAATCAGAGTTGTAGTTAATCTTTTTATATTTGATATTGCGTTTAAGGGAGATTGCAACTCCCCCATAACCATCGTCGCGGTACTTTTTAATAGTGTTGTAACCTATAAGTTTTCTGTGAGATGCATTGGTCGCAAGAAAAATTTCGTTTAAACATAGTATATCAAATTCAAGTTTGTTAATATAAAATTCTAAGGCATCAATGTTGGCTTTGAGGGATTGGATATTATATTGAAGTATTTTCATGTTCAAATATGGAGTGGCTATAATCAATGATTTCTCTCTCGTCTTTTTTGTTCATAATTTGATCAAATTGGGTTTTTAAAATCTGTATTTCCTTGAATGTTTTGTTATCACTGAACTCTATGGAGATTCTTTGAGTAATTTTTAAAAGTTGAGACATTAGCCTCTCCATTTGCGTAACAATTCCCTTTTGATATGACGGGGAGTTTATGGCCGGATTGCTAATTGCATTATTTTTAGTCTTTTTAACATATCTAACAGGACTGGGTTCTTGATAAAAATTTCGTTTTTTTAACAACATCCCTATAGCTTCTTTTGGCTAAGTTGCGATTAATATTGACATTTTTGTCAACAGTCTCATCAATGCTATCACATACTGGTGGAAACGATTCATCATCCTGCTCAAAAATACTGAACCTATTGTTGTTATTGGGATAATACGTGTTGAGAACCTCCTTTCTGGACATTTTCTTCACCGTCTTGATCCGATTTACCGTCATTTCTTTTTCCCAATAAGGGCAGCTTAGTTTGTCTATGGACGTGTGTCCTTCATTACCACAAAGAATACATTTATTGACATTACACTCAGACGAACACTCGCTATTACCGCATTTAAGGCACCTAACTTTCGACTTGCAGGACATCATAGTGTGCCCTAAACGTCCACATTTTTTACATTGTCTCAAAGGAGGTATATAGAAATCAACATTTAATTTGGTATATTCATAAACAACAGTTTTAGGTATTTCGTTACCATAAAATCCTACCTTCAGGGTAGTGGTCGGGGTTAATTCATTTGTTGTGGGATCTTTGCGCATAAACCGTTTGGCTGATCTAATTGGTATGCTGGACTTAGCTTCTTTTATGAAGTCAGTCTCACTAAAGCATAGGGGCACTCCTCTTATGACTCCATACATTTCCAATGCAGTGTTGGGAATAAATGGTTTCAGACCTCTTTTGCAGAGTTTGTCATCTAATACAAAATTGTTTGCAGCATACGTATTTTTGAACGTAATTTTGTAAAGGGATTTACCTAATGAAAAAATGTAGTCAATGTCAATGTGCCTTAAATCCTTAATTTGGCTGAAAAGAGTCAAGCCAGTGGTAACCCTGTCATTTTTCAGGTTGGGACATTCAGAGGAGTCAACTAGTACAAAAATTGCCCCATTGAAATTTGCTGGGTATAGTACTGTTCTAATCACACTTTCATTATTCTCTTTTACACACTTTTCAGTCTCTTGTAACGGGGCTTCTATGCCCTTTTCACCTTCATGCCTGTTCTCACATTCCATGCTACTGGAATCTTCCATTTTGCTACTGGAATTT
>NW_023458556.1:81506258-81514952 GCF_013731165.1 Rhagoletis pomonella
ATACATATGTACATATCTATATACATATATATATGTATAATAGGGCGGGTCAATTTGTATGGATAGATTTTTTCGACATTGTTCCTAGCATATTCGGATTCTTCATAAAATTCTAAGAAAAAAATTCCTCCAGACCATAGCTCTAAAGTCAATTTCGAGCCTGCGCATTTTTAAAAGAAGATATCTTATATATATATTTCATGATCCAATGATCGGATCTAAACCAAATTAGTATGGGACCACCTCTGAGACACTACCTTTCCGTTGCAAAAAGAATTATTGAAATCGGTTGACGTGGTGCAAAGTTATGCGGTAACATACATAAAAAAAAAAAAGATTCCGACGAACTGATAACCTCCTCCTTTTTTGGAAGTCGGTTAAAAATGAATTGCTGTCCGTTAGCCTCGCTAAGACTCGAAAACAGCTTGACCGATTTGAATATTTTTGTTTTTTTTTTGTTTGTTTTTTATAATATCCGGATGGTTAAAACCAGAAAAAATAGAGAGTTGCCACCTGTTTAAAAATTTCAATATAAGTAAATTAATTACATAAATTAGATATTGCAATATGGGTGTCAAAAGAAAGAGGTTATGAAGGCTTACAGGCGAAAATATTTTTGAGGGAGGTTGCCACCTGTTTCAAAATATAATTAAACGAAATTGATAAGATAATTTAAATAATGCAATATGGGTATCAAATTAAAAAGGGTTAAGAAGGCTTACTACTGAAAATATTTTTGAGTCGAGTTGCCACCAATTTCGAAAATTTAATTCAATTAAGTTAATAAGATAAAGTATGTATTATAATATAGGTGCCGAACGAAAAGTATTTGAAAAATTATTGATTAAGAAATATTTTCTATAGGCCTGCCACCTGAGCGGTAAAAACTAAAAGCCATACTCGCAAATATTATTCAAAGCTTTTGAGGCTCGCATCAATGTGGAATACTGTAATGTTCCACAATTGAACTAACAAAAAAATATGGCCTACGACTCTTTTATAGAAGCTGTGGACACTGGAGTAAAATTTAAACAAAAAAACAAAACCGACTTCAATTCTCATATACAAATTTAAGAGTGCCGTTATTTACTTCATGTCACAATTATCGGATCTACACTCAATTAGTAGGAGACTACCTCTGAGGAACCACCTTTCCTTTCAAAAAGAATTATAGAAAACGGATAACGTAGTCTAAAGTTACGCGGTAACATACATAAAAACATATTCCGACGAATTGATAAAATATGCAGATTAATATTTAATAAAGTGTTAGATAGATAGATAATTAATGGAGGCATGCACTGCGACCAGCAGGTCTATTGTGCCCTCAACCATTTACAGTACCTCATCTAATCCTAGAGAGCCCAAAAATTTGAGGAGATCCCCAGGGATTAGCGACTGTATTGCTTCGTTACTTGGCCAGTAGTGGCAGGTGCACGGGAGTCTCCTCGGTCACGTCGCAGAAACGACATAGGTCGTTGGACCAAATCCCTAGCCTGTGCAGATGGCCTCTCAGTCTGCAGTGACCCGTCAGAAAACCTGTTATGATCCTTAGTTTTCCCTTGGATAGATTAATAACTGCCCTGTACCTCGTGAGGTTGTAGCCTCCCAGTAGTTGTTTTGCTTGACGTAAACCTGTAGTGTTGCGCCAGTGTTTATTCCTTTGTGTGTTCCTTTCTTTCCTGAGCTCTTCCTTGATTGTACTGGGTCCAATCGCTAGGAAGGGCTCAGGCCCTATAGGCGACGAGGCGGCCGCCAGTCTAGCTAGTCGGTCCGCTTCTTCGTTGCCCGCAACTCCTATGTGTCCTGGTACCCAAGTTAATTGGATTTTGTTGTGCACTGCCAGGCTGTTGAGCCTATCTATGCACTCAAGAACCAAGGATGACTTGACCTCAAATGCTGAGAGGGCCTTGAGTGCCGCCTGGCTGTCGCTCAATATTAAGATTTTCTCATTACGGTAATTCCTCCGTAGGTTAATCTCTGCACACAGACTGATGGCATAGACCTCCGCCTGGAAGATACTCGGGTACGCCCCCATAGGTACCGAGAGCTGTAGCCTCGGCCCGTAGACGCCAGCCCCAATGCCTTCCGGAGTCTTCGAGCCGTCTGTGTACCATTGCAACGAGCTCGATTGGATCATTCATGAAATTCCTGTCAAAGTTAACCACCTTAGGCCTGTCGTCTCTGGGGAGTAAAGCTAGCGGAACTTGGGAGCCTAGCTTGTCTCTGTTCCTTAATGAAATAGTTCTGCCCCTGCCAAAGCCTTCCCTCGCGAAATTTAGTAGAGTTCGCTTTGCAGCCTGTTCTATGGTAAGGTGCAGCGGCTCGAGCTCGAGAATCACCTCCAGCGCTGCCGTCGGACATGTGCGCATTGCAGTGTTACGGATATATTTTTTTTAATACAAACCTGTGCTTGGGAGTTTATTGATACGAAAAATTAATTTCTGATATCTATTTTTTATTTAAAGAACCGCAAGATTGCACTACAAATCAAATTACATATTTTTTACTATTGTAACGGGAGAAGTTACTGTATGTATTTTTTTATATGTACAGTCTCGAACAAAAGTTTTGGCACAGTAAACTTTCGCATTACATATATGCAAAATTTTTAATTTATTTCCGATAATTTTTTATAAAAACATAGTTCATACTACACTAAAACACATAAAAATCAAATGTGTAAGAGTTGTGAAAAACTCAGGAAAATTCAATAAATCAGCATACTAATTTGCAATTTTATATTCAGATATTCAAGCAACTTCAAACCTGCATAAACTAAAATTGAATGGATTATTAAACTGCATACTTGGATTTTTTCTAAAAAATACTTTGCCTATATTGCGAAAAATTTACTGTGCCAATACTTTTGTTCGTTACTGTAAGTAAATAAACCCTTAACTTTAAAAAACCAAAAAAAAAATTTACAATATTTCAAAATTATTTTTCGAATCATAAATTTTTTTATGATTAACAATGTTTTTATATTTTTTTTTTGGTTTTAGATCCTTTTTGCTTTCAACACGAGGTATCTTTTTTCTAGTTTCTATTGTCATAGCCATAACTCCCTCTCTATTTTTATCAATCAATCAATAAATTTTATAATTTTTTTCGGCATTTTTCCTAATTACAAGTAGAGCTTTATAAAACTTTCATAACACCAAATGTTTATCAAGCTTGGGATTTTATGTTATACGGGCTGGCTTATTAATTTAGCCAGATAATATGTTTTCTTTATTAAGTTTACCCAGTGCCCCATTTTAAACTGCTACCTGTACTGTATCAGCGGTTAAAACTTGTTAGATTTTTATTTAAAATTTTCGGTAAGGAATAAGCGAGTGGATGAAAAATATATAAACCGTAAGAACGGCCCATATATATGTAAATGAAAGAATACACACATGTGACGACTCTAGCCATTGTGTGTCACTCCTTTAAATTATAGTTATTTTTTTCTTATTGTATTAAAAAAATAACGTTCGTAACACTTTAGTAAATATTAATCCGTATATTAACTGAGTATATATTAAAGACTAGAAGATGACCCGGTGAACTTCATATCATCTATAATTTATTTGAATTTAACTTTGATCTATTATAACAAATCTTTAAAATGCAATACAATGAGATCACTAATACTGCCTGCTGTTATAGCTGATAAAAGATTCCACACCTATGAGATTTGCCACGCCGCTTTTTACAAACTGATTTATATACATATATCTTTCCATAAGCACCTACCATAGGTATCTGTGCATTTCAAATTTCGAGTTCATGTGACTATAATTCCGAAGTTAGAGCTGATTAAAAATTTTCACTATGGGAGGTATCCCTCATCCCCCTCCCCTCCTTGGCGAGTTTCATTTTTTTTAGCCTCCATCACGACAGGTTCGTGGTCAGTTGAAGGTTAAGTTTTTAGATTTGCTGAACCCGAATCCGAGGTCCGTCAACCTCCATAATGTTAGCTTCGAGGTCATTTCGTCGCCTCAGAAAACGGATGACGAATGTGCAAAATCACGATTTTGGGATTTTGATGCAGATTTACTAAGTTGGACATGCTCTTTCGATTTCTGCAATCCATTTTTTTATATCTCCATTAGTTTTTGAGATATTTCGTGCGCATTTTGTCGTATGTTACATAATATTAATGATTGGGTATGCCTTTTGTTGTATGTGCTGTAAATGCGTCACATACGACAAATTCCCATACAAACGTACCTTTTTTTTAATCATAAAACGTTTGTCGTATGTGGCAGAGCTGTGTAAGTGTGAAATCATTTTCAATTTTAAATCAACAATTTTTTTCTATCCAGTTTTCATTACTTATTCTTCGCTTAGGATTGAGGTTTAAAATTTTTGAATTTTCCATTCTCTCAAAGCAGTTATGAATTCACACATCAACATATTCATAGCAAGATTGAAAAAACCAATGCCCAATCAAAAAAAGGTTTAACACTGAATGAGTATTGAAAAGGCTGCAATCTTTTATGTGTGTGCATTCTTTAACTCAGTACCAATCATTAGTTCAAAGACACCCTGGTAAATAACTTTTTGATAAAAAGGAAGATTTTTGACAATTGCTCAATTGTAAAAATTCAAACCGGCGTTACCCAATTTAAGTTTTTTGGTAGAGGGGATTTTATATCATCTGTTTGGGATTATATATAAAACAGTTGTATTTACATTTACGTTTTAAATATAATTCATGTTTTATCTTGAA
Source organism: Rhagoletis pomonella (assembly GCF_013731165.1). NCBI lineage: Eukaryota > Metazoa > Arthropoda > Insecta > Diptera > Tephritidae > Rhagoletis > Rhagoletis pomonella. The sequence goes on from NW_023458556.1 coordinate 81,510,979, forward strand.
AATGTTTAAAATTTACATTAAATTAGATAACTACTTCGCATAAGCTTTACATTTAGGTTGATAAAATTGTATTGAAAATATTTTAAAAATCTTAGTGTCTTTAATCAAAAAATAGCTCATCATAAAAATTGTATCGCCGTTCGGCGTCGGCGTAAGTTTGTAGGTCCCTCCCATTTGTGTGACAGCAAAGGCGCACGCTACAAATCGGAGGAGAAGCTCGGCAAAAACTTAGCAAAAGTGTCAAGGCCAAAATGTGACTATTATAAATAAATTTAGTTTCAAACAGGTCGCAACCCTCTTCAAACACCTCAAAAGTATTCCCAATATTATTTAGTTGTGAACCCGCATGAGTCCGAAATTACCATTTTTTACCAGAATTTCCAGATTTTACCGGAAATCGTACTTGGTTTTCTGGCAACTGAGAGGACAGATAAGAGAGTAAGTAAGGTCATCTCTTTGTCAGAAGCTACCTGGTGGAAAATTCTGGTAAATCTGGCAAAAGATCCGATGTAGTGTGTTTGACAACCAAATTGTAAACAAAAGAGAAGTGCACTCTGCTAATGCATGTTGAAAAGTAAGTAATTCCTTGCTTGAGTGGATGCTAATGAGTTTTGGTTAAATTACAAAACGCTTAAAAAGGTATTAGCTGTAATTTTACGTTTAAAAACTTTAAAACTTTAACACATTACCACCCTATACTCTATATGTGATTGACCATTGAACTAAATCGTTGTTTATTTGGGTAAGATTAAAATATATTTTACTATTCAATATTGGAGTTGGTGTGAAACAAAAATTAATAATTTATTGTTATGTATGCAAATGAGAACTACAATTCTGAGCTTATTGAGCATCTCTTAGTCAAACACAAAGGCAATTTTGCTTGATCAAGTTTCGAATCTAAGAAGAAAATGTTTTTAACAAACAAAAGGTTAATAATAAAATTTGAAGGATTTAAAATATTGCGTATGGTAGCATGAAACGTCACAATCTTCTTAATTGTCAGGCTGTTGATATGGCTACGAAAAAGTGACAATGGAAACACATAGCTGAAGATTTCATACTTACAGTGGGATAAACTTCAAACCTCTAATATAAATTAGTTAAATTTAGTTATTATTTTTTTTTATCAATTTTAAGTTTTCGTTTGGAATAATTTTCATGAACTTATCTATTAGGAGATCTCTTTGGAAAATTACCGTACATCCGATATCTATTGAAATTTTGACATCCTCACTTTTTGGAAAAAGAAGTTCAAGATACAAGTTTATGTGCAAAAAATAAATTAAACAATAAAAGTCTCCTTATATTTATGGAACTTATAATAGAAAAATTTTTATTTCATTACCCAGACTTTATGAATAGCCTACTCTATAAGTAATAGTAGAAATTCCGAATTAGTAAGTTCAGTCAAGACGTCATTCAAAAGTTTTGAAGAAAATCACTTTTCTCTTTTGTGAAAATTTGGGACTATCTTATGCGAGTATTGTCGACAAAATGTTAGTCTATGAATGACTAAAAATTAACGAATAAATGGTTAATCGCGATTAATGATTAAAATTAATTAAGCGATCGCTGTGGTGTAGTGGTTAGAAGTGCGCACTACCATTCCGCAGGGTGAGCGTCCGAGCCCAGTTCCGGCCAACAAAAAAAAGAAAATGTTTTTTGTAATAGTGGTCGGCCCCCGGCAGGAGTCGGCGTAAAACTGTAGGTCCCTCCCCTTTGTGCGACAACGCCAAGGCGTATGCCACAATCGGAGGAGTAGCCCTAACATATGTCGCTGGTCCTCTGCAATAACGGCACAATTCAAAATTTCAGGTTTAGAAAAATACATAATTTGAAAGCTTACAGTATGACTGCATATAATTACGTTCCAAGACATATTATTGCTAAATTACGAAACAAAAAATCTTTAATTGGCTCTACTGAAATATATGAAATTTTTAGTTGTGTCGATATGTAAGCGCCTTTCTATTATTATTAGTAATCATCAATACAATTTCAAATTACATAAACCCAGTCACAGCCCTTTTTTGTATTCGACGCTTCCAGAAATCACATAATACATAAAATAAATAAAAGCTGTTTTGATTAATATTACATAAACTGGAAACTGTTAAAAATAAGTGCGCTTGTGTACAGAGATTTTAGAACCTATTTAGTTCCGAAAATGTCTGTTTGCAACACATAACAATAAAAATGCACATCAAATTGCCAAGAATGATGAAGGAAATCGATTCAGATATGCCTGTTTAACTGGCCGTGCGTGCTCAAAACAAACACATGTTAATTAAGGAGCTATTCAAGTATTATGTAACCACCAGTGGAAAGCGGGGGTCTTGGTTTCCTTATTTTTAATAACAACGGGCAACATTTCTTCAAATAAGTAAAACATTAATTACACACGCACAAATTTTGCCTGCAATTTCGATCACAATTGAACATTGCACTTCACTCTCGTTTCGGATTTTTGAAAGCGTTTTTTAAGCTATTTAGTGGTTTAACACTTCTTGTGGGCACTTGATATTGTAAAAAAAATATGCGCAATTCGATCCCTAACTACATTTTTTTGTAAAGAACGCCCGTTTGCTTTAAATTTGTAAAAATACAATTATTTTTTTATTTTGTTTACATCTGTCATTTGTTACAAATGAAGAAAAGTCCAAGAGTTGCCAAGTATATATATCTTTATATCTATTTATTAAAATAATAATTTACAATAATAATTTATTTAATTAATACTTTATTAAAATACAAATTTGAAGTGCAAATACATTTGTAAAACTGTTTATCACAAGATGTTATTAATTGTTTGCAAGCATACTATAGTTTTCATGCGTTTTGAGAATAAATAATCTAATATGTGTACATATATATCGTCGTTTAAAGTACAAAACCGCCTATCGTCATTCTTCAAAACCGTGTGACTGACATTGGCTGCCAAAAATTGGATTTGCTCACAAAAACTCTTGGCTCAATTCTTATCCATTCGTCCTGAAATATACTAGCCAGAATACGTTTGCTTTATAAAAAAGATAACCATTTTGAAATATGGGTGACTTTACTCTCTAGAAAATAATTTATGCAATTACGCGGTTTTGCATTTTCTTGATACGCGGTTTTGTACTTTAACCCTCCGATGAGTGACAGTGCCGATGACGTTAGATTCGTGAGAAGTTCCTTAGGGACCTACAAAGAGTTGCTCGATGTTTCGACTGTACATGTGCAACTTCTTTGGTATTTATGTTGTCTTTTGATTAAATTAACGTCCTGCATATATATTAGGAATGAAATAATTTGAAGAACAAGTGAAAAAAAAAATCAAAACATGAAGACAAGTAACTTGTTATTTCTTCTAGGGACCTTGTCACTAATCCCCGTACTATATATGTTGAAATCTCAATAACACTCGAACGTGATCCCGTATCCCTTCGAAACTTATTTTAAACGATTCAGCTTAGTTTATTCTTGGAATACATGTATAAATTCTTTTCGAATATGCATTGAACAAAAAGATATTGGCACATGAAATACGAAAAGGTCCCTAGGGACCTTCTCACAAATCGAAGGGTTAAACGACGATTTGTATAGCATGTACTTACGACGGCCGCCGTAGCAGAGTGATTACATGTGCGTACTTCCACTCCATAGGACCATGGTTAAATACCTGGTCAGATCATAGCCCAAAATAGCGGTCGTCCTTCGGCACGCAATGGCAAACCTTCGAGTATATTTCTGCCTTGAAAACTCTTCTTATAAAATCAGAACTCATGCCTCAAGTTTGAGCAGAAGTTCGGCCAAACACTTAGAAAAATATTTTAGCACCAAATATTTATTTGTTTACTTATTTTAAGGGAGATGGCAATCTTCTGGTTTCACATTTTGAGTACAAAAATTTCAACCCTGATACAACAAATAGTATTAGTACTGAATGATAATGACAGATTGCATTCCCATAAACGTCCAATCATACA
>NW_023458556.1:81515052-81516536 GCF_013731165.1 Rhagoletis pomonella
CCCATCCCTAGCCCGTTAGTTTGTCTATATATTTTGTTATTAAACTTCAAGTAGTTTTGGTCTAGTGTTACCCTCAATGTGTTCACGATTTCCGTTGCTACGCTCTTGTGTGTTTTTTCTGTCAAAGTTTTAGTCAAGATGGTAACTGTTTCTGCCGTTGGTATCGATGGGTAAAGATCCTTAACATCAAATGATACAAATTTCGCATCTTTGGGAATTTCTAGCGATTTCATCCTTTCAATTAACTCCGCTGTATTCGTATTTGTGTATTTATTGGGCAGTTCCAGTTTTTCTTTCAGCAACGATTTTAGATATTTCGATAGTTTGTATCCTGGTGCAGATTTGTGGTTGATAAAAAAGAACGCACAAATGAGGAGCTACTTTCCATTCATTTAGAACTAGCGGAACTCCTTCCTGTCAGCACGCTCCTGGAGATATTAGATGAAATAAAGGAGAATATCAGTAAATCTATGGGAAAAATACAATAAATTAAACAAAAAACTCGATGACCTCAATAGAAAGCAAAACATCACAAAGAACATACAACACAGCGAAATGCCTTTCCATTCCAGATTCGTAAATTTGACTAAGGTTCCCATTAGCAAACAAGAGACAGAAATATTGGAAAAAGGTCTGAAACACAACATAGAAAATTATGATAAAAATAAAGAGGTAGAGCACACTTCTGTAGACGCGGAAATGGCCATATCATTACTACCAAGCGAGGATCAAGATCATGCAAGACACATATGTAGACGTATAATTGAGAAAAGCATAAAATCTATGGATAAGAAAAAACTAAGCGACGAAAATAAAACGGTCAAAGGGCTAAAGAAAAAACTCAAAACGAATAAAGTAATCACAACAAAAGCAGACAAGGTGAACACAACGGTAATAATGTACGAAAAAGAATATAAAGAAAAGACAGAGCAACTAATCAAAGAGACAAATTGTCGGATGATGAGAAAGGACCCAACCGATGACTACCAAGTGGCAGTAAAGCACGCAATAAAACAAGCAAAAACAATAATAAATCCAAGGAAAGCATATACAATGACATTAATGAATCCTTCGGCCCCTTCAATGATAGCACTCCCAAAAATACACAAGCCAGGAAATCCGATGAGACCAATTATCAACCATAAATCTGCACCAGGATACAAACTATCGAAATATCTAAAATCGTTGCTGAAAGAAAAACTGGAACTGCCCAATAAATACACAATTACGAATACAGCGAAGTTAATTGAAAGGATGAAATCGCTAGAAATACCCAAAGATGCGAAATTTGTATCATTTGATGTTAAGGATCTTTACTCGATACCAACGGCAGAAACAGTTACCATCTTGACTAAAACTTTGACAGAAAAAACAGACAAGAACGTAGCAACGGAAATCGTGAACACATTGAGGGTAACACTAGACCAAAACTACTTCAAGTTTAATAACAAAATATATAGACAAACTAACGGGCTAGGGATGGG
>NW_023458556.1:81516636-81540915 GCF_013731165.1 Rhagoletis pomonella
ACAACTGAAAACCTATTCTGATCTAAGTCAATCGATAAACCGTTTTTATACCTTTCATGAGCATGAAATGGTATTATAACTTTGGTCCGATGTTTGTAAGTACCAGAACAAAAAGAGATAGACCCATGAAAATGTATACTTATATGATCAGAACGTCGAGCTGAGTTGATTTAGCCATGTCCGTCTGTCCGTCTGTCCGTCTGTCCGTCTGTCCGTCTGTCCGTCTGTCTGTCTGTTTGTATGCAATCTAGTCTCTCAGTTTTCGAGATATCCGGATGAAATTTGGTAGGTGGGTGTATTTTTATAATGTATTAATCATTTGTCGGAACCGGAAGAATCGGACCACTATAACATATAGCTCCCATACAACTGATTGTTCAGATATGAGATTTTTCATTATAACTTCTCCATTTATGTAGTTAAGAACAAGAAATTTCGCAGCACTTTCACCCATTATCAACAGAATACTTATAGTGAAAATTACAAAGATCGGGTCACTATAACCTATAGCTCCCATACAACGGATTGTTCAGATATAAAATTTTGCGTTATAACTCCTCCATTTATATAGCTAGGAACATGAAATTCCGCACTGTTTTCAATAATTATCTACAGAAAACTTACAGTGAAAATTAAAAAGATCGGGTAACTATAACCTATAGCTCCCATACAACTGATTGTTCAGATATGAGATTTTTCGTTATAATTCATCCATTTATGTAGCTAGGACCATGAAATTTCGCGCTGTTTTCACTCATTATCAACAGAAGACTTACAGCGAAAATAACAAAGATCGGGTCACTATAACCTGCAGCCCCCATACAACTGATTGTTCAGATATGAGGTCTTTTATCATAACTCCTCCATTTATGCAGCTAGGAACATGAAATTTCGCACCATTTTCACTCATTATTAACAGAATACTTACAGTGAAAATAACAAGGATCGGATGACTACAACATATATCTTCCATACATCTGATTGTTCAGATATGGGATTTTACTGTAAAACTCCTTTATTTGAACAGCTAAAACCGATAAATTTCGTAAGATATTTTATAAATAATAATACAAAGTCTACTGAGAAAATCGTCAAAATCTATGCTGTATAAGCTTTATCTCCTATAGCACTGATTGTTCAGATACCAGTTTTTGCGATATATCTCCTTTATGTAGGAAACTAAACCCAATAAATTGTGTTACCGGTTTAGATACCGATCACATAGCAGTGAAAATCACTTGATTGGTGCCATATAAAGTATATCTTCCATACCTCTAAATTGTTTAGATGCGATTTTTTATATAAGTGTGTAACTCCTCTATCGATGTATGCAGATGTATTCAAAAGCAGTAATCTGTCAAAGTAAAATTTGCAGATGTTCATGAAAGGTATGAAGCCTTCGGCATAGCCGAAGACAGCGCTGCTCTTACTTGTTTTATTTATTTTTAGACCTTAGTCTAATAATTCAAAATTATAGACTATGTTGGATCTATGACCTTAAGCTCATATATGGTAGAATAATTATAAATAATAAATATCATTAAAGTCCTAAAATTCTCTTTTCAGACAATTTGACTGCATTATTACCAAATTACTTCACAGCGTCATATTACCAACCCACAGGTTTAAAGGTCAAGACGGTGAAACTAAAAAAAAGTTCACTATTGTAGATGCTCAGGAAGGTTTTACTCTGCATTTGACTGCAATAAACTACTATAAAGTGCGAGTACGGGAGCTGCAAGAAAAATATTTTGCTGCTGCATTAACACTGCAACCACTTACTATAGTCGTAGGTAATGATATATACCACTTTAACGAATTTTAAGTGCATTTTGATTGAATAATTTATAACCAAAGCTCATACCTTAACTCTTTATGTATTTGCTTTAAAATTTTTCACGTACTAAATTTAAATTACCCTCTTGCTAGTGGGTAAGCACTCGAAATGATAAGCCTTTTCCGGCAATCGTGGCTTTACTAAATTACTTTAACGGTAAAGAGTAACATCATATTGTAGTTTTAAAAACGTCATGTAATATTTATGTTTTGAAGGTAGATGAATACTCGAACATCTAAAGGTATGCCATTTCATAACAAGTAAGAAAGTCTAAGTTCGGGCGGAGCCGAACATTAAATACCCGGCGCAAGTATTTAATATATGTTTTCCACCTTTCCGAAAGCTACCGCTACATGATAAGCCGGGGTGTATACATTTTAAGTAAATTCGCGTCCTTAAATTTCGAAATATTGAAATTTCAAGCATTTCTGAAATTTACCATTATATGAAAAGCGGCCTCAATTTTAGTCCGATTTCAACAATTTTCAACGGTTTGCTTTTATGTGGCAAGCACAATAACCATACCGAGCTTGGTACACATTGCTAGAACGGTTAGCGAGATACATATATGTGATCACAAGTGGGCGGTGCTACGCCCATTTTCCAAAATTTTGTCATAAACGTATTTCTTGGTAAAGAATTGTTGCAACCATCAATTTTGAATAAATTAGCTTCAATATTTACTGATTTATCGAAGATTTTGTATTTCTCGAAATTACCGTTATATGGGATGTGGGCGTGGTTATTGTCCGATTTTAGAAATTTGGCCATTGGTATGCTGTACCAGGACCAACAACTGTGCCAAGTTTGGAAGAAATTGGTGTAGCGGTTACCAAGATATACACATGTAACCATAAGTGGGCGTGGCTACGCCCATTTGCCAAAATTTTGTAATATTCTTATTTTTCGTCTAAAACTCATTGCAAATATCAATTTTGAGTGAATTATCTTCAGTAGTTACTAAAATATCGCAGTTTTCGTTTTTCTGAAAATTACCGTTATATGGGAGGTAGGCGTGGTTATTGTCCGATTTTTATAATTTTCAGCCATTTAGTATGCTGTACTAAGGCCAACAACTGTGCCAAGTTTGGAAGAAATTGGTGTAGCGGTTACCAAGGTATACACATGTAACCATAAGTGGGCGTGGCTACGCCCATTTTCCAAAAATTTATAAAATTCATATTTTCCGTCTGAAACTCATTGCAAGTATCAATTTTGAGTGAATTATCTTCAGTAGTTACTAAAATATCGCAGTTTTCGTATTTTTTTAAATTACCGTTATATGGGAGGTAGGCGTGGTTATTGTCCGATTTGGCCCATTTTCAATACCATCCGTCCTACGCCCAAAAGAAGTTCACGTACCAAGTTTCGTTAAGATATCTCAATTTTTACTCGAGTTATCGTGTGCACAGACGGACGGACGGACGGACGGACGGACGGACGGACGGACGGACGGACGGACAGACAGTCACCGCTTAATCGATTTCTCTTTTCATTCTGATCATTTATGTATACATTTGTCTATATCTATCTCGATTCGTTTTGCCTGTTACAAACAACCGTTATGTGAACAAAGTTATAATACCCTTGTGCACAAGTGCGCTCGGGTATAAAAATATATCCGTAACACTTTATTAAATATTAATCTGCATATTTTATCAATTCGTCGGAATATGTTTTTATGTATGTTACCGCGTAACTTTGGACTACGTTATCCGTTTTCTATAATTCTTTTTGAAAGGAAAGGTGGTTCCTCAGAGGTAGTCTCCTACTAATTGAGTGTAGATCCGATAATTGGGCCACGAAGAAAATAATGGTACACTTAAATTTGTATATGAGAATTGAAGTCGGTTTTGTTTTTTTGTTTAAATTTTACTCCAGTGTTCACAGCTTCTATAAAAGATTCATAGGCCATATTTTTTTGTTAGTTCAATTGTGGAACATTTGTGTGAACTGCTTCGGCTAATACTTCGGCTTTTGTTCTCTTTTTATATCGAGGCTAAGTGCATTGTTCGATGGGGTGATATCATTGCCAAACATGATAGTACTTTGTTTGCCATCAATAAACACTAACTTGACGGAGTTACAGTATTCGACATTGATGCGAGCCTCAAAAGCTTTGAATAATATTTGCGAGTATGGCTTTTAGTTTTTACCGCTCAGGTAGGTGGCAGGCCTATAGAAAATATTTCTTAATCAATAATTTTTCAAATACTTTTCGTTCGACACCTATATTATAATACATACATACTTTATCTTATTAACTTAATTGAATTAAATTTTCGAAATTGGTGGCAACTCGACTCAAAAATATTTTCAGTAGTAAGCCTCCTTAAACCTTTTTAATTTGATACCCATATTGCAATATTTAATTTATCTTATCAATTTCATTTAATTCAATTTTGAAACAGGTGGCAACCCCCCTCAAAAATATTTTCGCCTGTAAGCCTTCATAACCTCTTTCTTTTGACACCCATATTGCAATATCTAATTTATGTAATTAATTTACTTATATTGAAATTTTTAAACAGGTGGCAACTCTCTATTTTTTCTGGTTTTAACCAACCGGATATTATAAAAAACAAACCGAAAAAATAAAAATATTAAAATCGGTCAAGCTGTTTTCGAGTCTTAGCGAGGCTAACGGACAGCAATTCATTTTTAACCGACTTCCAAAAAAGGAGGAGGTTATCAGTTCGTCGGAATCTGTTTTTTTTTTATGTATGTTACCGCATAACTTGGACCACGATATATATATATATATATTTTTTATATGAGAGTTGAAGTCGTTTTTTTTTTTGCTAAAAATTACTTGTTATATATAAGATATATTCTTTTAAAAATGCGCAGGCTCGAAATTAACTTTAGAGCTATGGTCTGGAGGAATTTTTTTCTTAGAATTTTATGAAGAATCCGAATATGCTAGGAACAATGTCGAAAAAAATCGATCCATACAAATTGACCCGCCCTAATGTTCACATTACAGCATAAATTACTTTGTTTCGATCAAATAACTTCACATAAATCACGTACGTTCACATTTTCTTTCATAATTTCTATAGATATGTGATTAGCACGTGTACGTACGAGTGTGTGGTTTGTGTTTATTTCAAACAAAAATTGGTTGCATACCTCTAGATTTTTTTTTTAATTTCCTCAACAGTAGGGGCTAAAATAAATGAAAAATAGTTTTTTTTTCTTCATTTGGTTTTGAATTTATGATAAATTATCTCATTTCTATTTAAATTATTGACAGATTTTACAAAGCGAAATTACTTGATTTCAGCATGGTTTGCTTATAAACTACCAATGAGCCGTAAATTACGATAATGTGAACATGCTTTAAGTTTTGAGTAGGAGCACGATATCGCACCAAAAGTATCGGAGCGGAAATCATTTAAAGTACCGCTCTAAAAAAATCGGTTACACACTAATATCGAATTAAAAAGACTCGATTCCCAATATATCGATACTAAGTTGAACCAAAACATATCATATTTCGACTTCAGAAATACCTCGTTGAACGTAAATAAGCCTTTTCTAATGTTGTGGTTAAAATTCTACACCTTTTCAAGTTTATAATGAGAAAATGTAAATTCATATTGAGAAATCCCAAATTGATAATGAGAAGCGTAAATTCATATTGAGAAAGTATAACTTTATAATGAGAAATGTAAATTTATATTGAGAATATATAAGTTGGTAATGAGAATTATAAAATCATAATGGGAAAATAAAAATTGATAAGGGGAAATATAAATTCATATTGAGAATATATAAATTGATAATGAGGAATGTAAGTTCATAATGAGAATATATAAATTGATAATGAGAAAACGTAAATTCGTAATGAGAAATTGTAAACTGATAATGAGAACATAAAAAATTATATCACTGAAGAGCTACAAGTACATTACTCTGGAGTCTGCGAGCTAATGTCGCGATATTAGGTGAATTAAAGCAAGCATCAAGGGAGACTGCCAAAAAAATTTATAATATATACCAGAGTTGGGCAAAATTTATTCGAATGACGAATTACAAATGAATAAATTGTTTTTCTTGTTATTCGTAAGTAATAAATAATTTTGTTTATTCAAAAAAAAAAATTATTCGAATGACGGATAAATTATTTTATTCGTTATTCGAATAATTATTATCTTCATTAATTATTCGAATAACGAATAAAATAATAATAAAAGAAGTAATTTATATATATAGATATGTACATATATTTATGTATAAAATGATAACCGTTTTCGTTGTTGCGATTTAACTCAAACCTCTGGATAGATTTAAGTCAAATTTTCGGAGGTTATTCTCTGCGCATAAAGTCCTATTAAAGGCTACTAGAAAACTCCTTGGTGGCGATGGAGCTGAGTTATTTATAAAAGCCGTATTTATGAACCGATTGCCGCCAAGTTACTTATGCGTGAGCTGTGGAAGAGAAAGATAAAATGGGACGAGCCATTATCCGACGACCTAAACAATGCTTGGCGTTCGTGGCGACAACAACTTTCCACTGTGACAAACTTGGAAATCCCGAGGTTCTATTTTCGGGGCGGAGTGCCGGAAGCCGTTGAACTGCACGTTTTCGTCGACGCCAGCGAACAGGCATTCGCAGCAGCAGCTTACTGGAGGTCGACGTGCTCAACTGGTGAAGTAAGCATCGCCTTCATCTGCTCAAAATCACGCTGTGCTCCACTGAGGCCACTCACTTTTCCGCACCTCGAGCTACAGGCCGCAGTCCTAGGTACGAGGTTGATGCAGACCGTTCGTGAGCAGCACGCAGTATCCATATCCGATTGTGTCCTCTGGTCGGATTCAAAAACCGTCCTTTAATGGATAGGCAGCGAGCATAGGCGGTACAAGCCATTTGTCGCCTATAGAGTGGCGGAAATACTAGCCAACACAACGTTATCCAATTGGAGATGGATACCAACGGCTCTTAACGTTGCCGACGAAGCTACCCGAGCGAGACGTGTCAGTACTGAGTTCGATTCCACTTGGTTGAGCGGCCAACAATTCTTGCAGATGGATAAAGAGCATTGGCCACAGGAGCGTGAAGTCCAAGAACGCGATGCTGCTGACGACGAAGAGCTCCAGCCGAGATACGCCTTGGCAGTTTTAAGCTATGAATTCATTAATTATAATCGTTTTTCATCTCTTAGCAGAATAGTACGAACTCTGGCATGGCACTCGTTTCGTGAGTCGATGCCGCAATGGCAAGCAGTCCGATGAAACGTATGGCTTAACAGCATGGGAGTTGGAAACAGCCAAGCATGCCTTGTATCGTCAAGTCCAAACAGAAGCATTCATCGCCGAGCTCCGCCTGCTCGAAAAAGGTGACACAATTCCTCGATCCAGCGCAATCTACCAGCTCTCGCCCTACATAGATGATCACCGTATTTTGCGCGTAAAGGGACGCATCGGTGCAGCTGAATGGCTGCCCATTTCCACCAGACGGCCGGTTATATTACCACCAAACCACCCCTTTACGAAACTTGTTGTGAGTCATCATCACGCTGTCATAAAGCATCAAAATACGGAAGCAACAATATGCGAAATCCGTCGTCAGTACTGGATACCCCGCTTGCGTAAGCTTCTGAGGTCCGTAATAAGCAATTGTCAGGTCTGTCGAGTGTCCAAAGCAACGGCAATCGCACCGATTATGGGACCACTGCCAGCCGACTGTTTAACGCCTTACGTAAGACCGTTAACATATACCGGTCTCGATTATTTCTGTCCAATAAACGTGACAATCGGTCGTAGACAAGAGAAGCGCTGGGTGGCGCTGTTTACGTGCCTCACTATTGGGGCAATACACTTGGAACTGGCCCACGACCTAAGCACAGACGCATGCATTATAGCCATTCGGAATTTTACAAATCGACGCGGGGCTCCAGTAAGAATGAGGTCGGATAATGGCAAAAATTTTGTGGGAGCCAACCAGGAAGCAAAGCGGTTTGGCGGAGATCTTCGACTACGAGCGCTTGCAGAGCGAGATGTCTGGCAAAGGCGTGGAGTGGTGGTTCAACTGCCCGATAAACCCATCTGAAGGCGGAGTGTGGGAAAGGATGGTGCAGTGTGTGAAGCGGGTGCTACGTCAAACGCTTAAGGAAGTGGCGCCGAGGAAACACACGCTGGTATGCTTTCTGATTGAAGCGGAGAACGTTATAAACTCTCGGCCCCTCACACATCTGCCGATATCGCCTGATCAAGAAGAGCCACTAACGCCAAACCATTTCCTGCTAAGCTCAGCCAACACTGCTCAAACACCGGACAGCTCCGTGGAACCGGAAAGGTTGTGCGCTTTACGTAAGCAGCGGCGAATTGCTCGTCAGTTGCGAGACCACTTCTGGAGGAGGTGGATTGCAGAGTAGCTCCCAACTTTAACCCGTCGGGCGAAATGGTGCGAGACCACAAGGCCTCTGAAGCTCGGCGACGTAGTGTTCATTTGTGACAGTGCCTTACCGCGAAAGCAATGGTGGCGAGGCATCGTGGAACGAGTCTATCCGGGAGTAGACGGTGTCGTTAGACAAGTGGATGTGCGTGCCTCCAAGGGAACATTGCGGCGAGCTGCGTCTAAGCTAGCTTTACTTGACGTAGAAGCTGGTGAATCGGGCTGATTCACGGGGGCGGGGGTGTGGCAGCACGGCCGCAAGCAACACTGTCAAGTACTCGTTATTTATGTAATTTCCATTGTGAACCTTTTTTGTCATACAACTTCTAAATCGTGGTCGTTTCGTTCATTCGGTGAAAATAAGCCGGACGAGACGCAACCGCGGTAAGAAACCATATTTTAAACCTTTAAATTTTGGCACACGTGCATATATGTACATCTATTTTTCTTTACATTGTAATTCTGTTACTTGTTTTTAGAAATAAACACGCGCTAACTCCAAGAACCATACAATAGAAACTGTGTTATTAATTTCGAGTCATCGTCCGAGCCTTCAGCGTTTACACTTAGTTGAAGTGACCAAAACTAAGAAAAGGAAAAGCTCTCCATACAAGTTTACGTCGCCAGAAACTGGTTTGGATGAGGAAAAAAAAATTAAGACTGGAGCTTATAAAAGTTGAAATTTACCATCGTAAACTGCAATGTTTAAAATTAGAAAAAATGCTACAATTAAAACAATCTGAGTTTACGTGCAATATTGGTAGCTCCGAAATTGAAACAGAATTATTTAAAGATAATTCAATGGAGTTTTCAAAAACACTCATTTGAAAATTATTGAGTTTAATTTTGTCCAAGGCGAATTCATATAAGGTGGTAGCGGTACTACAAAAACAAAAACTTACCTGTATTTTGTTTTTGCTTTCGGTACACGAATGTCAAATTTCAGCTAATCTTCGCTCAAGGAGGAAGTTGTAAAGCAAATTCCAACACTCTGTTTTTTTCACTCACTCATAAGAAGTTTTGACATATGTGTACTGAGGCGAATCAAAACAGCTGTTCTAGCAACACCACCTTATATGAATTCGCCTTGATTTTGTCATTATTGATATTGTTTTATTTATTCTTTATGATTGAAATTTGTACATATGAATTTACACTTTGGTTTGTTTGTATCGTTGTACATTAGTTAGCCGAGTATGTGAATAAATGAAAGAAAATGCACACTTATTGTGCAAAATAATTTAGCAGCGACGTCATTCGTAGATTTCCATTGCTATGGCGCACATAGTTGTCATTATTATCTTCGTCTTCACAGTCTTCGCTTTCACTGCTTTCGTCTTCATCAGATTCGTTGTTGCCCTCCATAATATTCTCCATATCGCCGCCGACGGTACACGCAATATTGTGTAAAATGGTGCAAACTAGCACTACCATTCCTGTGAATTCAGGGGCAAGTCGCAAATGATTCAAGCATGGAAATCTTTCCTTAAGTATACCAAAACTATTTTCAATTATTCGTCTTGTTTTTTTATGAGCACGATTAAAAGCTATCTCAGAAGGATTGCCGGTATTGCGGCGCAAAGGAGGTATTAGCCAATTGTTCAGACCATAACCGCTGTCCCCCAACACAACAGCATCTGGGAATGGCCTCCAACCATTGTCAAATCTTTGACTTACGGCTGAGTTCCGAAGCACTTTAGAGTCATGAACGCTTCCAAGCCAACTAGCGTTCACACTGTACAATTTATGGTCTCACCCGCATATCATCATAACATTCAATGAATGTTTGCCATGCCGATTTACGAATACCTCCTCATGGGTAGTTGGTGCATCAATATTTATAATTGTACCATCTACACAACCGCACACACAAGGAAAACCCCCCTTCGCAAAAAATCTTTCAGGAACATTACTCACATTGTCAGGCCAGCGAACTGTAACTTTTGACATAAAACTTCTACAATGCTCTTGGTTATACTATGTACTGTTCTGCAAACTGTTGACTTCGCAACACCGTGCATAGATGCTATCCATTTCCAAGCCAATGCAAGCATAGGAGTAGTTGATTCTCAGCAGACAAGGCATGACTTCGCAGTGTATCATGTTGCAATTTTGATCCTACTTTATTTAATAAAAATTCAACTTGAATTTTATTTAACCGGAAATATTCTCTGAATTTAATATTTTTTAATCCCGAAAAATTCACTCTTTCTCTATAAAGTCTACTGACCACCTCGTCTTCACTGTTTTCTAACAAAAACTCGCGTCTAAGCATTTCGAAAGCGTTAACAACAATAATTTGATAGGTGAACGTTTACATTGCAGATTTAACTTACGCTTTTCAAAAATTTGCTTAGCAACTGCACAAAATACAGTTTTTGTGGAACACAATAGTACAATTATTAGAATAGTCTTTGCACACTATACTTTTCCATTTGCACTCCGTTAAAAATGACTTATGTGGAACAGAAATTGCAAAGAATATTTAAAAATTGCAAACACCTTGCATTTTGCACTTATCACTTAACACTTATCATTTAGCATATTTTTAACTTCTGTGGAACAGAAACTTATGCAAAGTGATAAAAAAATTGGTAAGTGCAGAGTTGATAAGTCTTTTTGTGGAATAGGGCCCTGCACCGTCACTGTCACATGAAAAGACTTAGCCTCTGGATGGTTAATAATGTATTATTTTTATGAGTAGGGTTGCCACCTGTTTAAAAACTGTAAGATCTTCACCGTTCGTTGGATAAAAAATGGGATACCAATGAAAGTGCGTGGCATTTTTAGAGTAGAGTGGCCACCTATTTAAAATTACTATCTTCTATACATAGTATAAAGGAAAGGCGAGGTAATTTAACCACGCTACTGAACGGATTTAGACAAGATTTTGTATGTCTATAATAAACAAAGTACATGATGACATATGATTTCTTTCTCCAAATATGTAAATGTACATATGTACATATGTATGCATACATTTGGTGCGTGGAGAAGCCTCGCGCATCGGTGGCCGGCTAGTTTATAATAAATCAAGAACCAAATGAAGAAAAAAAGGTTTTTTCATTTATTTTAGCCCCCACTGTTGAGGAAATTTAAAAAAATGCCTAAAGTTATACAACGATTTGATTTTTGAAATCAAGTACAAACCACACACTCGTACGTACATTTGCTAATCACATATCTATAGAAATTATGAAAGAAAATGTAAACATACTTGGTTTATGTGAAGCAGTGTTGCCACTGTCTTAGCCTTTAAAGTTTCCATAAAAAATCGAAAACTGTATGCAAATGTATCCACCGAAAAGAGCGGACATTTTACACAGTACCTCTATGGAAGAGAAGCTCGGCCCCTTAACAAACTAATTAACATGTAGTCAGTATTTTCTCATCCTTAGACATGGATTTGAGACACCAAGGCCCGTAGTTATAGTCAAAATTAAGTCGACTCTAAAATTAATTGCAGCTTTTTGACATAATTTTGAATGGGATACCTGCCAAAAAAGCTGTAACTAACTTTAGTGTCGAATTAATTTCGACTATTATCTGTTTCTAAGAATGGAAAAATACGGACTACAACTACGGGCCAGAGTTTCCGCATGTTCGATGTTTATTACTACGATTAGATTGCCACAAATAATAGATGCAAAAAAATTTTCCTAGAGTGCCAGTTACTGTCGAAATTCGACAGTTTTTCTAGTTTTAGAAGCCTTGGAGAGGTTTTCTAACTTAACACGTAGCAAAACTTATACGGTACAAATTAACTAACCGGAAAATCTTCTGCTAAAACGTAACTAATTTTTTTTTTATCTGAGAAGGTCTTTGGAGGACTTCGGCAGGACTTGGAATTGACCCGATACATTCAAGTTTATCGATAAATTTCAATGATTTGATACATATCGATAGATAACTGTGAAATTCGATGGCTCGATAAATTTCGATAACTCAAAAATGTAAAAACTTTGGATACCTTTATAAATTTTTACTTTTGACATCTCCACATTTTTCGAAAACTATCTAAACATTTTGATAACTCGTTACACTATGTTAAGACGATTAAACTCGATAAGGAGTGATAAGCTTATATAACATTGAAATTTCGATAAATCGATATATTTTGAAAATTCCATAAACTTCGCTTCGTTGAACCAACCAATTTCAGTAGATCAATAATTATCGATAACTCTGTAAGTTGAAAGAACTCCATGCATTACGACACCTCGATAAATTTCGTTAAGTCTATAAATAATGATAATTCAATAAATATCGATAACTTGCTACATTTCTTTAACTTGACAAATTTCGTTAATCCCACACGTTTTTATAGCTATCCGTAAAATTTGGACAACTAAGTTTCTGTGTCTATAAATTTCGACAACTCAGTAAACATTGATCAGTTTGAATAATTCGATACGTTGCGATAACTTAATAAGCATGGATAAATTTCGATAATTATAAACTTCGATGATTCGATAAATTTCAGTAACCTTTACGGCTGATTTTATTTCGATTCCAATCGGAAAATTTCAACTCTGTTAACCTAATTCTTATGTATTTCTCATTGTCTCCATTTTCGCCTTTATGTCAATTTTCGTCTTTACCTTCACTTTTGCCCTTTTTTTGTCTTCATAGTTATCACTTGTTTCTTCATCTTCATATTTATCTTTATTTCAAAGTTTAATTTCAAATACGAAGTAAAACAAAATACGAAACAGCTTAAATTGAACAGGTTGCAAAAACAACCATACACACATATGGAAATTTTTAAACGTCGATTTTCAACCAATTTCGAAACTACAAAATATCCCCTCACCAACAGAAAAATGCCTTTCCAACGGTGTTCTTGGTTTTGAAATCGGTTCGGTAGAATCGCCAAACGAACGGAGACAAAATTTATGTTAGCGTATTAATATATAGATTAATTTAAACTAATTTTGACCAGTTACA
The DNA here is from genome assembly GCF_013731165.1 of Rhagoletis pomonella. Lineage (NCBI taxonomy): Eukaryota > Metazoa > Arthropoda > Insecta > Diptera > Tephritidae > Rhagoletis > Rhagoletis pomonella. Next base: position 81,529,821 of record NW_023458556.1, read on the forward strand.
TTTAATTCAGTAAAATTTTATTTCCTGCTATTATGGTTACAACGTTTCTCAATCAAACTGGTGGGTTGGGAGCTATCTATGAAAATAAAAAAATTTTCAAAAACTTGTATTTGTCTGTAAATTCCGCCTTCAAGAAAAATTTCTATTTCCGGCTTGTTTGAATTCTCGCTTAACGACTGAAAATTTAGAAGTTATAAGTTATTTTTAGTACAGTCAAGTTATTGTTGAAAATTTGTTATCGGCATGGTTGTCAATTTCCTTTGAATGCTAAGAGAAGGGTTGCTCGGGATGTAAAATTTTATTTATTCAACAACAAAGTAATTTATGCTGTAATGTGAACATATATGTCAATTTATTTATTATATTTATTTATTTATTTATTATATATATATGTTAATATATTGTCATATATGACAATTGTCATCTCAGCAGGTTTACTTTTCGGGTCACATGAAAATGGGTTTGTTATCCAGCTGTAGACATCCTCAGAGTCAATGTTGGGAAACGGTTTTTTTCTAAACTTTCCAAGTTAACGCTGATTTCGCGTTAACGCTAAGAAAATAACTTTTACAACCAATTTCACGAAAGCAATTTAAGTGAAAAATGATTTTAATTTTTTGAGTTTTATATGGAAATTGACAGAAAATAAAAAATCATTTTCCATTTAAATCGCTGGTGAAACCGGCTGCAATCAATTTTTTTAGCGTTAACTACGAAGTTACATGCGTTTTTCAGATTTACTTTGTTTATTTATAGGGGTTTCATGCAAATTGCTAGAAATTGTAAAATATACATTTCACCAATAAAAAATCTCGACGCGCTAGAATAAACCAAAGATGTATTTTAATTTCGCAGGCCTCTGTTATCTTCGCTGCGTTATCCAATACGGGTTTTAAATCTAGTGGCGGCATCTTCCTAGTCGCCAGGGAATACCGACGGATCATACAGTGACTTCTCGTGGCGTTTTCTGCCTCTTGTTTCATCCTAGACATCCATGGTCGTCGCTGCGTAGGGGCAGGGGGGCGGAGGTCCAGCCAGCAGAAACTAGCAGCTAAAGTTTATGAAAATAAAAATGTCATTCATTTAACATGAATATATACATAATTGTACACAGGAGCGAATAAATTATTTTATATTCAGGACATTTTTGAATAGCAATAATGAGATCATTTCCATTTTCAGTGTTTAAAACTACTTTTAATTTGATGTGCACTTTCAAAATTTTAATAGAAGCCGGTTTCTCTCTTTGCGCCAGGAAGCAAGCTTTCTACTTAAGATCCTTTTAGTTGCTTCGTTTGAGCGTGGTATTTAAAAAAAAAAATTACATATTTCTCATTTCCTCATGGAAAGACTAGGAATTCGCTAAAAAGAGAATTATAATGCTGAACTTACATGAGGCGATTTTCTAGGCTTCAACATTGCCCAAGAAAAATCGCTTGTGTAAATGGTGATTCAAAAATCGCTTGCCTCAAAGTAGACAGAAAGCCAACTTTCGCAGGCGATTATGGCCTGTCAAAAAATCGTCTCATCTAAAGGCAGCTTAAGTTATTGGCAAAAACCATTCGAATATTCAAATTTGCTGTTATTAAACTGTAAGATATTTTCGAGATAACTAACAACATTCGACAAAAAACGTCAGCGTTCTTTTTAAATAATTTAAACTCCATCATATTATCGCAACTGGTACGTAACGACCTACAGTGCTTCCCTTCCATATAAAATATGGGCAAAAATATAATTATGGACGGATTTTAATGAAAATTCGCCTCTTAGTAAAATTTCACTGTAAATGCAGTTTGAAGTTGCAAATTTTGGTTCTTGTGGCTTTTACATAGGTATGTACATATAGTTCGTTCTATTTTCAAAAGTGAGGTGTCAAATGACAGGGCTTAGCCTGTAGATGTGCAATAAAGTTTTTGATTTTTGAAAAGGGTTGCCACCTGTTACAAATTTTATTAAAACTATTTAATAGGTTAAATGAATTAGTTATTACAATATGGGTATCAATTGAACTAGTTTTGAAAATACTTTACACCTAAATGTCACGTAGAAGGGTTGCCACATGTTTGAAAAATCAAATTCACTTTAATTAAGGTAACTGAAATATGTATATCAAAATGAGTATCCGACAAATGAAAAAATTTGACATATTTAGTAAGAAATAAGTGGAGAGTAAAAACATTCCTTAGTTAATTTAAGAGTCCAGTAATTTAAAAGGAATGTAATCAGAACAAATCACTGATTGACCATGTATGTATTTGTAATAAAACAACAAATACGATGGCGTTATCCTATGGTTTGACGTAATTATTATTTTTGTTTAACTAAATTCGACTTTACAAACAGATAGAAACCCTATTCATAATATTTTAAGCTAAAACCTTCTCAAACCTCCTTCGTCTGACTCCCTTATGGTGTTACCTATCTATTTCAATTACCTAATTCCTTTAATTCAAGTGGAAGTTGATTTCTTAAACAGGTGGCAACTCTCTACATGTAGCTAATACACATTTCGATTGATACCCATCTCTTAATAATTCATTTAACTTATAAAAAAATGTTAATCTAATTTTTTATCGATCTAATTTTTTAACAGGTGGCAACTCTTTAAAAAATAAACCTCTATTTTCTACAGATCAAGCCTTTTAGTCTAATACTTAATTTTTGTAAATAGAACGAATCAGTCAAATCTGATGGCACTGACAAAAAATGAAAAAATTATTTTTGCATTAGCAAAAAACGCATTACTTCAAAAGATGAAAAGGATTTTATTTTTTTTCGAAAGCTAAAAACCCGTATTATTTAATAAAGTAATAAAAAATAACATATTTTTACATATATTTTTTATTCATTTCATTAAAATTTACCATTTTTTGAAATTTTGATTAAAAAAGTTTTTTTCCTGGAATACCGCACACCCTGTGTTTAATTTAATTCCAAAATTTTTATTCCTGTAGTTCTCTATTATCTATATGGTAATACGAAACGTTAAACCAACATTTTATTTCAAAGAATGTATTTTTGACATTTGTTTCCGTGAAGAGCTTACGCATGGCTATGCTCTTATTAAAATTCTTAGTATAAAATTTGTTAACTTTAGTGGCTTCCTGGGGGCATATAATCTATTTTATTTTAATTCTTTTAGTGGATAAATTACATTTAAAAAATACCAAACACGTTCACATTGCAGACAACGAATTTTTCGATTTTTGCCCAATTAGGCGGCACTGTGCGACCCAGCGATAAGCCCATAAAACGATTAATCTTTTTGTTGTATTAATTTCTTCGGCATATCAAACAATATTGGAAATAGGCAAATTAAATTATTTTCTTCTTACTTTTTACAGTGCAGTTTAAGCGAGTCCCAACGTTATTTAAAAACCTTATGAAATACTTAAAGTATTTTGTTTGAATTGAAAATTCTGTACAAATCAGTGCAAGTTTTAAAAATCAGGCCATTAGCGTACTGATTGAAGAAATGAATAAATCAGTACAAAAGTTGAAACATCAGTACTTTACTGATAAAGTCAGTACGTCTGACAGTCGTATCTATACTATATCTTCCTTCTTACTCATGTAGCATTTTCAGTTTTAAAAATTTCATTTTTGCGATACCGCCGCCTAAGAATTTTCACTTCAAAAATATATTAATCCAAATTTCAAACTTTATTATTACAAGGTTTCCTTTGTATTATACAGGTAAAAATTTAATTTAAAAAAATTCTATCATGCAATTAATAAAAATATAAAATTTTGAATTAGATCTCTTTACTAAGTATTGACCGTATAAAATATACGCAAACATTTTTATACCTTTCATGAGCATGAAATGGTATTATAACTTTGGTCCGATGTTTGTAAGTACCAGAATAAAAAGAGATAGACCTATTAAAATGTGTACTTATATGATCAGCACGTCGAGCTGAGTCGATTTAGCCATGTCCGTCTGTCCGTCTGTCTGTCTGTTTGTATGCAATCTAGTCTCTCAGTTTTCGAGATATCCGTATAAAATTTGGTAGGGTGGTGTATTTTTATAATGTATTTATCATTTGTCGGAACCGGAAGAATCGGACCACTATAACATATAGCTCCCATACAACTGATTATTCAGATATGAGATTTTTCGTTATAACTTCTCCATTTATGCAGCTAGGAACATGAAATTTTGCAGTACTTCCACCCATTATCAACAGAATACGTACAGTGAAAATTACAAAGATCGGGTCACTATAACCTATAGCTCCCATACAACTGATTGTTCAGATATAAAATTTTTCGTTATAACTTCTCCATTTATATAGCTAGGACCATGAAATTTCGCGCGGTTTTCACTCATTATCAACAGAAGACTTACAGTGAAAATAACAAAGATCGGATCACTATAACCTGCAGCCCCCATACAACTGATTGTTCAGATATTAGGTCTTTTATCATAACTCCTCCATTTATGCAGCTAGGAACATGAAATTTCGCACGATTTTCACTCATTATTAACATAATACTTACAGAGAAAATAACAAGGATCGGGTGACTATAACATATATGTATCTTCCATACATCTGATTGTTCAGATATGGGATTTTACTGTAAAACTCCTTTATTTGAACAGCTAAAACCGATAAATTTCGTAAGATATTTTATAAATAATAATACAAAGTCTACTGAGAAAATCGTCAAAATCTATGCTGTATAAGCTTTATCTGCTATACCACTGATTGTTTAGATACCAGTTTTTGCGATATATCTCCTTTATGTAGGAAACTAAACCCAATAAATTGTGTTACCGGTTTAGATACCGATCACATAGCAGTGAAAATCACTTGATTGGTGCCATATAAAGTATATCTTCCATACCTCTAAATTGTTTAGATGCGATTTTTTATATAAGTGTGTAACTCCTCTATCGATGTATGCAGATGTATTCAAAAGCAGTAATCTGTCAAAGTAAAATTTGCAGATGTTCATGAAAGGTATGAAGCCTTCGGCATAGCCGAAGACAGCGCTGCTCTTACTTGTTTTATTTATTTTTAGACCTTAGTCTAATAATTCAAAATTATAGACTATGTTGGATCTATGACCTTAAGCTCATATATGGTAGAATAATTATAAATAATAAATATCATTAAAGTCCTAAAATTCTCTTTTCAGACAATTTGACTGCATTATTACCAAATTACTTCACAGCGTCATATTACCAACCCACAGGTTTAAAGGTCAAGACGGTGAAACTAAAAAAAAGTTCACTATTGTAGATGCTCAGGAAGGTTTTACTCTGCATTTGACTGCAATAAACTACTATAAAGTGCGAGTACGGGAGCTGCAAGAAAAATATTTTGCTGCTGCATTAACACTGCAACCACTTACTATAGTCGTAGGTAATGATATATACCACTTTAACGAATTTTAAGTGCATTTTGATTGAATAATTTATAACCAAAGCTCATACCTTAACTCTTTATGTATTTGCTTTAAAATTTTTCACGTACTAAATTTAAATTACCCACTTGCTAGTGGGTAAGCACTCGAAATGATAAGCCTTTTCCGGCAATCGTGGCTTTACTAAATTACTTTAACGGTAAAGAGTAACATCATATTGTAGTTTTAAAAACGTCATGTAATATTTATGTTTTGAAGGTAGATGAATACTCGAACATCTAAAGGTATGCCATTTCATAAAAAGTTTTGTTAGAGTACAATGTAAGCAGTTTAATTGTGAAAGTGTTCTTACACGATATGTATTAGCATGTGTACATGCCACTCTTTACATATGGAAATGCCAACATATCGTGTAAAGGAAAATTCGATTTTTTTCTGTACAAAGCAGATGCACGTACATACGAAATAGAAATGTTTCTATTTTCATCTGACACACAGGTAGAATCATCCGAGTTTAGTTTAATTCGTTTACAAAAATCGTATTTTTAAATATTTAAATAAAGACTGTGAATTTGACAGCCATACGCAATTACATACCTATGTATTGAAAAAGTCACATTCACAGATGCAAATACATATCGTGTAAGAACACCTTAAGCAAGTTTTTACCAATCTCAAAGAATTTCGTTCACATTTAGTAAAGACTCATTCAAAAGATTGCATATCATACACCCAAAACTATGAACACCAGTTAGCTCAACATAGGGAAAGAGATGTAAACTGTGTTGAAGCTCTCCAATCAAACTTTTTAACTTGTCAAGCCAATGAAGAAAAATTACTTTATCCAATAATAGATAAACTAAAGAAATAGTTATTTTTGTTCACTTTAAAGTTGTATACTGAAGACAATGTACCTCGTAAATATGTCGTTGCAATACAAAGTTTTGTTACAGAAATTGTAAGGTCTCTAGTTAAATTATTCGGAGAATTTAAAACTTCGTATAATACAAGAAAATTCAAGTTGATTCTCGAAATATGTAGTGATCCGCTTAGAAGTTTTAAAAAGAACACATGTTTTTTAAGTATATGGAGAGTATTTTCTTATTTAAGCCACCGCAGCCATTTCTAATAGCAAACATATTATTAGCTGAAACTGTTCAGTGAGATCAACCTACTTTAGGCATAAAACCCATTAATCATTACTTAATGTCATTTAGGCTTAAGATAGAGAGGCTATTTGAATTGCCTGGTGTCCTCGACAAAACTTGACAAATATTAAAAACGATCTCCAAACCCATGAAATTAAAAACTTCGCTAACGGAGATATATTTAAACAGAAAACGCAATTTTTAAAACAAGAATAGGGGTATTCTCTGAGTCTTGCAAAGCCCTTGCACGGTGCACGGATTGCACGGTTTGCAAAGCTGTCCCATACGAAAACCGGTTTTTACCGTGCAAGCCGTGCAATATGTGCACCATGCAAGGCCTTTGCAAGACTCAGAGAATACCCCTAATATGTTATACCACAAGAAAGATAGAATACAAGATTGCGCCCATGAGAGAGGATAATTTTTGCGTGACGTCATCTTGGTGCATTTGCGAGAGAGAAATGCCAAAACGCATAGGAAAATATGTAAACAATGCGGAATAATGTGTTAATGTCAATATTAAATGATCCAATTTTGCTGGAATTAATAAATATACAAAGTTTAATTAAATAGGAACACGTAGCAATGATTTTGGGCATGTAGCCCTTTAGGTAAGTACGATTCTCTGCAAATGCCGGATGATGGAAAAATGCATGAAGTTATTAGTCCGTTCCTTTGAAATTCGGACTAAAACCTATGGAACTGTCAAACTACCACCCCTATTCTGCAACACTTTCGTATTCGGATTTTGCTACGAATCGTAGGAATGGTATGCGGCAATCCGAATCGTATCTTCGAACTTTCGAAATTCGTAACAATGCACAGTGTTTCGTGTAGAACAAGCTAGCTGGACAAAAATATTTTCTGAGAGTTTTCGTTTCATATGCAGCCATTTATTTTAGTTATGCAATTTATTTTAGTCATATGTTTTATTTGCTTATTTTTTCTGACATTTTAGTTTGTATACATTTGTTTTACATTTGCTTTTTTCTGTATGTGTGAAAATAAATTATTACGTTTAAAGTAGAAAAGTATAATACAGAATTAAAGAAACAATAGTTTAAAATAAAATAAAATCTAATCATCATCACTTTCATTGGATGAGTCACTCGTGGAGTAGTAATGAGCATCAGCGGCATAACTATGAAAGCTGGAAACAATTGGGGTATTTACTGATTCCTTAACACTACATATCTGAGGACAATAAATCTAAGACTTCCGAGTTTAGGCTTCTAAGTCTTTTCTTTGGTATCTCTCTGAAGCTGTTTATTAAGGGATCCGATGTTATTATCAACATATGCATAAGATCTCTATTCGTGGCTTCAGGCGACTGCTTTTGTATGTTATGTTCCCTGAATCGTCTCAAATCTTTGTTACGAGCTTCCTGGGCTTCCTCAGAAAGCTGACCAATAGGCAAAATTGCTGATTATATAATATTAATATTATACCCAGATGATAATGCTCGAAGGAGGGTATCACATTTTTTTATGAGCGTTACATCCAATTCCGTAATCTCAGCACTAACTTCAGAATTTTCGAAAAACCTACGAGCAGTATTGCCTCATTAGTATTACCGAATCATGGTTTTGGTGTATCTACTACTAATCCAAGTGCACATTTAAATTTATTCTGAATTTCGTGTGAACGTTGCTTTACACTAGCTTTATCTGACTCGTTCCGAAGTTGCCATTTTTTTACTTCGAGCCGATAACTAATGTGAAGCAAGCATTCAAAACATCTTATTCATGCATGCAGAGTAGACAAACCAAGACCAAGCCAATCGCGGCTAGGCATAAAAACCCGTGTCTCATCATTCATATCTTTTGGACTTGCACCACAAATATAACACTTTTGGGCGGAGGAAGTTTCAGTCAAAGTATTAAAAACTTTTCCGTCAATCATTGTTAGGAGCATATTGTGGTTCACAGAAACCTCGTATTCTTGCAGCAAGCACTTTGTTGGCAACAAAGCATGTATCTCCTCTAATACTTTGTTCGTTTCAGAAACGATAAAATCTTTTGTTTCCTTGGAAAAAATAAATTTAATTGGACGACAATACATCGTAGAAGAAGGTCGAGGATTCTGCCAAACAATGTTACCTTTTTCGTCCCGTAATTGGACGGTAACGAAAGAAAATATAAACAAAAACTCATCAGTGTCATCACTGCATGTGAATTTTTGTTTATATGTGCTATGACCAGAACTTCCATCGCAACCCCACTTGCTGATTAGAGTAAATGACAAGCATGTAGGTAATAAACTACTAAGAACTTCATGATTTGCTAAAATTAAACGTTCAACACTTTTACCTAAAATAGCTTGAACTTTAATTTCGGCACGTGTTGAGTAGTCGACTTGCTATCTACATAGTATGCTAAAGCTTCTACACTGCTCAAACATCGAGCACTTTGCTCACATATTGTTTTCGCCGTGAATACTTTAGTGTTAACTTTCGCTTTTTTTTATAATATTTGCAATATTCCTGTTGCCGGACATACGTGTTGATACTTCTGCCGCATAAATTAACTCATCTGCACTTCTGGATTGCAGTAAGTCATCCACTCGACGCCGTTTAGCTTTTTGACTGGAATGAATGTAGTCCTTATTTGGTCTTCCAGGGCCTGGGTTACCTAAAGATGTAGCTGGTAGTTCTGATGGCAAGTTTGAATGTACAGAAACTCTAAAAGTCATATCTGTACCCAAAAACCACTCCGAGTTTTTATTTATAAACCGTCCCCGATGTCTTCCAGAGCTCTTCCATTTCTCAGAAAGCTTTGACGAATATAGCGCAACTTCTATCCTTAAATCTCTTAAAGAATGCTCTGTTACTTCACTTAAATCATACTTTGATAGAATAAAATTCAATAACTCCTTATATCTTGATTGTTTCGAATGTTTCAACCAAACTTCGAAAAACTCAATTCTTTTTATGGTTATAACCATGATAAAAATATAGTAAGGTAGAACCGCTGAGAGGCACTTTTAAAATTCTTGACGTTTCCAAACAATTTAATTTTTAAATTTACTCACAAACTCACACATACAATTTCATTTTCAATCTCAAGCAACAACAATTTCGAACAATTTCAATTTTTTATTTTCACTTTTATATGATTTTAAAATGTTGGCAAACTTCAAAAAAAAAATCATGGCCGACAAATTGAGAGAACGGTTATACCTTGCTGTGTTTTTATCATGGTTATAACTAAATCTGAAAAAAATAAAATAAAATAAAATAGATGTGCACTGAGTTCGCAATGGTTTTTTATTTCGAGTGTTAACAGATACTCATGACTATAATATATATACGATGTAAAGGGGTTACATGTGGAGGCATATAACTTTTCCACCTCTGAAGTTGAAAATGTATATAAAATTTTTTTTTTTCTTAATCATGGAATGTTAGACATACTAAAAATAATCTAATTGCTAAAGGATTATAATTAAAAACTTCAGCTTACCTTTGAGTTCAGATTCCATCACAAAAATGAAGTAGAAGTGGTGACTTAAAAGTTATATGAAGCGTAATATTCAAAACAAATTTTTCAAATAAATCAGTTCTGACTTCGACTGCTCTTGCTTATTTACTTAATTACTCAACATATTAGAAGTGAAAATAACAAACAAGTTCAAATACCCCGTTATATTGGTTTTCTGCTTAATTGCTCAATACAAAATTCTAGGAATAAAACTTTTGATTTTGTCCAGCTACCTTGTTCTACACGAAACACTGTGCGAACGTTCGAAAATTAATTTCAATATCCAATATGAATGTTATGAAAATGAACATAAAGCTCATTTACTGCAATACTGTCATAACTCAAAAAACCGAAACCTCGAGAAAAATGCCTTTAAGGTTTTAATTTCACATATTGTCACCCTCATGCCAGAAGCATGAATGTGCAAATTTATCAGCTTTTGAGTTATTTGGTTGACTTGGTTAACCTTTGAATGTTCTACGTCATACCAAAACCCAGAATACCATGCGCACACGGAAAGCACATATCGACCCCTTTTCGCAAAATTATCGTATGTTACAAAAACAAAATTTTACAGGAAAGTATTTTTTGTATTTTTCTCTGCTTTGGCAATAACCATCAATACCAAAGTTTAGATTTGCCGAGATAATTGAGAAATATAATGTAATGTGGAACGATTTTCCGTCATCCCTTGTCAAATTTGGTTTGGAGACAAACCGGTTTCGGCGTTGTGCCATCTTCAGTGCCATTTTTCGTTCTGGATAATTTCTGTTTGTCTGTCACTATTTATAGCCGTGTTAAATCGTCGTTGGTTCATAGTTAGGTACGTCTCAGCGGGTTATATTCTTTCGTTCAACCAGTAGTTTCAGTTCTGTGTGTACATCCTCAGGTAGAAATAAGCTGCTCACCTCTTCTTTGATTGTTGCATGGATTCGCAGGTAGGTAAAAATCAGTTATTTTCTTTCTCTTTATTTCTGTAGTTTGGACCTGTATTTCATTTTTTATGGTAGTTGCAGGGTTTCCGTTTTGTTTTGCGTATAGTAGCCTGAGTGGTTCGAATAATATATCAGATGCGGTGTTTATTTGCTCATT
>NW_023458556.1:81545915-81566056 GCF_013731165.1 Rhagoletis pomonella
AATGAGCAAATAAACACCGCATCTGATATATTATTCGAACCACTCAGACTACTATACGCAAAACAAAACAGAAACCCTGCAACTACCATAAAAAATGAAATACAGGTCCAAACTACAGAAATAAAGAGAAAGAAAATAACTGATTTTTACCTACCTGCGAATCCATGCAACAATCAAAGAAGAGGTGAGCAGCTAATTTCTACCTGAGGATGTACACACAGAACTGAAACTACTGGTTGAACGAAAGAATATAATCCGCTGGACGTACCTAACTATGAACCAACGACGATTTAACACGGCTATAAATAGTGACAGACAAACAGAAACTATTCAGAACGAAAAATGACACTGAAGATGGCACAACGCCGAAACCGGTTTGTGCCCAAACCATTTGACAAGGGATGACGGAAAATCGTTCCACATTACATCACACTCCTACCCTGTCGGAAATACCAACAACAAAAATGAGAATGAGAAATATAACTAAACGCAAGATTTTTTCTAGAAAGGTCTCTACATTCTAATTTCTTAGCACATATGATAATTTCGCCCACAAGAAAAAAGTCATTGTCACATACGATAAAATTTACAGTCAATTTTTGTGGTACACGGTCAAAAATTTGGGTTTAATTTTTAAGCCGCGCTGGGACTACTGCCTTTTTTAATCTTTTACGACTTACTTATTAAACCAGTCAATAGTTTTAAGCAATTTTTAATATATTATGGTTTAAATTTTAGTCCAAAAAGTTCGTGGTTTAAAAATCAAACCAAAATGTTTTAATTCTAGTTTCTAGGTTTCTTATATAGAAAATTTGGTTTAAAATCTAAACCGAATTAGAAAATGTTTGCACACAGCGAAATGTGGTGCTGATTCGAACTCAACATATGAAAGCACATTTACATGCGTGGCTGTAGCAGAGTGTGCAAAGATGCTTGGTACAATTGGTTGCTACCAAGGCTGTCCGGGTTCAATCCCAATCAGACGGAGCATGAAATTTAAGATTTTTTTTATTCTTAATTATGAATATGTTTGCGTTTAAAATTTAAACCGAACTGTTTAAATTCTAAACCCAACATATGTGCTCTCTTTTTTTTAAACTTGGAAAGTTTGTATTTTAAACAGAATTTAGTTTGGTCATATATGTAGTCCAAAAAGTTTAAAATTAAAACCGAAATTTTTAACCGTGTAGCTATTGTGATTTAAGCGGTAATATATGAACAGGTGATGCGTTGAGGGTAGTAAGACAAAGTTGCATCAAAAAGTCAATTTCGTAAAAAATTTAATATACGATAATTTTGCGCAAAGGGGTCGATACTATTTTACAATTTCAATTGCATAAATGTAGAGTTAACTTGATTTCTAAAAACTTTCATTTCTACATATTCATGTTTGTGGCATACGGACGACGATATGTATACTCCCATACTAATAATTATATATAATTATAATTAATTATAATTAATACATATTTTACTCTAGTGATACTGGTAATTGACTGAGTTATAACAGTTTTACACAACCTAGAAGAAAATGTAGCGGTCATTTCAACGTTGGCTTCGGTTAAAATATTTAAATAATTGAAAAACGAATATCTTGCTTCACCTTTGATTCTTCTCGTCTTCTACATTTGCACTTCATTTTCAAAGTAAAGTTATTTATAAATACATATACTCGTCAAACAATCACAAAATATTTGCTTTTAAAAACTTGAAATAAGCTTTTTGCTATACACATTTAATTAACGCATGTAAAACTAATCTTATTGGAAGTTTATTCCAAAAACTCCTTTAGATCAGATTAAATCTATTAAAAGCAGTCACTATTCAACTTACAAATAGTAAGAGATGAAAAAGCAAACCAATCTGATTTTTGTTTACTTTTTGCCTTTGCTTTGAGAATACTTGCAAGTACGAGTATTATCGATACTTTTTTGGAAGTATGAGTACTGGCATCGATTATTTTTTAGAGTATTCTATATGAGTACTAGTATCGATACTTTCTATAAAGTTCTATCACTACTCTTGAGTTAAGCTACGAAATCATAAATGAAATAGATAATAATAAGTCGCATAGTTCAAGTAGTAGATATGTTTTTTCGAAAGAAAATTTCAAGAAAATTAACAAAGAACTTTCAAAGTTATCTTGGCCAATATATAGAGATGACGTGGAGCGTAGCGTTGAGCACTTTAATGATACTGTTTTCAATTTGTTTCGAAAGTATGTGTCAAAACGTAATATTGTTCATGAAGAACCAATACAATTATGGTTCACTAAAGAGCTTAAATTGAAAAATAAAACGTCACATTATTTTAAACTGTATAAAAGAACGGGTTTACACAGTGATTACGTAAAGTACTCAGTTTTGCGGCATAGCTACTTTGCATTAAATAAGAAATATTTAATTCATATTTATGTAAAATGAAGAAGAATTTAATCAACAATCCTAAATCATTTTATGGTTTCGTAAATTCAGCGTAAGTACATAGTTTTCCGTCCGCATGCATAATGCATAGTATCGCAACACTGTGTTTAGCGACAGCCAACTCATTGCCAACATGTTTGCCCAGTTCTTTAGGTCCAATTATTCTGTAGACTTCCCTATAAGTGGAGACTATCCGTACGAGCTTTGTCCAATCAACTCTGCTTATATTCCAGTAATAACTTCCGATAAAATTTTCTTCTTCTTCTTCTTTTTTCGCGCTGTAACCGCCTAAGCGATTTTGGCCGAGTTCAGCAAAGCACGCCAGTCGTTTCTCCTCTGTGCCAACTGACGCAAATTGGAAACGCCAAGTTAAGCCAAGTCCTTCTCCACCTGATCTTTCCATCGCAGTGGGGGCCTCGCTCTTCCTCTTCTACCACCAGCGGGTTCCGAGTTGAATGCTTTCAGAGCTGGAGCGTCGGTGTCCATTCGAACGACATGGCCAAGCCAGCGAAGCCGCTGTATTTTAATTCGCTGCACTATGTCCATGTCGTTGTAAAGCTCATACAGCTCATCGTTCCATCGTCTGCGGTACTCGCCGTCGCCAACGCGTAAAGGCCCGTAAATCTTCCGCAAAATCTTTCTTTCAAACACTCCAAGAGCCGCCTCATCGGATGTTGTCATTGTACATGCTTCTGCGCCATATACCAGCACGGACATGATGAGTGGCTTATAGAGCGTGGTTTAGTTACGTCGAGAGAGGACTTTACTTCTGAATTGCCTACTCAGTCCAAAGTAGCACTTGTTGGTAAGAGTGATTCAGCGATGGATTTCAATGCTGAGATTATTATCGGTGTTAATGCTAGTTCCCAAGTAAACGAAATTCTCTACTTTCTCGAAATTGTAACTGTCAACAGTGACGTGGGTGCCAAGGCGCGAATGTTCTTACTGTTTGTTTGATGCTTCGCTTTGCTTCCCTATCCAACTTGGAAACGGCAGAACAGAGTTCGCGGTTTTTGTTACCGATGATGTCGATGTCATCGGCATAAGCCAGCGATTGCATGCTCTTGTAGTAAATTGTTCCTCGGCGGTTCAGTTCTGCAGCTCTTATTATATTCTCCAACATCAGATTAAAGAAGTCACATGAAAGGTAGTCGCCCTGTCTGAAACCCCATTTTGTGACGAATGGCTCGGAGAGGTCTTTCCCAATTCTGACGGAGCTGGTGGTATTGCTCAACGTCATTTTACACAGCCGTATGAGTTTTGATGGGATGCCAAATTCAGACATAGCGGCATATAGGCAGCTCCTTTTAGTGCTGTCAAAAGCGGTTTAAGGTCGACAAATAGGTGGTGAGTGTCGATTCCTTTCTCGCGGGTCTTTTCCAAGATTTGGCGTATTGTGAATACCTGGTCTATGTTGATTTTCCAGGTCTAAAGCCACACTGATGAGGCCCAATCAGTTCATTGACTGTGGGCTTCAGTCTTTCACAGAATACGCTCGATAAGACCTTGTAACCTATGCTTAGAAGGCTGATCCCGTGGTAGTTGGCGCGAATGGCGGGGTCACCTTTCTTGTGGATTGGGCAGAGCACACTTAAATTCCAGTCGTCGGGCATGCGTTCATCTGACCATATTCTGCACAAGAGTTGATGCATGCATACGATGACCATCCGTCCTTTATTTTAAAGGACAGTCCTTTATTTTAACCCCCTGCCCTTTACAATTGTTTTCAAAATAAAGGACGCCTTTTGTCCTATATTTCTTGAACTGTCCTTTAAATCAGTTCTGCATTTTTCAGAGGTAAATATTTAAACACAGAATATGAGAAATAAAAATGTCCCTTATAAAATATAATGAAAACCTTCGCCACTTTGTTTCGCACCGCACTTAAGGGCTTTTATTTAATCGGTAATCTTTGTTCAATCTATAAAGCACAGAGAAAGTTGTGCTCAGGATCGTGTTGCACGCTGAGTTTCCAGTTCCACTGAAAGAGAACAATAAACCCCCTGCTGCACAGTGGTCCAAAACTGGCATTTAGTGTTCGTTATTCACTGGAGCCTTCATTTTTTGTTACTTAATGTGATCTTTTTTTTCTGAAAGCTTACAATATTTGCAAGAGTGGTCTGAGCCTGATTTGTGAATTTTTATTTGGTTATAGTAAGCTTTTTAGTGAAAAATGCAGAAAAAGTGGTAATGTTGAAGAAAATGTTTTTCGTTAAGATAGGCCTTCAATTGAGCTTTAATTTCACATTTTTTAATGCATTCATATTCTACATCCGAGCCTTCGCTTTCGATGGAGGGATCTAAAGCTATTTCTAGGTTGATTATAGGCAGGGCCGGATTAAGAATGTGGGGGCCCCGGGGCCGGGATACGTGTGGGGGCCCCTTTTTAAAGTATCAATCTCAAACTATTCTTTCAGAAAAAAAAATATAGTTTGCAGTAGATAATTATAAGGTTAGAGAAGAAGATGACGCATTGAATAAAGTAACAAGGGAATAAATACTTCAAATTTAATACATGTTCACAGTATATTACACTAAAAAAGGATACTCCTTTACTGAAACGACTCTTTCCGTGATTTTTTTGCTGCAAATACAGCAATGATATCATCGAAACTTAGTTCGCGCAGTATATCTCTTTCGGAGCTCAAGAGAACCAAATGCACAAGTTGGTTTTCACCCATACATGTTCGAAGTCGACTTTTGATCAATTTCATCTTGGAGAAAGATCTTTCACTCGTGCAATTTGTTACCATCATAGACAGATATAAACGTAGAATAATTTCTGAATTAACAAATGTAGACTGAAGATTGTTTTCTTTGATGATGCGGTACAAAAACAGCTCAGTTGATTCGTTCTCTCTTTTTTCGTGAAGATACGCGAAATCTCGAAGTTGTATGAGCTCGTTCCCTAAAGATGATTCAAGATCATTTGGGTATGTTTCCACAAGTTTTTTAGCATGCAAATTGATGTCTTCTGATAAAATTGCATCGCTCAAAGACCAGCTTGTAGCATGAAATTTTGTCTTCAAGTGCACTTGTCAATTTATCAATAACTGGGAGAAAAGCTTCGGTGCGAAATTGGTCCCTTGCTGAAAGTTGTACTGCCGACACCTGAGAGCCAAGGGGTTGCAAGCGAACATTTGCTGATCTCACTCGGACATTTTCATAGTCGCTGACTTCGGACAAATCTTTCGCAGCTTCTTCGTACGTATCAAACGCATCTCTTTTGGATTTCACAAATGACTGCAAAGATACGAGACTGTTAACAGCAGTCCGCAGGGTGATTGCAGGATTCTGAAGAGATTTGATGGTTAAATGGAACCTTTCAAGAATGTCATGCCAAAAAATAACGTATATAGCTGTTTCGAGGGATTCCATTGTCTTTGCTAGTCCCCGAGCCTGACTTCTCACTACGTCTTTCTGTTCACTGTCATCTCGAATTGAACATAATGCATTTCTGATGGGAACAAATCCAACTTTGACAGATTTTGTAGCATCGGCACAAGATGACCAGCGAGTGTCACTTAATCGTTTGACACTATTAGATCCTTTAATCGATGATAAGTTGGCACTTAATATTTCATATCGTGCCGTTGAACTTGTAAAAAAAAAACAAAAAGCTCTTCTAAAAAGTTGAAAAAAAGGAGTGCGTGAGTGCATGCGTTGGCTGCTGCATTGCCTGCTATATTCGAAGAGTGTCCCATGCACAGAATGTAATCTGCATATTTATTAATGTTCCAAATTCTCGCCTGCATTCCTTTGTACTTGCCGCTCATGTTAGGTGCAGTATCGTACGACTGACCACGGCAGTCTTGAATGTCGATGCTATGTTTTTCTAAAAACTGAAGCAAGGCATCCGACATTTCTTCCCCTGTATGACCAGAATTTGGAATAAAAGACAAAAATCTTTCAACTGGTTCTAAGCTTTCCATGTATCTCATAGTCCCAGTCAATTGATCAATATGCGCTTCATCAGGCGATGAATCAACAGAGACAGAATAGTATTTGGCTTTTCTGATTCTACTTATCATTTCAGCTTGTACTTGTTCGCCCATCAAAGTTATAATTTCCTCGCATATTGTAGAGGACAGATAGTTCACGTGCCCTCGTCCTTAATTTCCATATTCTTTAATGTGCCCAGCCAGAAATGGGTCATACTGAGCTATTAATTCCAATATCCCAAGGAAATTTCCATTATTAGGTGAGCCAAAAATTTCATCCGAACCACGAAAAGCTAAACCACGTTCTGATATGAATTTTGTGGTGCTGACAACTCTTTTTAGTACCTCGTGCCAATATGCGACCTTTTCTGTAATCTGAAAATAGAGTATATCAACATTTAAACGAGATATCTTATCCAAAATTAATTCGAAAAATACAGAAAAGATAGATAGGAGTTGTCGGATAGGGCGCGTCCCAGCTGTTTGCATGTCACCAACAAAAGTATTAATTTTCAATAATCTAGAACCGAACTACAGTTTGTGACATGCAAAAATTTAAGTTGAGCAGTTATGCCTTTTTTGTACTCCAGACAAATATGTGTAATATTTTCCGATGATCATCGTCATCGATTCTGTTATGATTATATGGACGAAACTGCGAAAAATGTTCCTGAAATATTGTATGTGCAGACTATAATCTATTCACTATATATGAAACACATTTAGATACAAACGCAGAACTTTTTACGAACATTTTACTATATCATTATACCCGAGCGCACTTGTGCACAAGGGTATATTAATTTTGTTCACATAACGGTTGTTTGTAACAGCCAAAACGAATCGAGATAGATATAGACAAATGTATACATAAATGATCAGGATGAAAAAAGAAATCGATTAAGCCATGTCTGTCTGTCCGTCCGTCTGTCCGTGTACACGATAACTCGAGCAAAAATTGAGATATCTCAACGAAATTTGGTATGTAGGTTTCCCTTAATCCAAGGTAGGTTGGTATTGAAAATGGGCGAAATCGGACTGTAACCACGCCCACTTCCCATATAACGGTAATTTCCAGAAATACGAAAACTGCGATATTTTAGTAACTACTGAAGATAATTCACTCAAAATTGATATTTACAATAATTTTCAGACGAAAAATAAGAATATTATAAATTTTTGCAAAATGGGCGTAGCCACGCCCACTTATGGTTACATGTGTATATCTTGGTAACCGCTGCACCAATTTCTTCCAAACTTGGCACAGTTGGTGGCCTTGATACAGCATACTAAATGGCCGAAAATTTAAAAAATCGGACAATAACCACGCCCACTTCCCATATAACGGTAATTTTCGGAAATACGAAAACTGCGATATTTTAGTAACTACTGAAGATTATTCACTCAAAATTAATATTTACAACAATTTTTAGACGAAAACTAAGAGTGTTATACATTTTTGGAAAATGGGCGTAGCCACGCCCACTTATGGTTACATGTGTATATCTCGGTAAACGCTGCACTAATTTCTTCGAAACTTGGCACAGTTGTTGGCCTTGGTACAGCATAAAAAATCGCCGAAAATTTTTAAAATCGGACGATAACCACGCCCACATCCCATATAACGGTAATTTAGAGAAATACAAAATCTTCGATAAATCAGTAAATATTGAAGGTAATTTATTCAAAATTGATGCTTGCAACAATTCTTTATCAAGAAATACGTTTATGGTAAAATTTTGGAAATTGGGCGTGGCACCGCCCACTTATGATCACATATATGTATATCGGTAACCGTTCTACCAATTTGTACCAAACTCGGTGTGGTACACAGATGTGCTTGCCACAGATAAGCAAAACGTTGAAAATTATTGAAATCGGACTAAAATTACGGCCGCTTTTCATATAACGGTAAATTTCAGTAATGCTTGAAACTTCAATATTTCGAAATTGAAGGACGCTAATTTACTCAAAATTGATACACCCCGGCTTACCATCTAGCGGTAGGTTTCGGAAAGGTGAAAGAACATATATTTAATACTTGCGCCGGGTATTTAATGTTCGGCTCCGCCCGAACTTAGACTTTCTTACTTGTTTTTTTACTATAGTTATTGAAATAATAGCAATGCGTATTATTTGAAGAATTTCCGTATGGATAAGTGCGCACTATGATATCATTATTTCGCACAATGGGTAATGCGACAAATGCAATTCACAGCATTTATCCTGTTTTATACGATAGTTCATATTTTAAAAAACAGCATTTATTATGAAAAAGTGTTTCTACTAATCTAACTCTTATGCAATTCGTATTCTACTCGGCAAAAAATGTCTATCTGCATATTAAATTTTTTAAAGCTATATAACTTCCACGTGCGCACTTCTAGATAACTCCACTTTATTTTGAAAGTTTTACTATGTGTGAAACAAACCTGTTGTTGGAGCGCCTGATCTAAACAAGCGTAATGATTCACCCGGGTTGCATATGCTACAGTTGCATCAACATGATTTTTTGATTTCTCATGTTCGGCAACCCGTTCTGAAGCGTGTTTCCAATCGCAAAATCCACGTTTAATAAAATAATATTCACGTTCTTTAGCTAACAGTGTACAAACAAAGCAGTATATTTTGCCAGTCGAAGGTGAAAAACAAAGCCAAGAACGGATAAGCCTTTCCTTATTAGGAAGTATTCGCTGAAAAAGGATTTTACTGCATTTTCGATTGCGTATCCATCATTTCGTAGTTGAGGCAAGGAAAATTTCTCTAAAACTTCTTCTTCGCAGTGCTGCAATTCGGTTGACCCTCGCTTAATCCAGAAGTCTATCACTGTTTCCGTGAGTATTTCCGCCCAGAGCCCAATATCATTTTCATAATCAACATTTTTTTCTTTTTGTTCCGAAATCACTGCTTCAATATCAATTTCTTTTCGGCTGACATTATTCTGCTGTGGAGTTGTGTTTGCTTGCAATTGTTCAGTTATTTGTGATAATTTTTCAGTTTCAACTTGAACCGACGAATGACCTTTATCTAATACATCTGCAGTTGGATTAGCGACTAAAAAAAACTTGTCGAGTTTAGAAGTCTTTGCCAAGATATCTAGGTGATCCCGTTTCTTTTTTCCGGCAAGTTTTCTTTTGCTTGCTCCACTGGAGTATTTTCGTTGATTAATGTGTCGGTCGTCCATATTACTTCTTATCTTGTCACGTTTTCATATGCCTGTAAATGCACAATCACTTCAAAAGACGGAAAATCATTGAATGACTAATTATTAACATTATAGTATAATACTAACCATAACAGAATCCTATAATTGCAAAATTTCAAAGTTTAAGATTTGCTGAATAAGAAATAATTAATTTCATGTAATATCAGTTGCGGCAGTATTTTCATGTCAAGAGATTCAAACTTAGATATAGCGCGTTCAGTGAGGTTATATTTTGTAAAACGAGTAGAACTATCCAAATTAAAACTTTTCCATACCTAATTTTGCACATTTAAATTTGGTACATTGAAACACAGTTGAATTCCGAAACTTTGTCATTAAATCTTGCATATATATATTGCGAATGCATTCTTTCTTCGCACTTTCCACACAATCACCTATATATATTGCAAATGCATTATTTCTTCGCACTTTTCACACAATCACCTTAGTAACTTAAACGTTAAATAACGTAATAAAACAACGCCTTCTCGAAATCGGCTACGACAGTCCAAAGTTTATGAAACCGTCTTTACTTTGCTTGACAGCTACTGCCGTTTGTTTACTCGATCTACTCGATACATAAATCGATTGTTCGATTTTGCGATTCTCACTGCGAGGTGGTGTTCACCTTCTAATATTTTATTAAAATATCTACATTTCAGAGAAATTCTTTAAACCATTATTTTCTATTTTTTTATTATTTCAATTTTTTTTATTTTTGTATACATATTCATTTCATCTTGTGTGGGCCCTCGAAATGTGGGGGCCCCAGGCCGCGGCCCCGTCGGCCCTGCTGTTGATCCGGGCCTGCTTATAGGACTTTAAGCAGTAGTTGTTGAAGGCCTGTCAATTTGCTTGATATACTAATTAACCGTTTAGCGCCTGAAGCCAGTTATTGTCCGCACCCTGGTTAGACAGACTTAAAGTCATTTCAACAATATTAGAGTGGACTCTCTGCCCATGTACAAATTCGAACTCGCAAAACATTCGTATAATTTGATGCGAATGTGTACAGTGATGCGAATCATTCGCATAACGAATGCGAATGCAAATATTCGCAACATTCCTGATATCATAGGATAGGTCGTGTCAGTTGGCACGGTCTACGGTTTTACGTCGGTGGCTGGTTGAGTTCCCAGTTTTGTGAGAGCATTTCGTACTTAGATAAATAGACAGTTGAATAAAGCACTGGCACAGTGCACAGTGGGTAGACCATTGGCTTTGCAACCCGAGGTCGCTGGTTCATATCCCAGTCAGGGCGGTTCAATAAGTCTGATGAGAAGACGTATATTTTTAATTTCTTCACACAAAAAATATAAATTGTCAAAATCTTTTTTGCATGTGAACCTTTTCCTTATACAAAACACGCTATTGAAAAGCGAAGTCTGGAACGTTCACCTAACTCCGTAGCTCAAACGCTGATTACTGGGCCTAGCATATCAATGCTTCGAGAAGCAAACAAAATTTACTAAGAAAGAAAGTCGCACCAATTTTTTCCAAATTTAATTTTTAATTTTTACTCAAAATCAGAACATTTTTTGACACTTTTGATAAGAAACAAGTTTGTTGGATAAGTAAGTTTATTAAGCGCCGGAAGTATATTATACAAAAACAGGGTTGCATTTGTACTGTATGAAGAGCATGAGAAACACAGGGCCATATAAGTAATTCATTTCTTCAACACTTTCCCTGAATTAGTTATCTTAAAACTTTTAGTTGCTCATGCCTTTCATTTACATACATAGTATATATGTATCTTCATTATATACTTATATAATTTGCAAATATATTAATTCATTTCATCCATTTACATTTATAAATTCAAAAAATTTTACTTAAGGCCGAATTTATCTATCAAATATTTCAATTTTTGCGCAGTGATGCCTTTGGTTAGAATATCTGCTATCATTTCGTTAGTGGGCAGATACTTTAATTCAGCCTCTGTTGATGAAAGCGCGATTGTCTTTTGTCTTTTCGTCGCCCAAGCAATAGCTCCAGATTGGAATGTAAAAACGTACCCAGTAGTCGAACGCCCACCATCTATGTCTCCAGCTCAATCAGCATCGCAGTAACCAACAACATTAACTTGTGACTGCTTCAGGTACTCTATCCCTCGGCCGATGCTACCTTTTAGATACCTCATCACCAGGGCCGAAGAAACTAAGCAAGAAAAAATCCATTTTAAGCGCTTATATAAGCCCTAAAACATTGGTAAATATGCTTGCAAATATGCTCGCAAAACCACAAAATTTAAGTACAGTTTACTGTTTCGTTTTTTATTTTTTATTCAGTTATTTCACGGATTGGACAACTCAATGGACAATAAAGTGCTGCTCGATATTCTTAATTAATAGAGATCTGCGTTGGTCATTTTAATATTTTTAAATATTCGTTATTCTCCATTTGAGATAAATTGAGATAAACCATTGGCTTTAAATATTTGTATTCAAGCAGAAATGCAGCTGAAGTTACGGTTGAATAAAAACCAAATCTGTTTTATGTTATTATTTGTAAAGATTTCTTTAGTTAGACGAATAAAAAACGCCAAAAAAAATGTGCAAGAAAAATTTATTGAGCCAAATTTTCTTAAGCAGTGCGAAGTTCTGAAGAATTTTGTTACGCTTTCTACTATGGTTTGTCAAAGCTCTTTTCCGAAGAGTTCAAGGCACCCTTGGTATCAACACAAATATATGCCCGTTTCAATATTTCGTAAGGAGAAAGTGAGACAGCGGGCTGTAAAATATCAGGTATCAAAACTCCTTGGGCACTGCTATTCACACACACGAAATAATAGAAATTTATTTCATGGCCGTTTTTTTTTTTAAAGGTCCGCATTTAGCTGTATACCTTGAAATAAACAAAATAAGTTTTATTCTCAAACCGCTAAACCGCTGAGAACCATTTCCATGTGCTTTATTCCCCTTGAACATGACAATTTACTCAAAAGCAACCAACTGCCGCTAGAGAAGTTTCACTTCATAAATTCAAGAAATTTTCTTACCCTTTCAGTTACCCTAATCCTTATGTATCTGTCATTGTCTCCATTTTCGTCTTTATCTTCACTTTTGCCTTCTTTTTTTTTACTTCATCGTTATCATTTATTTCTTCATCTTCATATTTATCTTTCAAATGCGAAGTGAAACAACATGGGAAACATGTCAAATTGAACATGTTGCAGCAACATCTATACACAAATACGGAAATGTTTAAACGACGGTTTTGGCAGTAATTTTCAACCAATTTTCAAACCATAAAAACTACGTAAAAATGCCTTTCCAGTGGTGTTCTTGGTTTGGGTTCGGTTCGGTAAAATCGCCAAACAAACGGAGACAAAATTTATGTTAGCGTATTAATATATAGATGATACTCTTTTCTGATAGGTCGACCAAGGACCGATCTATTCCAAAAATTTTATTTATGGTCCGATTTGCTTGAAATTCGATACCCGTACAATAGATATGCGTAGAATAGAATTGAGTCATTGTTTTACAGTTCGAAAGGTGTTTGAAGGCGCCGCAAACATGCGGGTATTGGCTATATAACAATAATTATTACAAGGGCCAACAAAAATAGAAAAAAAAACTTATGCAGAAAATGTTAACGCTATTTTTGGTGTAAGCATAAAGTTTCCATCAGCTCCAGATTTTAAGAAAAACGAGGTCAAAGTGCAAAAAAATCGCGTTTTTTGCAATATTTTAGAAGCTCTAGCAAAGAAACAAAGGCCGGTAGAACCTCCCGCTTAGGCTTAAATTAAAGCAAAAAATCTCGACTACTATCCCTGGAAATTCCTGCACCTTTGTTTGATGGCCACTTATAGCCATTTGTTGAACAGCAAAAACTGATTTTGGGAAGTTTGAGTCCTACCGCAATTAAGCAAAAAGTGTTAGAACCTTCCACATAGGCTTAAAATAAGGCTTTGACTTCAGACTTCAATCCCTGAAAATACCATTCCTACCCCTTGACCCTAAGGTCACCTATAGTCATTTTTTTAACAGCTAACAGTGATTTTTTCACATTTTTTTCTATTGCATAATTTTCCAATATTTTGTTTAATGTTGGGCGATAAAAAGTAAATGAGTATAGGTGACCATCAGGGCAAGTTGTAGGAATAGTATTTTCAGGGATAGTAGTCTGTAGTTCTAGCTTTAGTTTAAGCCTAAGTGGAAGGTTCTATCACCTTTTGTTTCCTTGCTAAAGCTTTTCAAATATTGCAAAAACGCGATTTTTTGATACTTTGACCACGTTTTTCCTCAAAATCTGGAGCTGATGGAAACTGTATACTTACGGATTCGTAATCAGCACAAAAAAGTCTATCAAAAACATCTTTAATATTTGCCGCATCAAAATCGGTGTTGCCCTATGTTACCGACACTAATTAAATAAAGGGAAGTTCCTTCTTTTTATAAGAGGTGATCTCCCGAACGGCTGTACCGAAATTTGGACACCTACTGCAGACTTTCGATATATTAAGGGAGAGTGGCATCACCCATATATATCGAATTTTTCATAGCGTATATCTCTGGAAATATTTGTAGTAGTGTTCTGGAAATTGGTATACAGATTTTGGGGTTAATGGAAAAGAGGTTGTGTCGCTTTCCAAACATATCGAAACTTTTATCTATCTGTAAATATATAGATACACCCAGAATACAGTATTTTTTTCTTTTTCATAATAAGTTTTTTTGTTAGTTTTTTATAGAAATATAGTTCATTTTGCATCAAATGGCACCAAATTTTGGGTATGCAGTTTTGTAGTTCACTCAATTTCAGTATCATAAAGTGCAAGTTTTAAATGGCTGTAAGCTACCGTTGATTTATGAAAATTTTTTTCGCTGATGATGTTGCGCATTCTCTCCGTATGCGTGATAGTTTTTTTTTTTGTGTGGTCAAAAATGCCGAAGAGTGTCAGTAAGTAAAAGACTTATTCTGGTGGGTGGACTCCTCCTAAACGACTGAAACGATTTTAATTACATTTTTTATGTGTTTGAGTAGGTCCCTGTATAGTTTAAGTTCCAAACTTAAAACGCCAGGTGGCGCTGAAGCCGAGTTATTACTCAAAATCGTATTTGTGATCCGATTTGACTCATATTCGAGATATTGTATGTATTGGTAACGATAGGGGCAATACTATTGCAAAAAAAGATGCGCAAGGTGGCGCTGGAGCTGAGTTATTGCTAAAAATCGTCAATTCGGAGGAACCAGGGATCAAAGTCAAATTACCCCCGTTAAATCCTTGCTTTACGTTGACTAAACAGAATGTGGACCAATGACACTCACCTGTTTGGAAATTGCCACCAACTATGCTATACAGATTCAATGACGATTCATCATCGAGCTGCAAGGACTTCTTCCCGGTATAACGCTTTCGTACGGTTATTTAAGACGGCAATGGAGGATATGCCTTCTGTCGACCACAAAACCAAACGTGATCGTGAATTGCTGGCGAAAACGTTGGACAAAATGTTTCAATAAAAAAATTTATTTTGGGCGGGACGAAGTTCGCCGGGTCTGCTAGTTAATTATAGAAATCGTTTTGTCTTTTTTTACCTCACACCTTTTCTACCGGAGCACGTGAACTTAAAAAAATTTAAATATATTCGAGCTTTGGGAACAAATTAAATTAATTAAAAACGAATAGAACGACCCGAGTTTGCAAGCCTTTTTAAAATAGCTCAAGGTATATTGTCTATTCCACATTCCTCCGCAAATGTTGAACGTGTATTTTCTGTTCAGAATCTGTTAAAAACTAAACGTAGTAATAGATAACAAGCAAAAACCCTCAGCTCTTTGATAAGAGTAAAATATTATATTAAATCGTCTCAAAGTTTTTGTCATGATATAAAAATACATATAGAGTCTTTAAACCAAAATGCGACTTAAGATCTCACAGAAAGTGAAATGCTTGATTAACTTTTTCTCTACTTTTAATACATAGTTATATGTATATTTTTAAAAGATGTTTATTTAAAAGGCGCTTAATAAATGTATATTAGGTTTAACCATTCGTTATTTCTGTTAAGCGTTTAAAATTTTTTGTTGGTACATTTTTATTTGATTTGATTTGGTACATTTTTTTTCTTACGTTTGATACAGTTTCAAAAAATTCATTTATCATCCCTGGTACGGGAACGTAAACAGCACTATTTCCTGTAGAAACGTGAGTCGGTTTGTTTACATGTCATTGGTACAACACTGATTTGGCTGAAATATCACTAACTAATTATTAAAATCTATACATATTCAAATATTTCGTTGTTTACCAAATAACAAATATAAGGTTCTTTTCTTTCACCGCGTTCTGTTTTTGTTTGGAAATGCAACCCTGCCCATCGATTGACACTTTTCATGAAAAACAGTCCCTAAGAACAGTTGCTCAGTTACTCTCTCAAAAGTGTTCCCAATTACAAGTTTTATGTCTATAGGAACGACTTCCAGTGAGTTCTGACTAAATCCTGTAAACCGGACTGCTATTGGAACAGACTATATATGTATATGTAGATATGTCCAGAAGAAAATTTACTTACAGTGACGGGCAAAACTGTCACATGGTGTAACACTTTTTACTTCAGCCATCGCTATCTTTCCAAGTTCTAACGACTTTCACACTTTTGTTGTATATTCTTATTGGTACACCTGTACTTGCTCTCTCATAATGATTTTAAGTCAATCCAACAACAATAATAAAACCAGCAGAAAAATTACCCATTGTGGGTACTGGAACTGTGGAAAATTAGTATTGGTACCTGCAATTTACAATGGTTAAGAAACATCTGCATGCTGATACGGGCAGTTTACTACGTTTTCTCAAAAAGTTCGGAACTACATATTTAGAACAAAGAAGCTTGTTTTCGAGAAGCAATAAATTTGAAGCAATGAGTTCGTTAAAGTTTCCAAAACGTCCGCTATTGCTTTTTATATAGAGAACGGAAGAAATGAGTCGGCCTTGTCCACATTTTTAAGGGAAAAATATCAAGTTTCGGGAGTCAACGCAGAATTTGCAATAAATGATTCTTAAAAAAAAGTTATTATGGCAATGCAATACGGCATGGGCGTAGCCAGGTAGGGGCAAATTTTTGCCTAGATATTCAAAAATACTACCACGAAATGCTTGCTTGATAATTTCGGCCCCCCCCCTAAATTTCAAGGTTTTTCCTATATATATACTGTATAACAAATTATACTCCCAACGCTAACTAAATAATTAGTAAATTGATTTGAAAAGTAGATATGTGGATCATCCGGTTCTGTATCAAGTTATTATCTCTAACTTCAAACCACTTCCATTTTAAAAGGGTAAAAACCTGGCTGCAGTCGACAATGAGCAAAAATTGATTGAACGGAAACTATAAATAAATTTATAGTTCAATTGTTTATTACTTTGTCTTTAGGTTTGTGTCTTTACTAAGCGGTTGGGCGAACAGCCAAGACGTTTACTTCTAAAGTGTGACAAAACAAAATCAAGTAATATATTTAGCATAAATAAATATACCAGCCTAAAAAATCTGCGTACTCAAAATGTTCAATACGCCCTCATACTTATACATACATACATATGTATGTATATCATTTAACGTTTTGTCCGGCTATTTGGTTTATTATATAGGTATGTAGAGCGAATTTAAAAAAAATTCATCAGGGTTTAGTTGAGATATTCGTTTTTGGCCACTATGTTTTGTACATTTCCCAGTACTGCAAAGCTTTTGACGGCCATTCACCTGGGAGTGGCCAGAAGCGATTCGTGTGCTTACGGTTCAAATCGCAGCTAACTACGTCCGGATATTTATATCCATGAATACTCTGGGTAGCGACCGAACGCTAGTTTGGGAGCGAGGTAAAGTTTGAGGGCGTAACACCCCGCGTGCGCTGGGGATTAATCGGGATGGTGCCTCTGCCCGGCTGGTTGAAGTCCTAGGGAAAATAAAGGCTGACATCAGCTCCATCCACGAAATGCGATGGACGGGGCGAGGAAGGTAAGCGTGAGCCTTGCGACGTCTACTACAGTTGCCACGTAAAGGAGTGCAATTCGGTGTTGGATTTGTGGTGGGAGAGAGACCGGCGTTCACTCTAGTGGACGAAAGTCTAGCCACAATCCGCATCAAAGCGAGATTCTTCAACATCTCATTCACATGTGCCAATGCCCCGATGGAAGAGAAGGACGAGGCATCCAAGGCTCTCTTAGCTTAGAGCGTACATATTAGCGCTGCCCCCGACTCGTATAAAAATCGTGCTTGGCCATTTAAATGCCAAGGTGGGCAAAGAAGGGATCTTTGGTGCCAGTGTCGAAAAAATCAGCCTCCACATAGGAAAGGCGGGCTGAGGATGATCCACTTCGCCGGGGCCCGAAGCTTGGCAGTATGTATTACTGGGTTCTAGCATAAAAACATCCTTCAAGCTATTCTCATTTTCGTTGTTGGTGTTTCCGACAGGGTAGGAGTGTGATGTATTGTGGAACGATTTTCCGTCGTCCCTTGTCAAACTTGGTTTGGAGACAAACCGGTTTCGGCGTTGTTCCATCTTCAGTGTCATTTTTCGTTTTCTCAAGCTCCACATCGAAAAACGGGAAACCAAATCGAGCATGTTGTGATAGACGGAAGACATGCTTCCATGTTTTAGATGTACATACGTACACTCCGAGGGCCAAACATCGACTCGCACTACTATATTGATGCATCCAATATACGACCTAACCTCGGAGAAGCAAAAAAAGGGCCCCCAACAATGCAGGGAAAGTTCAACGTCGAAAAGCTGCAATCAAAACAGACGGCCAATGGATTCGGCGCTCGACCCTCACACCTGCTGTGAGAGAGCACTCTTCAACAAACCGACTTGCGCGAGCAGTGGAACCACATTTCCCGCTAATTACTGGTACGATCACGAGTGTGAGAAAATGCTTGAAATGCTGTCCGACAGAAAAAACACCCGAAATTTTTAGCAGAGAGTTGAGCGACTTACGGAAGGTTTCAAGACTCTTGTATGAACAACCATGGCGACCTAGTGACCGATGTCCAGAACGTACTCAGATTATGGAGGGAACACTTTTCGACCCTTTTGAATAGCGGAAGCACTTCGAGGTCCCAGTCGATGACGATGGAGTCGATATCCCAGCGCCTGACTATGAAGAAAAGTGCCAAAGCTGTTTGAGCTGACGGCCTGTCAGCTGAGCTATTTAATTACGATGGCAAGGAGGTAATAAGGTGCATGCCCGACGACTGGAATTCAAGTGCGCTCTGCCCAATCCACAAGAAAGGCGACCCCGCCATGCGTACCAACTACCGCGGGATCAGCCTTCTAAGCATAGGTTGCAAGGTCTTATCGAATGTATTGTCTCCCATAGACCAGGTATTCACAGTACGCCGAATCTTGGAAAAGACCCGCGAGAAAATGATCCGCACTCACCACCTATTTGTCGACTTTAAAGCCGCTTTCGACAGTACTTAAAGGTATATGCCGCTATGTCTGTCATACGCCTGTGAAAAATGACGTTGAGTAATACCACCAGCTCTGCTCTGTTGCCTTTCGCCACCAGACGGGGTTTCAGACAGGGCGGCTCTCTTTCATGTGGCTTCTTTAATCTGATGTTGGAGAAGATAATAAGATCTTCAGAACTGAACCGCTTAGGAACAATTTACTACAAGAGCGTACAATTGCTGGCTTATGCCGATGACACTGACATCATCGGTAAGAAAAACCGCGAAGTCTGTCCTGACTTTTCCAAGTTGGACAAGGAAGCAAAGCGAATGGGTCTGGTGGTAAACGACGACAAGACGAAGTATCTCCTGTCATCAAACAAACAATCAGCACATTCGCGCCTGGCACCCACGTCACTTTTGACAGTTATAATTTCGAGGAAGTAGAGAATTTCGTTTACTTGGGAACCAGCATTAACACCTGTAATAATGTCAGCATGGAAATCCAATGCAGAATCGCTCTTGCCAACAAGTGCTGCTTTGGACTGAGTAGGCAATTCAGGAGTAAAGTCCTCTCTCGACGTACGAAAACCACACTATAAATCACTCATCATGCCCGTGCTGGTATGTGGCGTATTAAAATACAGCGGCTCAACTGGCTTGATCATGTCGTTCGAATGGACACCGACGCCCCAGCTCTGAAAGTATTCTGGCTTCACTTGGCATTTCTAATAGGCGTCAGTTGGTCAAAATCGCTTTGGCGGTTACAGCGCCAAAAAGGAAGAAGAGGAAGAGAATAGATCTATAACCTTATCAGTCACACAGTGTTATAATCCCGACGAAATCCTTGACGGTGGTAACGGGAGGGGAACGGTACATGACGGTAGGAATTTTAGTTTGGGTTAAAGTCTCACACGGAAGGGGTTAGGCTTTCGATGCTTCCTCCTCGTAAAATAAACATGCTCAGTAAAAATTTAAATCGACGAATAGTTTTATATCAACTTTTGTGAACTTCTGTTTATTTGTTTTTTGTACAACATATTTACCTTTATTGGTTACAATAATTTTAAGCTATAATAAAAAAAATTTTAGCACATAAGTAAGTTATTGGTTTTGAATTTTTTATTTTGTATGGGCCCCGCCCCCCCCCCCCCCCCCCCCCCCC
>NW_023458556.1:81566156-81579509 GCF_013731165.1 Rhagoletis pomonella
TTTTGTATGGGCCCCGCCCCCCCCCCGCCCCCCCTTAATTTCGTTCTGGCTACGCCCATGGCAATACGCGTTGGATTAAGGCTCAACGCAAAAAGGATCGATTTCTTAAAGAAAATAGCGATTGGCTTGATGGAGAGCATTCGGTGAGTTTACCGGTTTCCATGACTGAAGACGATGCAGCTTTCTCTACGGCTTCTACATCTTCTGGAAAGCGAGGAAGACCGTATACCTCCAATGAAATTTCTTCAGAACCAAGTAAAAAGCGCAAAAACACTACACTTTTGAGCGAATACGGATTTGAGCACATATATGAAGCATATTTGCAAGGACTGCGATCTATGGGTGAAAGAGTTGAAGCTAATATTGTGGAAGCTATAAGGACGGCAGATACCGAAAAGAAGAAAACTGTCTTAGAATCGTTTGAGTCATGTAATGCTGAAATATTATCAGACGAAGAAGCTTTAAGCGCTTATATTGATTTAGATCTTACCAAAGCGCAGTATTTGTACCTGAGGAACCTTACGAATGAAAGGAAATGTTTTCTGGTGCCGTCATATTACAAAATACAGAGTTGTAAACAAATATGCTGCCCACCTGATTCATCGATGGAAATAACCAACTCTTCTGCAAAAATAACATCTTTGCAATGGACCACACAACTACGAGAATTTTATTGATTAACTCCGTGAATACATCAGGACTGAAATACTTGGTTTTATATAGCAAGTGGCGATGTGTGGACAAAGCGAGTACAAACAACAACTTCCAGAGGAGTCTGAGTTGATTTCAGACTCCAATCTGTTCATTGCTTCTTGTGTTACTTTGAAATTAATTGATGAAGCATCTGGTTCTATTATCTGGCAAAATCCCGCGCCTTAATCGGTAAGATTTTGTAGGCCAATTTCAATAATGTTTTCAAAGGAAACCCCAATGAAAACAAAGTCTGTTGTGGATAACGTACAGTCCCAAATTGATGAATTACATCCATTTTTGATATGTACAGATGGTGAAGAACTACAGGTCAAGTATGAACTTTTCCTTACAATGGTCGATGGAAAAGTTACCCAGGTATTAACAGGCACAGCTTCCAGCTCTACGTGTACTAAATGTGGTGCTACTCCGCGCCTAATGAACGATTTAGAGAAAGTCGCGGTCAGACCTGAAGACGAAAGCTGTTTCCGTTATGGATTATCAACATTACATGCCTGGATTAGATGCATGGAGATGGTTTTGCACATATTATATAACCTTTCTTTTAAAAAATGGTCTGCTACAAATGAAGTACACAAAAGGGCAAAAGAAGAAAGGAAAACTGCGGTGCAAAGACTTTTTCGAGAAAAGATGGGATTAATCATAGATAAGCCACGGCAAGTAAGCGGCAACTCCAATGATGGAAATACAGCAAGAAGATTTTTTTCGAACGCCACTTGTTCTGCTGAAATAACTGGAGTTGATGAGGTGCTGATACACAGACTGTATATCATTCTACAAACTTTATCTTCGGGTGTTATGACTGATGCTGAAAAGTTTGGCGTTTATGCATTGGAAACAGCAAGAATATATATCAACAAATACAACTGGTATTATATGCCATCCTCGGTGCACAAGCTATTGATCCATGGAGAGAGTGTTATAAAATATTTTGCTGTATTACCAATCGGACAACTTTCAGAAGACGCACAAGAGTCCCGCAACAAAGACTACCAGGAAATTTAGGCTACATCACGCAAGAAAACACTCAAGATTGGCGACAAACGAAGATATCTTCCGTACATTATTGTATACATCAGATCCATACATAACAAGCATTCGTAAGCCATACGCAAGAATCACCAAAGAACTTGACTAGGCCTGTTGAGAATAAGTGAATTCATTCCAGATTGTGAAGCGATTGAAACCGCAAATAAATGAAGCATTTTGATAAATGTATTTTTAATATGTAAAACATATACTATTTTTAGTCAATAATTTTTAGAAAACGATAAGCTTTTTTCAAAGCTCAATTTGGTATACTCTTGAAAATTTTTTTTATTAGGGTGTTGTTATATACATACTTTTCTTATGGCACCTACTATAATGCAATAGTTCAGTGAAATTTTTTTTTAAATATATATATATTTTTAAATAAAGGGTAATCTATCTAAAAAATATAAATATATCTGAAATAATATTTTATAAAAACAATCGTTTAATACCAATATTCAAATATCTTCTTTCCATTTAATCAGAAAGTGTACTTTTTATGTTTTCCAAGTCCACATATGGGTCTATATCTCGAGAACCAAATGAGATACAATAATTAAAAATGCTTTAAAAACAAAAAAGTTACAGATTTTTGATCCGCAAATGCCTCATATTGCCCATAGTGCGCCGCCGTTGCTGTTGCTAAAACTTCGAGTTCTGTCTCTTCCAAAGACTCAAGAAGCAATGCTTCTGCTCTTGCTGATACTCGTTCTCCTGTTACCGCTACCGCATCTCCCTTCCCTGCCGCTTCGTTGGATTCATTGCACGGACTTTACCACTTTATTGGTAGATCTACCAACTTTTTAGCTATAATATATTTTCTACCATTTTTACCAACAAAGGTTTAAAATCTACCAATATTTTCCTGAAAGAACGCAAAGAGATTTAAATACATATTTTTCCATCGAAAAATTAACGTTAACCTGAAAATTCATATATATAGGGCTTTAGACTCGCTGAACTCGAATCTGAGATTTGTTAACCTCCATAATGTCAGGTTTGAGGACATTTGAGGGTAAAATAGGACCAAAAATTTATTCAATAAAAAAAATTAATTTTGTTGTCGCTGAATCCGAATATGGGGGCCCCATGATTCCTCAAGGTCATCTAGAGGTCATGCTAATTGAATTGGTTGAATTCAGAAGAATTGTATTGAAATTCAGGTTTAACTAATGGATTTTTCCCTACTTGACCTTCAACTGACCACGAACTTGACGTGATGGAGGTTAACGGACCTCGGATTCGCATTTAGCATGTCGAATAACGTAGGCATATATAGGTTTGGCTTAATATGCATAAACTTTTTTACAGAGCCCGAATCAGGGCATCCGTGATTGAAATAAATATTATACGAAATCTCTTTTTGGGCATTCGATAGGAGTTCGCTTTTTTGATTCATATTGAATAAAAGAAACAAGTAATTTTTAGCAAAAAAAAATACGACTTCAACTCCCATATAAAAAAAAAAATATATATATATATCTCATGATCCGCTGATCGGATCTTAACCAGATTAGTATGGGACCATCTGTGAGACACTACCTTTCCGATGCAAAAAGAATTATCGAAATCGGTTGACGTGGTCCAAAGTTATGCGGTAACATACATAAAAAAAAAAAAACAAGATTCCGACGAGCTGATAACCTTCTCCTTTTTTGGAAGTCGGTTAAAAACAGTTGCCATTTTTTTCATTCGATTCGAATCGAGTTTCATTCGATAACGGATATTGTTTCTTTTAAAAATCTACCAACTTCTACCAGTTTTTGTAAGTAAAATCTACCAATATTAACTTTTTCGAATTCCGAACACTGGTTGGATTCTCGTCTGTTACCTTCGCAACGCTTTTCAAAAAATATGGATGTTAAGAAGAAAAACAACAATAAACAGACACTTGTTGTTGGTTCAAATGCAGACTCTGGTTTGGAAGTCGCTGTGCCTATGAAATGGTTACATTTGTCATCGTTTCTTAAGAAAATTAAATTAAACTTGGAGTCTCTGAATCCTATTACGAGAAGCTTCTGTCTCCTAATGTCTGGCCAGCCAATGTCAGTGTACGGCCGTTCAGTTTTTCTCAAAAGTCCGGAGAACCACACTTGGTCCCGTAATTAATCGTACCTCTTACTTACGTAAATCGCCTCAAAATCTTAAAATTTACTTTCATAATGTTTCTGGCCTCAGAACTAAAGCCAACTCTGTACGCACGATGTGCTCGCACCAAGATTACGACATCTACGTTATAGTAGAGACTTGGCTCAACGCAACTTTTATGACCAGGGATATTTTGATCTTAAACTGTAAGATGTATTTCGTAAAGACAGAGACTCTGTAAAAATGGGTTGTACTAGGGGCGGTGGTGTCCTTATCGCTGTCCACTGTAAATATCGTGCTTCATATAAAATCTTGGATAATCAGGACTCTCTTATTGACCAACTTTGCACTCGTATTCGTGGCGCTTTTGGACAGCTGTTCGTTTGCATTTCTTACATCCCTCCTGGTAGTTCTGAAAGCCTTTGAGTCAAACCACGCCAACTGTGACAATGAATTTTCATTGATTTTCTGGAAAGTGAAGACAATTGTGGGAATCTGTAGACAATTATAGAACAAAAATACACTTTCGACGGTTTTTCGAAATTGCACTTCGTTTTTGTTTTTTTTTTTTTTTGGTATTATAAGAATATTGCAATTTTTGAGAGAAAAATTCGTAACTCGCGACCCATTTGATGAAATTTGATGAATCTTTTTTGAGAGTGGCTGAAGCTTTTCCCTTTACAATAGAAAGATTTGCAGAATAAAATTTGCAAAACAATTACTTCTATA
Source organism: Rhagoletis pomonella (assembly GCF_013731165.1). Taxonomy (NCBI): domain Eukaryota; kingdom Metazoa; phylum Arthropoda; class Insecta; order Diptera; family Tephritidae; genus Rhagoletis; species Rhagoletis pomonella. The sequence continues at coordinate 81,570,717 of NW_023458556.1, forward strand.
ATAAAAATAATTAAAACAATTGCAATTATTTATATATTCTAGGCCCGCGATTGCAGTGAAATTTTGGTACAATATACTCTAAACTTTTGTTTTTAAGCTCCGAAAAGAAAAAAATGGTCTTTCCAATTTTGACAGTCGCTATCGATTTTTTCTCAAGTTGTAAATAAACATAAGTTGTAAATAAACATTGATGTTTCAAGTTATACGTTAAATAATGTACGTACTTGTATAATTATTCATTAATTAACATAAAAATGCTATCACTCACACAAGCTTATATGAAAATAGCTATTTACTCAAGGCTTAAAGGTGAGAAAAAAATCGATAGCGACTGTCAAAATTGGAAAGACCAATTTTTTCTTTTTGGAGCTTAAAAACAAGAGTTTAGAGTATATTGTGCCAAAATTTCACTGCAATCGCGGGCCTAGAATATATAAATAATTGCAATTGTATAAATTATTGTTATTAAGGAATTAATTGTTTTGCAAATTTTATTCTGCAAATCTTTCTATTGTAAAGGGAAAAGCTTCAGCAACTCTAAAAAAAAATTCATCAAATTTCATCAAATGGGTCGCGAGTTACGATTTTTCTCTCAAAAATTGCAATATTCTTATAATACCAAAAAAAAAAACAAAAACGAGGTGCAATTTCGAAAAACCGTCCAAAGTGTATTTTTGTTCTATAATTATCTACAGATTCCCACAATTGTCTTCACTTTCCAGAAAATCAATGAAAATTCATTGACACAGTTGGCGTGGTTCGACTCAAAGGCTTTCAGAACTACCAGGAGGGATGTAAGAAACGCAAACGAACAGCTGTCCAAAAGCGCCACGAATACGAGTGCAAAGTTGGTCAATAAGAGAGTCCTAATTATCCAAGATTTTATATGCAGAACGATATTTACAGTGGACACAGCGATAAGGACACCACCGCCCCTAGTACAACCCGTTTTTACAGAGTCTCTGTCTTTACGAAATACGAAATCTTTCTATTGTAAAGGGAAAAGCTTCAGCAACTCTCAAAAAAAATTTCATCAAATGGGTCGCGAGTTACGAATTTTTCTCTAAAAAATTGCAATATTCTTATAATACCAAAAAAACAAAAACGAAGTGCAATTTCGAAAAACCGTCCAAAGCGTATTTTTGTTCCATAATTATCTACAGATTCCCACAATTGTCTTCACTTTCTACAAAATCAATGAAAATTCATTGAAACAGTTGGCGTGGTTTGACTCTCTACAAAGTGCATGTGGATAATATTACGTCCCTAGCTTCTAATTCTAATAGTGATAGCCAATTTCTTGTCCTGGGTGATTATAATTTAGGCAACATTAAATGGTCGCAAGCATATAATGATACTACTTTTATACCCAATAATGTAAACTATAGCAATGAATCGTATCTTGTTGATAGTTTTTTGAGTATTGATCTCAAACAGATAAATAATATTTTCAATAAACTCAACAGAATTTTAGACCTTATATTTATAAGCAATAATATGAACTATTCTCTTAACGAATGTTTCTCTTCTATTTCTTCTTCTAGCTATCATCATGTTCCCATTTTTCTTAAAATTGAGTTCTACGAGTTCTCTCCAGTTACCTGTGATAATCATAATCTCTCTTTTAATAATAAATTGTGTAATTTTGATATCATTAATAATTTATTTTCTAATATTGGTTGGGACACGCTGTTTTTCGGTTTAGATGTTGCTTTAATGTCTTTAAATACAAAGTGGCTGAAATAGCTTTCACTAATATTCCTCTGAACACAACGAGACTATATAAAATACCATGGCATACCAAAAATTTAAAGAAATTAAAGAACCTCAGGAACAAATTCTTTCGTAAATTCAAAAAAAGCAAACTATCAATTCATCTTTTGCAATTCAAAGAATACACTAAAAAGTATAATTGTTTAGAAAAGTTTTTACATAATAATTACATTCTTAATTACGAAGCCAAGATAAAGTCTAATCCAAAAGCATTTTGGAGTTTCATTAAATCTAAAAAGACTTGCTCTAGCATTCCATCTGCTATATTTTTTAATGATAAAAATGCAAATTCTGCTAATGAAGCGGCTAACCTCTTCGCCGATTTTTTTAAATCGAATTTTATTTCTCCGACTGATAGTGATTTTGAATTTAAGGGGAACGTGGAGTCGTCTGTTGACTTTGGCTTTATCTCTTTATCCTTGGATGATATTGCCAAAGGTATCGTTAAACTTAAGATCTCTTTACAAACAGATGCCGAAGGTCTTTCGGTGGTTCTGTTTAAAAAATGCGTTTCGCTTTCCTATCCTCACAAGTTCATCTTTAATAAATCATTATCTACAGGCAATTTTATTGATGATTGGAAGGTGGCGTATGTTACACCCATTTTTAAAAGTGGAAACAAAAATGATGTGAGTAATTACAGACCTATCTCACAGCTGTCGACTACCTCTAAGCTGTTTGAATGTATTGTTAAAGATAAGATGTTTTTTGCGGTTAAGAGCTTAATTTGTCCTAACCAGCATGGCTTCATCCCTGGTACATCTACTGTTACAAACTTGGCTGTTTTCTCAGAAGACTGCCTATCAGCATTCCAGAAAGGTTTTCAGGTCGATGTTGTTTATACGGACTTCTCCAAGGCCTTTGATAGAGTTTCGCATTCAATACTAATGAAGAAGTTAGCATGCCTGGGCTTTCATTCCATATTCCTCCTTTGGCTAAAACCCTATCTCTCGAATCGAAGGTGTGTGGTTGTAGTTGACAATTCAAATTCGTATTCATTTATTGCGTCATCGGGTGTCCCCCAAGCTAGTATCTTGGGTCCTCTGCTATTTGTCTTGTTTATCAATGACATACAAAACTGTTTTTCATACGCTAGTTTTTTACCTTATGCTGACGACCTTAAAATCTATTCGATAGTAAGAAACTCATTCGACTCACAAATGCTCCAAGCTGAGCTAGAAAAAGTTCTCTCTTGGTGTACTAAAAATCAGTTGTGTTTAAACTTAGCGAATTGCTACCACATTACTTTCGCTAAGTGTTTTGCTCCTATGCAGACCTCCTACTTTATCTGCAGTTGTCGTCTGAGATCGGTTAATGAAACTTTGGACTTGGGAGTGATTTTCGATGTAAAATTTACTTTTACTAATCATATTAATTATATAATTTCGAAATCTTATGCTATGTTAGCATTTGTAAGGCGCAACAGTACGGAATTTACAAGTCCTTATACTCGTAAGTTGCTCTACACGTCTTTTGTTCGTTCAAAACTGGAATATGCTTCTTTCGTTTGGAGACCTTATCATGCTTGTCACATAAATCGAATTGAACGTGTCCAACAAGTTTTCATTGGCTTTGCACTACGTCCCCTTCGTTTTCATGACCCCATGCCCTCATACTACTCCAGGTGCTTGCTTATTAATTTAAAATCCCTGCAATCTCGGAGATCTATTCTGTCTTTATCCTTTGTTTTTGATATCATTAGAGGTGTTGTGGATTGTCCCTCCCTTCTGGAGCGCATTTATTTTAACATTCCTGCTACAGCGCTTCGAAGTTTTGACTTTTTCAATATTGGCTTCATAAGAACTACTTATGCAGCGAATACACCCATCACGGGAGCTCTGATAGCACTCAATACTATATATCAATCTTTTGAGATTGATTTTACCTTCTCAAAACACGCTTTCATTACACTCCTTAATTTTAATTTAAGTAAGTAATAGTAATAGATCTAATTTGTAATTTGGTTTCTCTTGTAACGTTGTTAGCATTGAATAAGATATCCATTATGATATTGCTCTAAGATCTTGTATACTTAATGTTTTTCCATTACAGTTTGTGTATTTATTAAGATTATTATTTTTTGTTAAATCTCTGTATTAGTCTGTAAGACAATTTGTTTTTGTTGACTAATATTTTTCTTGAAATAAAGAAATATGAACAGATACTGTATGTAATGCGTACTAACGAACCAATCAAATTTCTTAAATACAACCCCAAACTATTATTGACCGACCACTGTGATTCACAGTTTGCCTTACACTGTTTATAGGATACGCATGGGCTTAATTTGGGTCTTTGATCCAATACCATGCCCGGCCATCTGATTGAAAGTGATTAATTTAGTCTTGTCAGACCAAATAACCTGCGATTGGAACTTAAAAATATGTTTTTTATTGCATTCTGAAGGCCAATAGGCAACGGTCCGAGTTTCGTGCGATGCAGCAAAATGCTGCCACACTCGCACATGTGTTTTGATCACATATGCGTTTTTCTTCTTTTATGATGCCTTTGCGCTCAATTTGGCAATTCTTCGCAGAGTGTCCAGATTTGGCGATTTAGCGCCAATTTGGCGATTTTTTTTTTGGATATTTGCGCGTAAAAATTTGAGAAATCGCCATTGGCGATTTTTTCCCTTCAAATAAATCGTTTTCCAGTTATAAAAATATACTAAACTTAGTTTTCCACGATAATTTTACAGGAGAGGCTAATGAACTACGTGATAAACTTGACTTAACAAAGATATTAAAAGACTGTAAAAAATTTTTAATCACCCTAATCGAAGAACTTTTGAAACAATTACCTAGTCAATTAAATACTTTTAAAAAAGCTTTGATTTTGTCACCAGAAAAGTGTTTGAATCACAAGAGTGCGAGTTTCAGGGACCCGCCGATTCACTATATGAATTTGAAGGAAAGAGAAGCAGCGGAAACTGAATATTTAAATCTGTAACTTTCCCATGGAATAACTTTTTTCTGAACGGTATTCCATCCGACTTTGAAGAATTTTGCATAATTGCTTACGGAGTGAAAACCGCAACAGGCAATAAAATATTTGGAAATATAAGTAAAGTAGCCTTCATGTTACTATCCTTGCCGCACTCAAATGCTTTTGTTGAGCGCGTTTATTCCGCAATGAATTCAACAAAAACTAAAATTCGAAATAGGATCAGGTTGAAAAGCCTTAATTCAACAGTTCGAATAAAATATTATATGTAGGCTAAGGCACTCCGCACATTAAGCTCCTAATCATAGTAGTGTAATCGTTTCGGCATACTAAAGTATAAAGCTTTCATGCCGAACACATGTATTTCAATGAAGCTCTGTACATTACGATTCAAAATCTTGTTTTCGCCTAAACATAAAAGCTTCATGAATCGAAGCGTCCAACATTGTAAGGCGCTTGGATTTTTGAAATCATCATTTGTTTACGTTTTTGTGTTGGAAATAAAATTTATTTGTCAATTCAATAGAAAATGAATGATTTCGTGCTAAAATTCGTGCAAATTGTATTAAACCACAAGCATTTATGCAATATTTCGGAGCAGAAGTATTTGCGGAAGTGCGTAGTTGCGAAAGAACGGCCAGAAAATTTGTTATGTGAAGAAAGTGTTTATTAGCTGGTGACTTATGCACGGCGTGCAAGTGTACAGAAGTCGAGTCGTCATTCATTCGTTTCGGCATGACGAAACGATTACTCTACTTTGATTAGACGCGTAATGTGCGGAGTGCCTAATTATTTCTGCTGCAAAACGTTTCCAATTTCTAACAGAATGTTATCAAGGCTCAATATATGACAACAACACAAATGTAAATGATTCAGACACTATAGGTGATTGCATGATACAAAACAGAAGGTAGTTTCAATAAACAACTTTTGACGGATAATAAAATTTTTTGAAGTTTCATAAATTGTGAGTATCATTATCGGCCTTGCCACTTTGGTAATATTAAAACAATAAATCGGAGTATTTTCCTTGCAATATTTATACCAATGTAATAATATTTCAAATCAAAAACCATCATCAGTACTAAGTATTTTTTTTACTTACGTAGCTCGCACTATTTTTATTAAAAATATATAAAATATAGACTATTAAAGAAGACTTCATCGTAATTTTTCTTTTTATTTTATAATAAAAACCACGCGCGCATGTTATTTTTTCGTTTTCTTATTTTGAATGCAATCTTGCGATCTAAAAATCTAATTCTAAAGAATGTTCATCCCAAATAAAACCTCAAATTTACTTTTAAATTTCTCATCAGATTTTGCAAAACATTAGCTTTCACAAATTGTAAACTTAAACTTTCTAATGTATGCAAAAAACCTGAAGTCGGCTTGAACAGACCGTCCTCTGATAAACAATTAACATATCGTCGTATAAAGTACAAAACCGCGTATCAACGAAATGCAAAACTGCCTATGTGAGGTTGCATAAATTATTTTCTATAGAGTAAAAACACTCATATTTCAAAATGGTTCTCCTTTTTATAAAGCAATTGCATTTCTGGCTAGTATATTTCAGGACGAATGGATAAGGCTTGAGACAGGAGCTTGTGTCCAATTTTTGGCAAAAAATGTCAGTTACGCGGTTTTGCAGAACGACGATACGCGGTTTTGTACTTTAAACGACGATATGGAAGTATAATTTTGATCACTTTCTTCATGCGTTCGGAAACCTAGTCATGAACCCCATTTTCGAAATTATGTAGCCGGCATAATTTTCAAGTCCATCTTATTCCACATCTTTGAATGTACTGATAAAAACTTCTGCTTAAAAGAAATATATTTCTTCTAGTGATCAGGTAGCATGAATTTGATGAAATGTCATAATTTTATTAAAAGTCAAATGGTTAACAACAACAACGAATGTCATTAAATGGAACTACCTTCTTTATTGTATCATAGGTAATTGTGCGATTAATCAATTAATATGAAATTTAATTTAACTTAATAATTGCGCAGTCCTATTGGAAAATAGGTTGATACAAATATTTTTAAAAAGTATGCATATTTTTAAAGAACATTGTTTGTACATCACTATTATATAAGTGATTTGTTATTTATTATTACCCTGAAGGTATTATATTCGTTATTTTTAAAATATATTATAACAAGATTTCATTTTTAAAATAAAAGATTTGTTAAGTCGATTTGCATTAAAGTTTAATACGGTAAGCGCTTCTGTAAAAGTGGCTGCATCTTTACTTGCTGCTAAGTTCACAAGATATCGGGCCATAATATTTTTTGACAGACTCCCTTTGTCCTTGGGAACACTTTAGGCTATATTTTTTCTTAGTCTTAACATTTTCAAATAGCAAACTCCACAATTTTTTTCCACTTTTCTTGCGGTCCCGCCTTTCCGCAGTAAATCTATTATTTACATTTATGGTTCCTGATTAACTATATTATTTACTGGTGATCACTTCTTCAATAAATTACAATACAGAAAAAAGCAGCGGTCGAAAATATCCCCCAACACTTTGAAAGTGTCCCAAAATAACCGTGCCTATTACAGAGAAAAAAACCCAAAAAACAGAACAGGTGGTTTATTTTTTGTAGATGTGTGCTCCTCTCAGTGGGAAAGGGTTATTTGCATATCTTTTTCCGTTGCTGTTGGACACGGACACTTATCGCTGGAAGAGGAAAAATAAGTGTGAGAGCGCGGTTACCCACGAACGTGTACGCAGAGTACCGTAGAAGTGCGTAGAAACATATCAAATCTGTGTTGATAGAGATAGAGAGAGATATAAGCAACGTCAACGTCATGGTCACGCGGTGGCAGGGTTGCGTGCTTTTAAATCCTTATTGATTTAAAATCCGCTATCAATTAAGAAATATATTTGATTTGTGATTTGGTTTGTTGACCAAATAAAAAATAAAATTTATTTGTGAGTTGATTTGTCAACCAAATAAGAAATAAAAATTGTTTATTGTAAGTAATACTTTTGTGATGCAACGCAAATAAGATATTCAAGTATCTTCCAACCTCCAGTTCTACGAAAATCTTTGTGATTTTTGGGACTGATTCGAGATTTTCGAGACTTCTTGAGGATTTTCGGAATCCTCGGGACTACTTCGGAATTTTCGGACGGTTTCGGGACTTTTGGACTAATTCGGGATTTTCAAGACTACTTTGGGCTTTTCGGGATCCTCGGAACTAATTCGGAATTTTCGAGACTTCGTCGGGATTTTCGGAATCTCCGGGATTTTTGGACTATTTCGAATTTTCGAGACTACTTTGGGATCCTCGGGACTAATCCGGGATTTTCGAGACTACTTCGGGATTTTCGGGATCCTCGGGCCTAATCCGTGATTTTCCAGACTTATTCGGGATTACCGGAATCTTCGGGACCACTTTGGGATTTTTGGACTATTTCGGGATTTTTGGACTATGGAAATGAATTAAATCGATTAATGATATCGATTCTTTCTTAAATATCGAACATTTCTAGTTCCCAGGTTGAGTCTCTGTGACTATATCATTTTCTTTATAATTACCAGTGTTGCCAGAACTTTTGTGCCAACCGGCTATATTGGCAAAACAAAAGCGGCTTAAAACGGCTAAAATGTTTCGACTAAAATTCACATGTTTTATTTAAAGAAATCGCAAGTGGAAAGACTAGTAAAATCATTATTTTTTTTTTAGTTAATAAAGGTTATATCTAGTAAAGCTTTACACCACTCGTTAAATAAATCACAAAAACAAAGACTGGTAAATTCATTACAAATTATTTTTGTTTAACAAAAGAAACTGCCGTTATACGTACCTCAGGAGTCATGTTTGTATTACTTCAATATAAAAAAGATATCAATTACAAACTTATGGCGTTTTCTTTTTATTCAAAAATTTTGCCTTACATTGTAACACTTGTACTAGGTTACTTTTCGTCCTGAAAAATGGTTATATGTATTAGTATAAAGTATGTTGCTTAGTCGGAGGGCAATATTTTGAGAAATAAATACGTGAAGCTGTGAAGGGGCTCAAGAAAACAGGTCAACATTATTTCGAAAAAAGAAAAC
>NW_023458556.1:81579609-81581119 GCF_013731165.1 Rhagoletis pomonella
TCTACTAATCTAACTCTTATGCAATTCGTATTCTACTCGGCAAAAAAATGTCTATCTGCATATTAAATTTTTTAAAGCTATATAACTTCCACGTGCGCACTTCTAGATAACTCCACTCTATTTTGAAAGTTTTACTATGTGTGAAACAAACCTGTTGTAGGAGCGCCTGATCCAAACAAGCGTAATGATTCACCCGGGTTGCATATGCTACAGTTGCATCAACATGATTTTTTGATTTCTCATGTTCGGCAACCCGTTCTGAAGCGTGTTTCCAATCGCAAAATCCACGTTTAATAAACTAATATTCACGTTCTTTAGCTAACAGTGTACAAACAAAGCAGTATATTTTGCCAGTCGAAGGTGAAAAACAAAGCCAAGAACGGATAAGCCTTTCCTTATAAGGAAGTATTCGCTGAAAAAGGATTTTACTGCATTTTCGATCTGCGTATCCATCATTTCGTAGTTGAGGCAAGGAAAATTTCTCTAAAACTTCTTCTTCGCAGTGCTGCAATTCGGTTTATCGTCGCTTAATCCAGAAGTCTATCACTGTTTCCGTGAGTATTTCCGCCCAGAGCCCAATATCATTTTCATAATCAACATTTTTTTCTTTTTGTTCCGAAATCACTGCTTCAATATCAATTTCTTTTCGGCTGACATTATTCTGCTGTGGAGTTGTGTTTGCTTGCAATTGTTCAGTTATTTGTGATAATTTTTCAGTTTCAACTTGAACCGACGAATGACCTTTATCTAATACATCTGCAGTTGGATTAGCGACTAAAAAAAACTTGTCGAGTTTAGAAGTCTTTGCCAAGATATCTAGGTGATCCTGTTTCTTTTTTCCGGCAAGTTTTCTTTTGCTTGCTCCACTGGAGTATTTTCGTTGATAAATGTGTCGGTCGTCCATATTACTTCTTATCTTGTCACGTTTTCATATGCCTGTAAATGCACAATCACTTCAAAAGACGGAAAATCATTGAATGACTAATTATTAACATTATAGTATAATACTAACCATAACAGAATCCTATAATTGCAAAATTCCAAAGCTTAAGATTTGCTGAATAAGAAATAATTAATTTCATGTAATATCAGTTGCGGCAGTATTTTCATGTAAAGAGATTCAAACTTAGATATAGCGCGTTCAGTGAGGTTATATTTTGTAAAACGAGTAGAACTATCCAAATTAAAACTTTTCCATACCTAATTTTGCACATTTAAATTTGACACATTGAAACACAGTTGAATTCCGAAACTTTGTCATTAAATCTTGCATATATATATTGCGAATGCATTCTTTCTTCGCACTTTCCACACAATCACCTATATATATTGCAAATGCATTATTTCTTCTCACTTTTCACACAATCACCTTAGTAACTTAAACGTTAAATAACGTAATAAAACAACGCCTTCTCGAAATCGGCTACGACAGTCCAAAGTTTATGAAACCGTCTTTACTTTGCTTGACAGCTACTGCCGTTTGTTTACTCGATCTACTCGATACATAAAT
>NW_023458556.1:81581129-81581315 GCF_013731165.1 Rhagoletis pomonella
CTATTCGCGCGACAAGCTTTTTTAAAAACGAAGTAAATTAGTACAAATTGTTAGTAATTTTCATTAGAGTTTGAATAGCTCCTTTCACTAAATGGCTTTTAGTAACTTTAACGAGACCTTAACTTATTTTATTTTATTCATTTTAGTGCGGTTTTGACAAAATTTTCTTGCTAAAAAATCTTTTGT
>NW_023458556.1:81581415-81584376 GCF_013731165.1 Rhagoletis pomonella
CGAAAAATTAATTTCTAATTTCTATTTTTTATTGAAAGAACCGCAAGATTGCACTACAAAGCAAATTACATATTTTTTACTATTGTAACGGGAGAAGTTACTGTATGTATTTTTTTATATGTACAGTGTCGAACAAAAGTTTTGGCGCAGTAAATTTTCGCATTACATATATGCAAAATTTTTAATTTATTTCCGATAATTTTTTATAAAAACATAGTTCATACTTAATGTGGCCAACCGTACTTCTTTCGGAAGTACAGTACTTCTTTTTTCGCTCTTGTACTTTGTACTTTGAAGTACAGTCAAATGTACTTATTTGCGATATTTTGTACTTCAGGAGGAAGATTTTGTAACCAGTTAGCGACAATTTTCGGATCGCTATCGCACTTTTTGACGCATGATATTTTTGCGTCTAAAAGTGCGATAGTGATTCGAAAATTGTCGCTAACTGGTTTCAGAATCTTCTCCCAGGTCCTGTAATTCTCCGATCTTCTGGACGATCGTCTGGGCGATAATTTCGTTGAAACCATGAAAGTCGCCGCGGACCGATGGCATCATACCTGCACAGCAGCGAAGGACTCTGAAGGTGTCGTGCGATTGGTTGGATCCCATTTATGCGAACTGCGTGAGGACCGGGTACATCCCGAATGCTAGGAGTTCAGCCCGAAGGGCGGAAAAGGCGCACATGTTTCCCCTAAGTATTTTAGGTCAATCAGTCCCTCTTTGTTTTTGCTAAAAACTCTAGAGAGACTAATAGACCTCTGCATAAGAAACGCGATTGCTTGTGACTGTCTTTCAAGAGCTCAGTATGCTTATTGCAAGAAGAGGTTGGTGAATATCGTCTTGCATACATTGGTAAAGTGGTCATAGGAACTTTTCACGCATAAAGATTATGCAGTAGGGGCCTTCTTCGATATCGAGGGGGCCTTCAACAATGTCACACCAGAGGCAACAGTCGATATAAATATTCATAATCAGGGGGTCGAAACCAACCTAATAAGGCTTATATACAGCTCACTACCGCGAATAGAACTGTCGCGGCGGAGTGGGGACGCGCCTGCACTCAATGCAGAGTCATTTGGAGCACTCCACAAGGTGGTGTTCTCTCTCCCCTGCTCTGGATTGCGGTTGTTAAAGACCTTCTAGAGAAACTGGATAAAGTGGGCTGTCGGGTGATCGCCTATGTAGATGATGTGGAAATTTTGGTTAAGGGACGATTTCTAGACACCATTTTTGTTCTGGCTCAGGGTACCTGAACCAGGTAACTAGGTGGGCGATCAACGGCGGCTGTCGTGGAAGCCTAATATTGAGGTAAGGTAAGAAAGGTGTCGGTTGCCTTGTACTTCTGTAGGGGTCTCTCGCCCAAATTAATTCATTAGCTCTAGGAAACCAGATTTAAGCCTATATTGTTTCAGGGAGCCCTTCTCTGGTGGAACTTACTAGAGATGGCTACACTTGTAACATAGGAATTAGCGGAGCATTAGGAACCACACCTACACTGGCGCTTAACATACATATGTTGAACACGGCGCCTGCGGATATTGCAGACAGAATTGTCGCAGCACGATCTGCTATTGGGCTTAGGGGAACCGGGTCCTTTCGTGACATAAAAAAGGAAAAGATGTTTCTCTGCTGCAGCAAATGTTTTAATAGGGCACTTTTAAACATGTTACCTCTCAAGGGCTAGTGATGGGGGTTCTGACAGGCCATTATGCGATTGGTATTCATGCGTTGAGACTTGAAATTTCAACTGATCCTCGCACTTTTCAACAAACACTGAGCTCTCAGGGATCGAAATTAGCCGCATTCGAAATTTCATAATCGACTCACGGCGTTAACTTAACCTAACCTGTACTTCTTTTTGCTATGAAATAGTTGGTCACATTATTTATACTACACTAAAACACATAAAAATCAAATGTGAAAAACTCAGGAAAATTCAATAAATCAGCATACTAATTTGCAATTTTATATTCAGATTTTCAAGCAACTTCAAACCTGCACTTTGATAAACTAAAATTAAATCACCAATTATATAAATAGGCAAACATGTTTTCTTTACACCCCTTTTGCGGCTAAACTATACCTCTAAGGTATAAGCAATTATATATCATTAGAAAGGTATTTTGATGCTGATGTGCAGGCAATTTTTCAATTTTCAAATTAGTTTAACATAAAGCGAAAAAATCAATTCAAAAACGACACCAATACTAATGTCGTACATGTACATGGTTGGGTCGGAAATGCCTCCTAAATGTATGCTTTAATATTGATACTGAATTACAGAAACGTGCTAATTAGCAGTTTAGGAATAAGATGTATGTATGTATGTACATGAATAGATTAGCCTCAAATAAGGATGAAGATAATTTTGAGTATGGAGAAGAAGAAAGGGATAAATACAGAAATTAAAATAAATGTAAAGAAACCTAAATACAAGGACAAAGAGGAAGGAAAATTTAAATACCTAACCTAATAACAATAGTGGGGGTGAATATGTAAATGGAGAAAAGAATGTACATATTTAGATCAGGATAAAGGAAAGGATAAAGATGAAGAAGAAGATGAAGACCAAGACGAGGAAGAAGATGAAGATGAATATGAAGATAAGGATAAAGATAACTTATCTTAACTTAACCCCTAACTTAACTTAACTCACCTCAACTCATCTCACCTCCGCTTCAAAGCTTACTCCACCTGAGTTCGCTACACATTAATTCACCACACCTTAACTCCCCACACCTAAATCCACCACTACTTCACACCCCACACCTAAATTCACCACACCTTAATTCACCACACCTAAATCCACCACACTTTAATTCACCACACCTTAACTCACCACACCCCAACTTTCTCACCACATCTTAACTCACCACACCTTAATCTACCACACATTAATTCACCACACCTCAACTTTCTCACCACACCTTAACTCACCACACCTTAATTCACCACACC
>NW_023458556.1:81584476-81592678 GCF_013731165.1 Rhagoletis pomonella
AACATGAACATGAACATGAACATGAACATGAACATGAAAATTAACATGAACATGAACATGAACATGAAAATGAACATGAAAATGAACATGAACATGAACTTGAACATGAACATGAACATGAACATGAACATGGAGGTGTAGATAAAAATAAACATAAACATAAACATTAAAAGCGATAGAGACAAAGATAGAGAGGAAAAAAGTGATAGGGATAAAAAGGAAATACAACTGAAGAATGTGTGATGTTATATTGTGATGTGTTATGCTACATATGTTATGTTATTGAATGTAATGCTATTCTATGTTATGTTATGCTAAGTACTAAGCTAAACTCCCCTCCACTTAACCCATTCCAACAAATTTTATTTCAGCTCAACTCAACTCACATAAACTATCCTTAATTTTAGCGGTTGAATTTCAACCGCTGGGCGAACACTAGTATATACAAATAGGCAATCATGTTTTCTTTACACCCGTTTTACGGCTAAACTATACCTTAAAGGTAAAAACAATTATGTATCATTAGAAAGGTATTTTGATGCTGATGTGTAGACAATTTTTCAGATTTCTAATTGGTGAAATCGCTGCCAAGGTTCAAAATTGTTCGGACGCATCATTTTTAAAGTGAAACTTTTTAAAGGAGTTCGGAAATGTTTGCGTTAAATCAAGGCACATTAAACAAGTAGTAGTATTAAAGCAAAGCAACATTTACGTGTATGGTGATGTTGCTTCTGATCTCTAAAGCGTCAAAAAGTTGTTCAGATTTTTTTTAAGATCAGAGTGTGCCATGTGTAATACAAAAAAAATTAAATAATACAGAAAAACATGGTGAAATAATAATAAGGTGTTGTCACTTAGGGGGTGGTTGTTGTAATTTTGGCAATTTCGGCATACCAGCGTTACAGTAATGCCTACCCTATTTATTCCAATTTCATTTCTGGGCAAAATGCAACAAAAAATGGAACAGACAATTTTGTGAAAAAAGTATGCGCAGGTATCACTGTATCTTTGTTTCGCTTTTGCTTTGACCTTTCGTTTCAAATTCATTGGAAAATTTGAGCGATAATTTCCAATAATTGTGATTTTGTAAGTAAATTTTTGGTAAAATATATACTATATATATGGGTGTTTCCATCGGAAGGTCCACCACGACACCGATTTGTCTGCTTTTTTAAATATATACTGGCTATGTAAGTAGAATCATGTTTGCGTAAAATGGTCTTCCTAGGTGGCGCCAAAGTTGAGATATTTCGAAAAACCGTATTTATGGTCCGATTTGGTTCGAATTTGTCGTATGTAGTTGAAACATAATAAGTCATAGATTTCCAACAAATTCACCCTGAATTGGCGCTGAAGTCAAAATATAAAGTATATTCTACATAAAATGCATGTTTTATTTGCGTTAAAAATTCATTTAAAAGCAATATTAACAAAAATATAACGATGAAAATTTATGTCACGTGACGCTATGTAAGAAAAGAAAAAATCTACTTCCATTTTTTGTCACGTAACGACACTCTCTTTAAATGCTTATATTTCAGGACCAAGCAGTTCGATTTTTTTAATTTTTCGGTTAAATATAGAGCTAATTATGTGCTATACAATGGCACAAAAAAGTTAAAGAAAACAAATGGTATTCCTTGTTTGTATCAAATTGAAACGTACGACTGTCACGTATGTATGCGACGTATAAAAAAACCCATATTCAACATATTATTGGAGCCGTGCCTCGGATGGCTACGATAATCCACTTTGGTCTAACAATTTAAACGCATAATTATTTTATAATATAACTGACAGAATTAAGAAATGTAATTTTGAAATGGTAACCAAAATAAAGGTCGTAATAAAATTCCCTCTAAAGTTAAGATATTTAAAAACTAAGTACGCATATACATGTACTTCAGAACTTAAGGAAAAAATACAAATAAAATTCCATACGGGCTGATATGTCGTTTTTTTAGAATGTAAGAATAATTAAATAAAGAGAACGGTATAATTTAATTTGTTTTAATATGAATAAATGAAAGACGGAAAAAAGTCCTTATTTTTTAAGTTTTAACCATCATCATATGTGTGTGTTACGACCGTGTGGCCTTTTAAGTTTTACAAATAATAATTTTAAGGTAGAAAAATTAAATTGAATAATAATTATTAAAATCAATATATTTGATCGAAAAAATAAAAACTAAGTAATAATAATTTCTTTTGAGCGAAAAAATGAAACTGTATATATTTATTATATTTATTCCACCATGCAGAAAAATAAAAATTGCTGCAACTTTCGTTCTTAATAAAGTTGTTCAGATCCAGAAGCATCGATCAGTCCTCTGCAAAGCCCAGTAATCAGCGCTTGGGCTTCTGAGTTAGGCGAACTTACCAAAAACTGATTTTCAATCGCTTCTTTTGTATGAAAAAAAGGTTTAGCATGCAAATATATTTTGACAATTTATAATTTTTCAAAATGACAATTTATAAAATTTCAAAATACCACGCTTGGTCACAGTGAGGGGTGCAGGGCTTCGGTTTTTATCACGAAGTCAATATACGCGTTTTTCGAGATACATTCAAATATGGCGCGCAGTGTTTGGCGCTTTTTGAACTCACAGGACTTTTGTTTCTTTAAATTAAATTCTGGTTACGATATATTTTGACATAAGTTTTATCTTGATAATATGTTGGTAAAAGTGGGTCACGCAGTATGGGTACTTTCCCTTATTGTCGTTGTGCTGGGTAAGCAGTTACAGTTGCACGGCTATACTCAATCCCGACACTGCGTCCTCCATCGCGCACTCTGGTCAACGTGCGCAACCTATGTGCGAGATGCGGTAACTAATCGGAGTGGAGCCTTGGGTCACGGCATAAAGGAAGGGAGCTTAGGTGGTGCCACTCCGACTTATTCGGTATAAGGGCTCACTGAAGTCTGCAGCCTCTGCGGCTGCAAGCGGGCGTCTTTCAAAGAGTAAGCGGCTCGCTATATAAACGTTTATTCAGTTGCGGAACCACCCATCTCCCAGCAATGGGTTGAGCGCTGAGCTTTGGCCAGCCCCTTCCAGTGAAGAATAAAAGACTCGGACCATTTGATGACGACCACGGCAAACGATTAAAGGACTACGATTTGAGGGCATGCACCTGCAATGCCCGGACGCTTAATGGGGAAGGTGCCTCTGCTGGCAGCACCGCCATCCAAAAAATGCATTGCACGGGGCAAGGAAATAAATGCCAGGGCCTTGCGACGTCTACTACAGCTTCCATGTAAAGGAGCGTAAATTAGGTGTTGGATTTATGGTGTGCGAGAGACTCCATCGCCGAGTACTGTCGTTCAGTGTTACCGTTATGCGACTAAAGTGTCAAATTGACACTTTTTAGAGATCGATGCCCCTTGGCACCGACTTTTTAAAAATAGGCTTATGTTGACACTTTTCCAAAAAATCGTTCGACTTTTGCGCCTTTACTTTGACTTGAAATTCTATATACACATTTTGACAATTCCTTCGTAAATTATATTTTTCTTACGTGTTTAAAAATGCATTTAGTTTTTACCTCTCAAAGGCATTTAAAAATTACACCTCTGGCCAGATTTTGACTGATTTCAACCTTTTTATTATGGAAATATTTTCCGAATAATTGTCCAGAAGTAGCATGAATTTTTGAGTTTTTGTAGCTTTGCATTTCTCCCGATTTGTTTTTGTTAAATTTATTATTTATTTAATGATGTAAGTACTTTTTTTAACTGAAATTTTGTTTTCATACTAAATGCAAATTATGCATATTGCGTCTTTTTAATATATCCCTCATCGACAGGTTATTATTTTAAGAGAAAAAACTATTTTTTTTTACAGAAAATGATGATGTCCATTAACAATTTATTAAAAAAAAATGGGGCATAGTCATAGATGAAATAAAGTCTAATCTAAGCAGCCTTTTTGGCAGATTTTCGGTTGAGAAAAGCTAAAACTAGCGTTAGAGTCGATTTTATCTACATAGACTATGAATATGGCCTACTGAGTTTCGAAAGGTAAAATAATTGAAGCCTTTACATACATGGTATAAACGATTTGAATGACTTGAAGGCACTTTTTTTCGGCTGTGACACTTTTTTTGCAACTTTCGAAAAATTTTCAGCGGTAACACTGCTGTCGTTCACTTCGGTGGCCGAGCGTCTAACAACAGTCTGCATCAAAGCGAGATTCTTCAACATATCGCTCATATGCGCCCATGCCCCGACGGAAAAAAGGACGAGGCGTTCAAGGGTCTCTCCTGTGAGTGCTTGGAGCGAGCGCTACCCACGCCATGATATCAAAATTGTATTTGGCGACTTCAGTGCCAGGGTGGGCAAGGAAGGGATCTTTGGTGTCACTGTCGAAAAATTAAACCTCCACGACGAAACATCCGACAACGGACTGAGGCTGATTAACTTCGCTGGGGCCCGAAACATGTTAGTATGAAGTATTTGGCTCAAGCATAAATAGATCCATCAAGCTACTTATGTGGCTGTTTCCAGATCGAAAAACTAGAACCACATCGATCATGTTGCGATAGACGGAAGGCATGCTTCCAGTGGTTTAGACATGCGTACACTCCGTGGGTCAAACATCGACTCGGACCACTTTCCTGTTGCAGCCAAGACTGCCTACCTTTGAAAAGCTGCAATCACAACAGAAGGCCAATTTATTCGCCACTCGCCTCTCATACCCGCTCTCTGAGAGCACTCTTCAACAAGTACCTCCGCAGAAGAAGTAGTCGGATTTCAGCGAGCCCTAAAGAGCAAAGAGAAAAAAGATGCCGCCTACCGGTGCACGCTGCGATCGTGCGCAACTCAAGCCATGTGGGAGCGTTAATGGGAGCTGAAGAGGGAAGCGAGGCGTATTTGCCGCCATAAGAAGAGAGATGCAGAAATAAATGAGCGCGAAGAGCTTGAAAGACTGGCCGACAGGAAAAACGCCCGAAGATTTGAACAGAGAGTTAAGCCACTTACGGAAGGTTTTAAGACCACGGCGAGCTCTTGTAAGAACAACAATGGCGGCCTAGTTACTGATGTCCAGAACGTACTTAAAATATTGAGGGAACACTGTTCCACCCCGCTTAAAAGGTATCAGCACTTGGGGGAGTTGGTAACGTGCATGCATCAACTCTTATGCAAAATATGGTCAGATGAACGCCTACCCGACGACTTGAATTTAAGTGTACTCTGCTCAATCGACAAGAAAGGCGACTCGCCATTCGCGCCAACTACCGCGGGATCAGCCTTCTAATATAGGTTACAAGGTCTTATCAAGTGTATTGTGGGAAAGACTGAAAAGCCCATCGTCAAGGAACTGATTGGACCTTATCAGTATGGCTTAAGACCTGGCAAATCCACCATAGCTCAGGCATTAACAATACGTCAAACCTTGAAAAAACTACCATCTATTTGTCGATTTCAAAGCCGCTTACGACCGCACGAAAAGAAGTTGCCTTTATACCGCGATGTCTGAATTTGATATCCATGCTAAACTAATACGGCTGTATTAAATGACTTTGAGCAATACCATCAGCTCGCTCAGAATTGGGAAATACCTCTCCGAGCCGTTTGCTACCAAACAGAGTTTTCAGACAGGGCGACTCCCTTACATGTGATTTATTTAACCCAGAGACCGTACCGGTTATGCATTTTATAATAAAAGTCAAAAAATTTTAGTTATTTTTTTACTTTTATCATTTTGGGCAATAATACCGATTATTTCTGCTTTTTATTTTTTAAGGCAAAAATAAAAGTTAAAATTTCCCTTTTATTTTTTTTGAACAGAAAATAATCGGTAATTTTTTACTTTTATTTTTTTCGGGCAAAAATAAGTCAAAGTTAAAAATCAAGTATTCCAGAGCTGTGTATATTCGAATGTGATAGTGTTGAAGCTCCTACGTGGATTTTAATAACCCCTATACCCAAATACCAGGGTTAGTTCAAATCTATATACATACATATGTATACATATAATACATGAAGGGAGTTTTTGTTAACGGCAAAATTAAAGGGCTTAGCCTCTAGATGTATATACCACAAGGAATGATTTTTTGAATAGGGTTGCCACCTTTTTTAAAATTATAAAATCTGCACCGGTCGTTGTATTAAAACAGAAGAGGTGAAAAATGAAAGGGCTAGACCTGCAGATGTGCAAGAAGGTCTCAGTTTTTTGAATAGGGTTGCCACATGCTTCTAAAACAGAAGATTTATACCGTTCGTTGTATTAAAACAGAAGAGGTGACAAATAGAAGGGCTGGGACTGTAGAGAAGGTTTCAGTTTTTTTAATAGGGTTGCCACCTGCTTCTAAAATCATAAGACTTACACCGTTCGCGCAATTTAAAAAAAAGGTGCCATGTAAACTGGCTTGATCTAAAGATTTGCAAGAAAGAACGTGTTATTTTTTTGAAAAGTATTGCCGCCCAATCAATTTTTATTTTTGGGAAGAGCATCAGATTTACACTGTTCTGTCGCGTTTCCAAATGAGATGTCAGATGAAAAATATTGACTTATAGACCTGTTTTGGTTTTTTAAAGCATTGCCGCCTAATTAAAAATGCATTGTTTAAATATGATAGTCAGTAAAATGTCACAATATGGGCATCAATCGAATCGAAAGAGGCTTGAGACTAAATTAATATGTTGGTGTTTTTAATAATATTATTTATATATATTATTTAATATATTTATTAAACAAATTTACAACTTTGAATGGTAAGTAATGTATTAAGGACATTCGATATTGCTATCTAACGAAAGCTGGTTAAGAGGGCTTTTGTGTAATTGTATGCGAATTTTTGATGGTTGTCATATAGTTTCTAATTTATTGATTTAAATATTCTAGTTAATTAAAATGTTACAAAGTGGGCTTCAAACGAAAAGATTTTAAACTAAATTAATATGATCGTATTTTTAATATACATATGTAGTTGCCACCTGCTTAAAAAATGGTGCACGTATTGAAATAATATTTAAAAATATCTAATACTGGTATCAAACGAAAGGAAGTTAGGTGAGCTTCTGCGATATTTATTTAGAAAGTTTATAACTATGAACGGTAAGTAATTTTTTAATGATATCCAATTATATAGCAAACGAAAGGGAAAAGAAGTTATGTTTTACAAAGATATATTTTTTCGAGGGTTGCCACTTAGTTAAAAATTTATTGAAAGTAAACGATAATTGATCATTAAATACTTATTTATATTACGATACATACAAGTTTTTGGAAAACTAAAAAATATATATAGGTTACATACATATAGAAGTAAGAATTGTTCGAAGGTTGCCACTTAGTTAAAAATTTACTGAACGTAAACGATAATTGGCAATTAAATACTTATTTATATTAACATACATACAAGTTTTAGGAAAAAATAAAAAATAAACCGACACTTGCGATAAGCTAATTAAGTCATAAACATTTTTAACAATTTTAGCTGAAACTTTGCAAATTTTTTGTAATTTTTGCACATGGTTTGAAACGTGGATTTATATGGTGTTGGTATATAATGAGCTAGACTTTTATGGAAAAATAATAAACATTAAATAAGCAAAAGAAAAATAACAAAAATTGTTAAAAATATTGATGACTTAATTAGTTGATCGCAAGTGTCGGTTTATTTTTTATTTGTTCCAAAACCTTGTATGTATGTTAATATAAATAAGTATTTAATTATCAATTATCGTTTACGTTCAGTAAATTTTTAAGTGGCAACCTTCGAACAATTCTTACTTCTATATGTATGTAACCTATATATATTTTTTATTTTTCCAAAAACTTGTATGTATCGTAATATAAATAAGTATTTAATGATCAATTATCGTTTACTTTCAATACATTTTTAACTAAGTGGCAACCCTCGAAAAAATATATCTTTGTAAAACATAACTTCTTTTCCTTTTCATTTGCTATATAATTGGATATCATTAATAAATTACTTACCGTTCATAGTTATAAACTTTCTAAATAAATATCGCAGAAGCTCACCTAACTTCCTTTCGTTTGATACCAATATTAGATATCTTTAAATATTATTTCAATACGTGCACCATTTTTTTAAGTAGGTGGCGACTACATATTAATATTAAAAACACAATCATATTAATTTAGTTTAAATTCTTTTCGTTTGAAGCCCACTTTGTAACTTTTTAATTAACTCGAATATTTCAATCAATAAATTAGAAACTATATGACAACC